>NC_037343.1:1694036-2000394 GCF_002263795.3 Bos taurus
GCTAAAGAACGAAGTAATTTGGAAAAATCACTATTCTATTGTTGCTTTGAAATTTGGCTTTTTAAAAAATTTGTAAAATTATCTTATAAAGGGGCAACATATAAAGAAACTGAGTCCCAGTATGTTAAGTGACTTTGCCCAAGACCACTAAACAAAAGATCAATTTGATTCCGCGGTGTGCTAGGCCCTACATTATGTCTATCAGATAAGGCTCTTAGGAGTTTATGTTGTAAGAACTAGAAGCCAGCTTTAGCTGGTCTAAGCAGAAATGGAACTTATTTGGTCAACACATCTACTTAATATATATTTCTTGAGTGCTCACTATGTGCTAAGAACTTTTTTAGGCCCAGGGGATATAATAAAAAACAAAGGTCCTATTCTCAAGGAATTTACATTGTTGTATGGAAGATAAACAATAAACCAGTGCATAAATGTACCAAAGAAATAAAATAAAGAGGAATGATTCAGATTCAGAAAAGAAAATGATTTAGAAAAGAAAAATGGAGGGCTCCAGCAGAGGAAAGGATCTGGCAGAGAAAAAGATTGCTATCTTAAATAAGGTGGTCAAGGTGGCCTGTCTTCAGTTCAGTTCAGTCTCTCAGTCGTGTCCGACTCTTTGTGACCCCATGAATTGCAGCACGCCAGGCCTCTCTGTCCATCACCAACCCCCAGAGTTCACTCAGACTCAAGTCCATCGAGTCAGTGATGCCATCCAGCCATCTCATCCCCTGTCATCCCCTTCTCTTCCTGCCCCCAATCCCTCCCAGCATCAGAGTCTTTTCCAATGAGTCAACTCTTCGCATGAGGTGGCCAAAGTACTGGAGTTTCAGCTTTAGCATCATTCCTTCCAAAGAAATCCCAGGGCTGATCTCCTTCAGAATGGACTGGTTGGATCTCCTTGCAGTCCAAGGGACTCTCAAGAGTCTTCTCCAACACCACAGTTCAAAAGCATCAATTCTTCGGCACTCAGCCTTCTTCACAGTCCAACTCTCACATCCATACATGACCACTGGAAAAACCATAGGCTTAACTAGATGGACCTTTGTTGGCAAAGTAATGTCTCTGCTTTTCAATATGCTGTCTAGGCCTGTCTTATAAATAAGATTTAAGTAGAGACCTAATTGAGTGTGGAAGCAAGCCACGGTGGCCTCTTGGAGAAAAGTGCTCCATGCAGAAGGAACAGCAAGGCTGAAGGCTTAGTATAAGGAGTGTGCTCGGCATTGTGATGTACAGCAGGGAGGCCTGTGTGGTCAAAGCAGAGCAAATGAGGGAGAGAAGGGAAATAAGATTAGAAAGGTAGCAAGCAACAGGCCAATCATCTAGGACTCGATATGTACTTCAAAATTTATTTTGAGTAAAATCAGAAATATGGGTTGGTTTTAATCAAAGGAGTAACAGGATCTGACTTAAGATTTTATTTTTAAAATATATCTATTTATTTATTTGGCTGTACCAGGTCTTAGTTGGCAGCACACAACATCTTCAGTCTTTGTTAAGACATGTGGGATCTAGTTCCCTCCCCAGGGATGGAACCCCAGCCCCCTGTATTGGGAACTGAGAGTCTTAGCCACTGGAGAACCAGGGAAGTTCCCTGACTTAAGATTTTAAAAGACCACTGACTATTATGTGGAGACAGGACTGTACGGGAACAAAGATGAAAGCAGGAAGGCCAGTTAGAGGCTGTAATCCACTGAGGGATAATGGTGGCCCAGGCCTGGGGGTACCAGTAGAGGAGATGGGCCACTTTCAGAATTTCCTGATGAATTAGATACAGGGCTACAGAGAAGACTCACACACATCTCCAAAGTTTGAGCCTGGAAAACCCAAACCCTGAGAAGAAGAGTTGGATAGTTCATAGAATTTCCTGGAGACTCAAGCTCTGAAAATGGGCGTATAATTAAAGAGGGGGGAGGGAGTCACAACCGCTGCGAAATCATACCATGGAGTTAGTCTGATGAAGCCTTTCTTGCTGCAAGCTCTGGACATTGTATGCCATCCTGGCATGGAAACTAGATATTCTAGAATAAATTCTGTTTCCCTGCTTCTTTCTCTGCATTATTGTTTCCTGAGTCAAAACCCCAGGCTCAGATGGTAGGCAGCCACAAACACAAGGAACATCTGAGCAGCTATGTCTGAGCAGTCACTGAGGAAGGAAGCTACTGTAGCTCATTTAAGAGCTAGGTGTTTAAAGGAATTTTAAAAAACCAATCTGAGAGAATTTCATTCATAACTAAGAGCACTTCAAACTCTTCAACAGGAAGAGGAACGGTTGTGTTATCACTTGATGGCATGAAGTATCAGTAACAGACTTCCTTCTCCTTTGACCACTTGCTTCACCACAGCCCTGTGAGCCTGGGATTCTTACAGAAGCGAGGTTTGCTTTCAAGGCACCCAGGGCCCTATCTATGTATTATTTATCCTTCTTAATCATTGCAGCATCAGGGGAAAATGAAGCCTAACAACACTGTGATAATTGCTGAGAGAATCAAATGTACTTGAAAGCAAAGGGCTGTACCAAAGTCAGGCATTACTGAGCAGTAGTTTTTAAGAAGTTTTTTTTTTTATTTATTTTTAATTGGAGGATAATTGATTTACAGTATTGAGTTGGTTGCTGCCATACAACAATGCGGATCAGCCATAAGTACACACGGGTCCCCTTCCTCCTGAACTTCTACCCACCCCACCCCATCCCACCATCCAGGTGTCACAGAGCACCAGGTTGAGCTCCCTGTGTCTCACAGGAGCTTCCCACTGGCTATCGATTTTACACGTGGCAGTGTATATATGTCAATGCTACTTGCTTTAAGAACCTCCACAAGAGCTTACAAACTCTTCCATGGAATTGTTGAAGGCCTTGAAAAACAAAGTTTGAAACCACTGGATAATTCAAAGAACACCAGATGGAATATCGAAAGACCAGAGTTGTCACTGTGCTGTTGGGGTTAATTTATTACATCCCCATAAAGTTTAATCTCTGTAAGCCCTAGTTTTTCTTCTATAAAATTGAAAATTAAAAAGATCACCATTTCACAGTGCTATCATAAGGATTAAATGAGAGAATGCACGTAAAACCTATCTGAAGGATGAATAAAGTTTCCTATGAAGTTAAAATGTACTCTTGCCTGGAAAATCCCATGGATGGAGGAGCCTGGTAGGCTGCAGTCCGTGGGGTCACTAAGAGTCAGACACAACTGGGCGACTTCAGTTTCACTCTTCTCTTTTCATGCACTGGAGAAGGAAATGGCAACCCACTCCAGTGTTCTTGCCTGGAGAATCCCAGGGACGACGGACCCTGGTGGGCTGCCGTCTATGGGGTCGCACAGAGTCAGACAGGACTGAAGTGACTTAGCATAGCATGAAGTTAAAATAACTTACTTTCCACAGGCACAGGGAACCAAAAATTTTAAACCTAAAGCACTTAGGTACTATACCTGCGTTGCCTGGGACACTTCTGTCGTCCTGGAAGATATGGAGGCCCTCATGGTACCTTGCCTCAAGAATGTTACAACAGCACTGATGACAGGACCCAACTTGCAACTTTCCTGTCCCCATCATTTTAAACAGGCCATGAGTTGTCTGTGCTCTGGCCTGCGTTAATGCCTCGACATGTTAAGTTGGTGTGAATTGAGAGCTCCCAAGTGGAGGTGTTAACTTATGCACACCATTGTCATGAGGAGCCCTGCCTAGCTCTACTCAGAGATGGCTTGCTTGTTCTTCCTGTGCCTGGCAGATCCAGGTGCTGCTTTTCAATTTCCCCTGCTGCTGCTGCTAAGTCACTTCAGCTGTGTCCAACTCTGTGTGACCCCATAGACGGCAGCCTACCAGGCTCCCCCATCCCTGGGATTCTCCAGGCAAGAACACTGGAGTGGGTTGCCATATCCTTCTCCAATGCATGAAAGTGAAAAGTGAAAGTGAAGTCGCACAGTCGTGAAAGTGAAGTCGCTCCGACTCTTAGCAACCCCATGGACTGCAGCCCACCAGGCTCCCCATCCATGGGATTTTCCAGGCAAGAGTACTGGAGTGGAGTACCATTGCCTTCTCCGTCAATTCCCCCACTGGGTCCTAAAGCCTCCCTCTCAGAGACATGTCCCCAGCACTGGGTAAAAGCTGATTAGCTAGAAAATTCCCACCAGTCTTCTCTGGCAGCATAGGAGCCATTCTGTGGTTTGTGATTGAGTTACTTGGGGAGACCTCCTTTGGGTGGTCGCCTTTGTTTAGGACTCACTTAAGGCCCACAAATTGCTCTGTGGGCTCCTCCAAACTTCTCTTCTGTGAGTTAGGCACGGACATTTCCCCAGGTTTCCATGGTACTTCCTGCCTTGGGGAAATGCTCTCTCAGGTCTGACCACAACAAGAAGGATGAAACTTACAGGGCATCTGAGCCCTGTTGAAGACCTGGAGCGAAGTAAGAGTTAATGGAGGCAGGCCTTGGACACCGCCTGCTCAAAATGAGAAAAAGAGAGGAGAGTGTTTTCTGTGTGTGTGAGGCAGCAAGTAAGGTTACCGTGTCTATATTTTGGCATTGAATGTGAAAAATATTTTACAATTAAAATATATAATATATGTGAAATGACTTATGTATGAATTGTTTGTCTGGGACTCTTATAGTTCTGAACATGTGAAACAGGGAAAAGAGATGAAAGCAAGCCTTCTGACTTCCTGCATTTTAAAAATGAATACCCAGAAAATCTTTTGGAAGAGAACAGGTGGCTTTCAGTCTCTAAGCTTCATGGTGACTCATGGAATCCTCTTCTTTTGTCTTGTATACAGGAAGGGATTTGCTAGAAGGAAAGTTGTGAATATTTTTCACTAGACTTTGTTTTCCCATCTATGTTACATGCGTATTACTTTAAAAATCATGTGTAGCTAGGTTCTGCTATATAAGGTCAGAGACAGTGCCTGTCTTCTAAGGCATTAAGTACATCTGTAAAATAGGTGTACTTATGAAGTTCCAACCTGCAATAACAGAGAACCCAAACCAAAATAATGGTGAAGTAGGAGTAAGATCACTTTATGGGAAATAGATGGGGAAACAGTGGAAACAGTGCAGACTTTATTTTTGGGGGGCTTCAAAATCACTGCAGATGGTGATTGCAGCCATGAAATTAAAAGACGCTTGCTCCTTGGAGGAAAAGCTATGACCAACCTAGACAGCATATTAAAAAGCAGAGACATTACTTTGCCAACAAAGGTCCATCTAGTCAAAGCTATGGTTTTTCCAGTAGTCATGTATGGATGTGAGAGTTGGACTGTAAAGAAAGCTGAGTGCTGAACAATTGATGCTTTTGAACTGTGGTGTTGGAGAAGACTCTTGAGAGTCCCTTGGACTGCAAGGAGATCCAACCAGTCCATCCTAAAGGAAATCAATCCTGGATATTCATTGGAAGGACTGGTGTTGAAGCTGAAACTCCAATACTTTGGCCACCTGATGCTAAGAACTGACTCATTGGAAAAGACCCTGATGCTGCGAAAGATTGAAGGCGGGAGGAGAAGGGGATAACAGACGATGAGATGGTTGGATGGCATCACTGACTCGATGGACTTGAGTTTGAGTAAACTCCGGGAGTTGGTGATGGACAGGGAGGCCTGGCGTGCTGTGATTCATGGGGTCACAAAGAGTCGGACATGACTGAGTGACTGAACTGAATTGAACTGAACTGAGGAGTAAGATGTTTTCATGAAAAAGATTTTAGAGTTGAGAATGAAGAAAAACTTGACAAAAAATGTTAAGTGTTCAGTGTCCAGGGGAAGCGTCAGCTGAGAGGTGTCCTGGTAGTCGCTCTGCTGCTGCTGCTGCTAAGTCGCTTCAGTCGTGTCCGACTCTGCTACCCCACGAACTGTAGCCCACCAGGCTCCTCTGTCCATGGAGTTCTCCAGGCAAGAGTACTGGAGGGGGTAGCCATTTCCTGTCCTAAAGGAGAGGGAATTACAAGATCTATTTGAATAAAATTAATTCTTTATACTGTCTAGCCTCTAGTTTGGGAAAAAGACCGTTTTGATAGAGAGATGTCAAGGGCTTTTAGGGCCCTGGTGGGGTGAGTAAAGACGGTTGATTAAACAGTTCTCTTTCACTCTGACAAATCACAGCAGCACCGGATTTGTGGGGTACTAATAGGCTCACAAGATGCTGACTTTCTGGAGGTGGTTTCTGCTATGTGCCTCAGACCTGGGATTAGGTCACTTTGAAGGTTAATTGTCACATCACCAATCTGCAGCTGGAAGGGCCCTTGCAGATCTGGGAAACAAGATACCATCAAGGCTGGTTTGTGCAGAACATTGGGCCTTGCCATCAAGCAGGAGAAAGGAAGGCGAGCAGGGGGCTGCACAGGAAGGATGCCACCCAGGCAGGGGGGCGCTTACGTTCTTACACCCATCAGAACCTACATCTTTGTGTGGAGCAGAGACCACAAGTTTATACCCGTCACTCAAACTGAAGGTGATGCAGGGCCTCAATTATCCCGAATAAAGACATCACAAGGTGGTCAACTCTAAACTTTGCCCTTAACAAAGAAAAGAGCACTTGGAATTGGAGCCAGCTCTGGAGCTGATACATAGGAACTTTTTCTGGACACTTCCTTTTGACTTTATACTGCTTTGAACAATCCATTTGATTTATGACTCATGTAAAAATAAGACTAAACAAAAATTATTTACCAGACACCAGCAATATGTACAACATTATTCTAGACCGTGTAAGGACTGTTGAAAAAAATTATGAAATCTGCATTTTTATACATATGCATACTTTCCAAAGTGTTTTCAGATCCTTGCAGGATTTTATCCTTATAACTTCTGCTTATCCTGTCCAGGGAGTGTTCTCATACTAACTTTACCTTGTTATATTTATTTCAATATTTATATGTATGAATTTTTGAAGTTGCATGCGTTTGTACTTATCTCTCTATCTTTGATATATGTTTAGGTATGTGCATCTTATGTTAGACTGATTCTTAGATCAGGTACCTTTATTAACCAGTTGCCCTAAAAGTTTCCTGAGGATTGGAACTGTTTTATCCAATAGATTGAGAGGCACAGTGGAGACAGGGGCTCCCCGGGAGCCCGGCAGTAAGGAATCCTCCTGCAGCACAGCAGATGCAGGAGACACAGTCTCAGTCCCTAGGTCAAGAAGATCCCCTGGAGGAGGGCATGGCAAGACGCTCCAGTATTCTTCCTGGGAAAATTCCGTAGACAGAGGAGCCTGGCAGGCTACAGTCAATGGGGTGGCAAAGAGTCAGACAGTACTGAAGCGGCTGAGCGTACACACACAGAGGCAGAACCTAAGAAAACTTACTCACTTAAAAAACTTTACATATAATAAAAGTCACTATTTTTGTGAGTACAGTTCTATGAGCTTTGACAAATGTATGCAGTTATGTTAATACCACCACAATCAAGACACAGAACAGTTTCTCCCCCTGACAAATCCTTTCATGCCACCCTTTTATAGTCAATCTCTCCCAGCCCACCTCCACCCTCAACCCCTGATCTGTCTTCTGTCCCTATAATTTTGTTTATTTCAGATGTCATATAAGTGGAATCACACATATGTAGCCTTTTGATTCTTTCAGTTATCATGATGCCTTTGAGATCCTTCCATGCTATTGCATGTGTCAGGAGTCTGTTCCTTTTTTTGCTGAGTAGTGTTCCATTTCAGGAGAAGGCAATGGCACCCCACTCCAGTACTCTTGCCTGGAAAATCCCATGGATGGAGGAGCCTGGTGGGCTACAGTCCATGGGGTCGCTGAGAGTTGGACACGACTGAGCGACTTCACTTTCACTTTTCACTCTTATGCATTGGAGAAGGAAATGGCAACCGACTCCAGTGTTCTTGCCTGGAGAATCCCAGGGACAGGGGAGCCTGGTGGGCTGCCATCTATGGGGTCGCACAGAGTCGGACACGACTGAAGCGACTTAGCAGCAGCAGCAGCAGCAGCAGTTCCATTTCATGTATATGTCATAGTTTGATCATTCTTTCAACAACTAAAGGACATTTGGGTTGTTTCCAGTTTTTCGTGACAATGAATAAAGCCATCGTGAACATTTATGTGCAAGTTTTGTATGCACATAAATTTTCAATTCTCTTGGTTACATACATAGGCATGGGATTGATGAGTCATATAGGAACTGTATGTTTAACTGGAAAAGTAACTGTCTATGAACCTGAAGTTGTTCTAAAAATATAAAGCCTTTAATAAGAAAAAAAGATAAAGAAGGTGTCAAATTTTCCCATAGTAGCTGTTCCACTTTCTGTTCCCACCAGCGTGTGTGAGAGCTCTGCTTGCTATGTATCTTTGTCAGCACTTGTTACTGTCTGATTTTTAATTGTATCCATTCTGATAGGTGTGTGCTAGTTCCTCATTGTGGTTTAATTTGCTCCTGATAACTAATGTTGATCATCTTATCTTGTGTTTATTTGCCGTCTACATATCTTCTCTGGTGAAGTATCTCTTCAAATGTTTTGTGCATTTTCTTAATCAGCTTGTTTTATTATCAAGCTTTGAAAGTTGTTTATATATTATGGATAGAAGTCCTTTGTCAGATGTGTGTTTTTTTAAGAAAATTAAAACTTCAAGCTGGCTTAAATGACAAATCAGCTCACACAATTAGTTGTAAGATTCAGAGGTATAATGTGCAGACTTCAGGATCAGTGAAATCCAGTTTCTCATTATTTTCCTTTATTTCCACTCTGCATCCTGCTGTGCTAGCTTATCTTAGGCATAGCTTTTCTGATGGTGACAAAATTGCTGCAGTAATCCCAGATCTCACATCCCTAAACCACACTGTCCAGAAAGAGGGAGGGCTAGCTTAAGAATGAGAGATCTTCTTTAACAATAGCCCCACAAAACTCTGCGTGTCTCCTTGGCCTGAAATGGGTCAGGTGCTTATCATGAAGTAATCTCCATGGCCAAAGGAATGTCGTGAGCTGACTGGGTTAAGCAATGTGGAGGCAAACTTATGCCTTGAGGTCTCCTAGCATCTTTTGATCACCTTTTCCTTGTAGAGGATTTTCTGCCACTATGAGTACTATCTCCTCAAAAGAGAAGCCAATGTCTTACTGTTTCAGTGGCCCTTGTAGTTTTGGCATAGGCATGAAAGTGGGCTCACTAATCAGATGCTTCTGTGAGATATTTTGATTCTAAAGAGAGCAGGATGAGAAAACAAGGACCATGAGGGGTCAATTTTCTTACTAGGGACTTCCCTGGTGGTCCAGTGGTTGTGAATCCACTTGCCGGTACAGGGGACACAGGTTTGATCCCTGGTCTGGGAAGATCCCACACGCCATAGAGAAATTAACCCTGTGTGCCGCAACTACTAAACCCTTGCTCTGCAACAGGAGAAGCCACCACAGTGAGAAGCCCATGCATTGCAACAAAGGGTAGAGTCCACTCACTGCAACTAGAGAAAAGCGTGCGCAGCAGTGAAGACCCAGCACAGCCCAAAATAAATAGATTAATTAATTAAAAAAAAATTACTTAATAAGGCGGCAGCAGAGGTCCAATCATTAATTTGTTAAGTGGGATTGGGCCCTAACTAAGTTAATCCATGTTAACTAAGTCAGTAAGACCCTTGACTCATAGAACTATAAAGCTATGACCTCTGTGGATTTTCCTGTTTCTACTTCACTTGTTTCAGACTCCTAGACGTGTGAGGATTAGGATGCTTCTATCTCTGAGAGATCTAGGGAAGGTGGAGGAAACCTGTGGGGTTAGGGACTTCCTTGGCTCTCCATTTTAAGTATTACTTTGCATCAGAGGTAAGGTTTTGTATAGGAAAGTTCCATGCAAAATGGGGATGGTGGAGGAATACTGGGAGAAAAGGAGATGTTACCTCGTTAATTGGAGAAGGAAATGGCAACCCACTCCAGTATTCTTGTCTGGGAAATGCCACGGACAGAAAAGTTTGGTGGGCTACAGTCCATGGGGTCACCAGATTCAAATATGGCTTGGTGACTAAACCATCACCACCACCAACCACCTCATTAATTTTAGATAAACCAGTGTGGCTGGAGGTTAGGAAATGGAGGCAGGAACAGCATATGTTTGAACTAGAGAGGGAAGCAAAGCCCAGGGCATGTTAGGTTTTATAAGGCATGTACCTCACTCAACCCTGTGACCTGAGTGTGAGTAGTGATGCCACTTACTCTGACAGGAAACCCTGGAGGCAGAGGTTGAGAGGAGAGAGCTGATAGTGAATGTGAGGCGACTGCCATATCCTGTCGGTTAGGCAATTGGATCTATGAATATAGAAGCTCAGAAGACATAGTCATAGGCAAATTGTTAACAGGAAAAGGCACAGGGTGGGAATTTCCTGGCTTGCTTTATATATGCCGTATGAGAGTGTATAATGAGTTTGACAGGTAGGCTTCTTGGTAGCAAGAGACAGAAATCCTATTTAACTACCTGGAGAAAACCAAGAATTTTTAGAAGGATATTGGTATAATTGTGTGGTCAAGGAAGATTTGATGAACCAAACTACAAGAAGAACAGAAATGCATCTAGGCTAACGTAACAACTGAAATGGCAGACTTTGATAGCTTTTATAATTTCTTCTCTTTTCCTCATGTTCTCTTAAAGCTTACTGGCTTCCTCCATATGGAAGTCATAAGACACAGTTATAAAGCAACACACGTCAGGTGGTCCCAGGCAACACGGTTTTTGTTGCTGTTCAGTTGCTCAGTCATGTCCAACTCTTTGCATCCCATGGACTGCAGCATGCCAGGCTTCCCTGTACTTCACTATCTCCCAGAGTTGGCTGTAACTCATGTTCATCAAGTCGGTGATGCCATCCAACCATCTCATCCTCTGTCATCCCCTTCTCCCCCTGCCCTCAATCTTTCCTAGCATCAGGGTCTTTTCCAATGAGTCAGCTCGTTGCATCAGGTGGCCAAAGTATTGAAACTTTAGCTTCAGCGTCAGTCCTTCCAATGAATTTTCAAGGCTGATTTCCTTTAGGATTGACTGGTTTGATCTCTTTGCAGTCCAAGAGACTCTCAAGAGTCTTCTCCAACACCACAGTTCAAAAGCATCAGTTCTTTGACGCTCAGCCTTCTTTATGGTCCAATTCTCCCATCTGTACATGACTACTGGAAAAACCATGGCTTTGACTATATGGACCTTTGTTGGCAAAGTAATGTCTCTGCTTTTTAATACGCTGCCTAGGTTTATCGTAGCTTTTCATCCAAGGAGCGAGTCTTTGAATGCCATGGCTGCAGTCACCCTCCACAGTAAGCCCAAGAAAAGAGTCCAAGGAAACAAAGCCTGTCACTGCTTCCATTTTTTCCTCATCTATTTGCCCTGAAGTGATGGGACTGTATGTTTTTTGACATGGCTTTAAATGCAGGTAAACAAAGAGACTGACTCTCTTAACAGACACACCTTGAAAATCATGGACAAAAAATTACTAGCCTGGCTTGGGTCATACCTCTCCCTGGACCAGCTGACTGTGGAGTGTGGTGGGGTGGTGTTTTGCTGAAAGTTTTCACTTTGGTCTTAGGTTCAAAGGATTTGTTAACAAAATAAGCCACTTGTTATATACAAATAAATAATACAAATATTTATTAGAGAATTATAGAGCTTAATTTCAATATACTAACATTAAAAGAAAAGAGAAATAGAAACAGCAGAGGATACACCACCAAACTGGGTTTTGACCAACATCCAGATTTAGTCAGCTCTAGGAAGTCCCATGTCACAGCTCATCTGGAGTCCCAGCTGGGAAAAGGTCCCGGCAGCACATCTGCCCAGTTTAGCCTTCCTGCTTATAATCCCAGGATGGTCACAAACTGATATCATTATCAATCTGTGACCAAATTGCTGCTCTAGTTTCATGTTAATGCTATTTGTTTTGTTGTGTAAAACTTGGAATGTAGTTAAGCCTGGGGCTTGGTTGACTAGGCCCCCTCCAGGGGCTCAACAATCTCAGGATTTCTGTCCCATCTTACCTGTGGTTCTGTAAGTCTTGCACTCACAGTCACTCCAAGTCAGGGCAGTGTCCAGGGAGGTTAGAAGCAAGGTCTGAGGGCTGCTTTGCTTTGTCTCTGAAGCCTAAACAAGACTATTCATTTAATTTCCCTAACAGGTGTTGGTGGTGTATCACATGGCAGAATAAAAACTAAACATTCTGTATCATGATTTTGGTCTAGCTATTCTGATAAAGATCCAAAATAACAATGGGTTAATTGAAATAGAAATTAAGTTTTCGCATGTAAATACCAGACTTCCCTGGTGGCTCAAACGGTAAAAAATCTGCCTGCAATGTTTGAACCCTGGGTTGGAGGAGGAAATGGCAACCCACTCCAATATCCTTGCCTGGAAAATTCCACAAACAGAGGAGCCTGGCAGGGCACAGTACAGAGTGACGCAAAGAATTGGGCATGACTGATAAATTTTACGGTACAAAATTTTACAGTACAAAAGCAAATATTTGTTAAGTATGAGAAAAAAGAATCACAACAAATTACTGGACCTTTGGAGTTTTTACACATGGACATCACCAGATGGTCAATACCAAAATCTTTGCAGACAAAGATGGAAAAGCTCTATACAGTCAGCAAAAACAAGACCAGGAGCTGCTATGACTCAGATCATGAACTCCTTATTACAAAATTCAGACTTCAATGGAAGAAAGTAGGGAAAACCACTACACCATTCAGGTATGACCTAAATCAAATCTCTTATGATTATACAGTGGAAGTGACAAATAGATTCAAGGGATTAGATCTGATAGACAGAGTCCCTGAAGAACTATGGACAGAGGTTGGTGACACTGTACAGGAACTGCAAAAAGGCAAAATGGTTGTCTGAGGAGGCCTTACAAATAGCTGAGAAAAGAGAAGCTAAAGGCAAAGGAGAAAAGGAAAGATATACCTATTTGAATGCAGAGTTCCAAAGAATAGCAAGGAGAGATAAAAAAGACTTCTTCAGTGATCAATGCAAAGATATAGAGGGAAACAACAGAATGGGAAAGACTAGGGATCTCTTCAAGAAAATTAGAGATATCAAGTGAACATTTCATGCAAAGATGGGCTCAATAAAGGACAGAAATGGTGTGGACCTAACAGAAGCAGAAGCTATTAAGAAGAGGTGGCAAGAATACACAGAAGAACTACACAAAAAAGATCTTCATGACCAAGATAATCACGATGGTGTGATCACTCACCTAGAGCCAGACATCCTGGAATTCGAAGTCAAGTGGGCCTTAGGGAACATCACTACGAACAAAGCTAGTGGAGGTGATGGAATTCCAGTTGAGCTATTTCAAATCCTAAGGGATGATCCTGTTAAAGTGCTGCACTCAATATGTCATCAAATTTGGAAAACTCAGCAGTAGCCATAGGACTGGAAAAGGACATTTTTCATTCCAATCCCAAAGAAAGGCAATACCAAAGAATGTTAAAACACAATTGCACTCCTTTCACATGCTAGGAAAGTAATGCTCAAAATTCTCCAACCCAGGCTTCAGCAGTATATGAACCATGAACTTTCAGATGTTCAAGCTGGATTTAGAAAAGGCAGAAGAACCAGACATCAAATTGCCAACATCCACTGGATCATTGAAAAAGCATGAGAGTTCCAAAAAAAAAAAAATCTCCTTCTGCTTTATTGACTACACCAAAGCCTTTGACTGTGTGGATCACCACAAACTGTGGAAAATTCTTCAGGAGATGGGAATACCAGACCACCTGACCTGCCTCCTGAGAAATCTGTATGCAAGTCAGGAAGCAACAGTTAGAACTGGACATGGAACAGCATACTGGTTCCAAATCGGGAAAGGAGTGTGTCAAGGCTGTATATTGTCACCCTGCTTATTTAACTTATATGCAGAGTACATCATGAGAAACACTGGGCTGGAGGAAGCACAAGCTGGAATCAAGATTGACAGGAGAAATATCAATAACCTCATATATGCAGGTGACATAACTCTTATGGCAGAAAATAAAGAAGAACTAAAGAGCCTCTTGATAAAAGTGAAAGAAGAAAGTGAAAAAGTTGGCTTAAAGCTCAACATTCAGAAAACTAAGATCATGGCATCTGGTCTCATCACTTCATGGCAAATAGATGGGGAAACAATGGAAACAGTGACAGACTTAATTTTGGGGGGCGCCAAAATCACTGCAGATGGTGACTGAAATTAAAAAGATGCCATGAAATTAAAAGATGCTTGCTCCTTGGATGAAAAGTTATGACAAGCCTTGACAGTACATTAAAAAGCAGGGCACTACTTTGCCAACAAAGGTCTGTCTAGTCCAAGCTATGGCTTTTCCAGTAGTCATGTATGAATGTTAGAGTTGGACTATAAAGCAAGCTGAGCGCCAAAGAATTAATGCTTTTAAACTGTGGTGTTGGAGAAGACTCTTGAGAGTCCCTTGAACTGTAAGGAGATCCAACCAGTCCATCCTAAAGGAGATCAACCCTGAATATTCATTGGAAGAACTGATGCTGAAGCTGAAGCTCCAATACTTTGGCCCCCTGAAGTGAAAAACTGACTCATTGGAAAAGACCCTGATGCTGGGAAAGATTGAGGGTCGGGGGAGAAGGGGACAACAGAGGATGAGATGGTTGGATGGTACTGACTCAATGGACATGAGTTTGGGTAAACTCCAGGAGTTGGTGATGGACAGGGAGGCCTGGTGTGCTGCAGTACATGGGGTTGCAAAGAGTAGGACATGACTGAGTAGAACTGGACTGAACTGAACTTGGAATTTCAGGTCTCTTTCCTCTGAGATCTCTAGCCAATTTGCCAGGCTTGCTTCATAATTGCAATGTTCTTTTTAGAGCACTTCACAACTCCCAGCAGCTGCCAGAACTCACCAAGCTTCAGGCAGGTGAAGCTTCAATCTGTGGCTTCACTGGCCTCATGGTATATCTGCCTCTGTGCTGAGGTAAAGTTCTACTCCCTTTCAAGAAGAAAAGAATAGATATCCCACTAACAATCTCTCCCACCAGCTTATTATGCATAACCCTATAGGGCATTATTTGGATTTATGGGTAAGGGTTTCAGAAAAGTTACATCAGCCTAATACTGAGAGAAACTTTAATGCAGTCAATAGATACGATGGACAGTATTTAAATGTGTGGAATTATTTGTGCCTGGAGGTAATTGAACCGATACCATTCACGAGTATGTCTTAAGGAGAATTTAAGCAACAGTTCAGTAGGGTTTATTTAGGTTAAATGAACTTTAAGTATAGTGAAACACAGAGGACATGGACTTCAGAGTAAAATAGATCTGGGATTGAGTCCCCATTATTCTTCTAGCTAGTAAAATGACAAGGGGCAAATCGTTAAACTCTGAACTTCTATTGCCTTTTCTATAAAATGAGGACAACAAGACTTATTCTTCTAGTTTTCTATAAGGATTAACTGTGAATGGATTTAAAATATGCAAATAGGTGCATAATAATACATCTCAATATAAATTATTTTCCTCTCCTCCTGTTCCTTTCCAGTACCAAGATACTATGATCCTATATGGGATCTGACCTTTGTTTCGAAAGATAAAGAGGATTAAGATGAGCACGGGCTTCACTTGTGGCTCAGCTGGTAAAGAATCCGCCGGCAATGCAGGAGACCTGGGTTCTATCCATGGATTGGGAAGATCCCCTGGAGAAAGGAAAGGTTACCCACTCCAGTATTCTGGTCTGGAGAATTCCATGGGCAGTATAGTCCATGGGGTCGCAAAGAGTTGGACACGACTGAGTGACTTTCACTCAAGATGAGCACAGAGGGAGAGAACATTCTGAACAGAAAGACTGACAAAGTGATGTGTTAATTTCTCATTTTTGTCCAACTTTCCTTCTCCTTTTTAAGGTACTGCTCCTTTTCCAACCATAGTACAAGTAATTTGGAGGCAATTCATAAGTCACAAAACAATCCTTTTATCACCCAATTTCTCCATTCTTATAGTCATAATTATTCATACCTTGAATGGCAGAAGTAAATCTTCAAGCAATTTCTTGATGAAGGCAAGTAAGTATTCTATTTATGGAGCCCTCGCATATCCGAGAATACTTTTTTGTTGTCTTTACCCAGGAACATTCTTTGGGTATAAAATACTGTTTTGCAAATCTGTTTAATGTCTAGCTTAATAGAAGATAACTCATTCATTTCTGCATTCAATCTGTTGTGATATGTTGTAGTGGTTAGTATACATAAAGAAAATCTGGCCTCACACAATTATGAAAATACCGAAAGTGGAGAAGTATTTTTATATTTTAAGATAATTCAAAATATTCTTCTTTGATATTATACCAAAATTCAATGAATGGTACCTAAAGGTTTCCTAAAGGTTAATTGCATCATGAAACTGAAAACCACTTCAATAATTTCAATTCATACTCTGTTAAAGAAGGATCTGTTGACCTATCTTTCACTTTGAATGAATTTTTATCTGTCATAATTTTGTAACATCATCATGCATTTGGTCATTTGGAAATTATTGGCTCACTGAGTTATGTGTATCTTCCAACTGTTAACATATTTCAATTAAACAATATAGGGAAAAAATCACTTTAATTTGCATTAGCACTGATATCAGAAAAGCCTTTAAGTATTAAGGATCTGAGCTCAAAGTGACATTCACAACCTTTCTAACATTTTCATTTTCACTTGAAATCTCAAAGTTTTTACTAGCAACAAATACTGTCAATTGGCTCATTTTGTTCATTTTCAAGAAAATGTCTGCCAATACCCCAGTCTCTGTAACAACGGTTTGTCAGTCATGTTTTCCAGTAAAAGGTAATACATGAAAAAAGTGGTTAGTTCAGCTTGTGACTCAGTCCCATAAGTGCTTTTTTGTTGAGACAATTATCACACCCTAAGAGGGGAGAACAAACCTGACGCCATACTGGGTCCATCCCCCCAGCACTTCGTGCTCTGCTGCTGTGCTTAGTCATTCTGGCTCTGCACCTTTGTAAAAGAATGTTGCCTAGCCTCCATTCACGAGCCTCTCCCTCCCAAGCTTGATCTTTAAAGCCACAATATTTTTCATTCATATAGAGATTAAAAGTTGCAGAGCAGAAAATAATTTATCTTGTTGGAGGTTTACAGGACCATCGTGACCAGACACACGGGAATAACTCCAAGTGCAAAGGCTTATCACAGGCCCTCTGGGGGCTGGCCAGCACCAAGAAGGCTGCAACAACCAGCCAAACACCCTCCCCTTTTAGTATAGGAAAATACCCAATCATAATTCAGGTAAGGTAGTTATGTGGAACACTAGCCCACTGTCTTCTCATTCTGCCTGCTTTGTTGACAGCCACTCTTCTTGCTTTTCGGTTTATTCTCCTGTCATTTGGCGAGCAGCGTGAGATTGGACTTGATAACAGTACTTCACCAGCAAAGTGCATTGTGTTTATTTCCTATTTGCCACGTAGAATATTTTTTAAATGTGCACTTAAGATTCAGGTACCCCCACTCGTGGGGGCTACTTCAGTGATGAGTTTGAAACAATGGGCATGAGTATTTTCATCTCTTCATCTAGGAAGGGGGCTGGCTTTTAGAGAGAAGAACCTGCTGGTTATCTCTTCGATGCCGTAAGATGCAGGGCCAGGCCTTGCCTCTGTAGCAATCTGCCGTGTCCTCAGTTGTGCGATCATGTGAGACTCGTTTCAACACCAAGAACTGTAGTCAGCCGGCTCCTTTGTCCATGGAATTTTCCAGGCAAGAATTCTGGAGTGGGCTGCTACTCCAAGGGGTCTTCCTGACCCAGGGGTCAAACCCACGTCTCTTGTGTCTCCTGCATTGTAAGGAAGCCCACATTTAAGAGGTGTAACATCAAAGACCCCAACATCTGAAATGTCCATGGGGTTGCAAAGACTCAGACATGACCGAGCGACTGAGCCACAACTATCGGTAAATAAATAGGGAGTTAAATTCTGGATGACAAAATATATACACAAAGAGGCTTTTGGTGAAGTAAAGTGTGTATCTTTGAACTTTAGAGTATACTGAATATGTTTTAACCTTAGCTATTTAAGAGGTTGTATTATGCCAGGAGGGTTTTCACAGCTTTTAACTTCTGCAAGAGGCTTTAAGTCTTCATATTTTGTCTCGTATTTTGACTTTGGCAGGCAACCACAGCTTATGTCAGGACACTGCAGGTTATTCTTCTACAAAGCAAAGCTGCACACCTGCACACTTTGGGCCTTAAGCAGAGAGATGCACTCTGTCGAGACACATTCCTCGGCTAGGCCACTTCACAGGCCTCAGGTGGCCTCCGGGCATACACTGCTGCTGCATCCTGAACATTTAACTATGGCACTGATTGAAGTCCACATATGTGGAACCTTGGAGACATCAGCAGAACTGGTAGATCTAGAGGGTTTAGTGAGCAGGTGTAACTGGGGTAAGAATTTAAATTCTAGAAGAAAATGAGTATTTCATTATGTAGTTCTTTAAGGAACTGATTGGTGGACAGAAAAATGTTTGTGCTTTTAAAATACAAGCCAGTCAAATCTGTGTGAACTACAAAACACTTGTGATGATTTGTTGCTGTTCAGTGGCTCAGTCACGTCCGACTCTGCGACCCCATGGACTACAGCATGCCAGGCTTCCCTGTCCTTCACAGTCTCCCAGAGCTTGCTCAAACTCGTGTCCACTGAGTCGGCGATGCCATCCAAACATCTCATCCTCTGTCATCCCCTTACCCTCTTGCCTTCGATCTTGCCAGCATCAGGTTCTTTTCTAATGAGTCATGTCTTCATATCAGGTGACCAGAGTATTGGAGCTTCAGCTTCAGCATCTGTCCTGCCATTGAATTTTCAGGGCTGATTTCCTTTAGGGTTGACTGGTTTCATCTCCATGTAGTCCAAGGGGCTCTCCAGAGTCTTCTCCAACACCAGTTCGAAGGCATTGATTCTTTGGTGCTCTGCCTTCTTTACAGTCCAGCTCTCAACAATAGTACGTGACCACTGGGAAGACCATTGCCTTGACTATACAGACCTATGTCAGCAGAGTGATGTCTCTCTTTTCAACACACTGTCTAGGTTTATCATAGCTTTCCTGCTGAGCAGCAATCATCTTCTGATGTCATGGCTGCAGTCACCATCCATAGAGATTTTAGAGCCAAGAAGAGGAAATCTGTCACTACAACCACCTTTTCCCTTCTTATTTGCCATGAAGCAATGGGACCAGATACCATGATCTTTGTTTTGTAATATTTAGGTTTAAATATTATTTAACTATTTAATATTATTTTAAATATTTATTTAATATTTAGATTCTTCTAGGTCAAAGCAAATGGCATCTGGTGATCATTGCAAACTGATATAAATTTTTCAAAAACTCCCTTGCAAAATCAATAGGTGCATAAAAGCTATTTTGATTTGGCCCAAGCAATATACTTCAACAGTACATGAACCGTGAATTTCCAGATGTTCAAGCTGGATTTAGAAAAGGCAGAGGAACCAGACATCAAATTGCCAACATCCACTGGATCATTGAAAAAGCGTGAGAGTTCCAGAAAAACATCTCCTTCTGCTTTATTGACTACACCAAAGCCTTTGACTGTGTGGATCACCACAAACTGTGGAAAATTCTTCAACAGATGGGAATACCAGACCACCTGACCTGTCTCCTGAGAAATCTGTATGCAAGTCAGGAAGCAACAGTTAGAACTGGATATGGAACAACACACTGGTTCCAAATTGGGAAAGGAGTACATCAAGGCTGTATATTGTAACCCTGCTTATTTAACTTATATGCAGAGTACATCATGAGAAATGCTGGGCTGGAGGAAACACAAGCTGGAATCAAGATTGCCAGGAGAAATATCAATAACCTCAAATATGCAGATGATCTCACCCTTATGGCAGAAAATGAAGAAGAATTAAAGAGCCTCTTGATGAAAGTGAAAGAGGAGAGTGAAAAAGTTGGCTGAAAGCTCAACATTCAGAAAACAAAGGTCATGGCATCTGGTCCCATCAATTCATGGGAAATAGATGGGGAAACAGTGGAAATAGTGACAGACTTTATTTGTGGGGGCTCCAAAATCACTGCAGATGGTGACTGCAGCCATAAAATTAAAAGGTCCTTGCTCCTTGGGCAAAAAGTTATGACCAACCTAGACAGCATATTAAAAAGCAGAGACATTACTTTGCCAACAAAGGTCCATCTAGTCAAAGCTATGGTTTTTCCAGTAGTCATGTATGGATGTGAAAGTTGGACTATAAAGAAAGCTGAGCACCGAAAAATTGATGCTTTTGAACTATGGTGTTGGAGAAAACTCTTGAGAGTCTCTTGGACTGCAAGGACATCCAACCAGTCCATCCTAAATGAAATCAGTCCTGAATATTCATTGGAAGGACCGATGCTGAAGCTGAAAATCCAATATTTGGCCACTTGATTCGAAGAACTGACTCATTGGAAAAGATCCTAATGCTGGGAAAGATTGAAGGCGGGAGCAGAAGGGGATGACAGAGAATGAGATGGTTGGATGGCATCACTGACCCAATGGACATGAGTTTGAGTAAGCTCTGGGAGTTGGCGATGAACAGGGAAGCCTGGCATGCTGCAGTCCGTGGGGTCACAAAGAGTCGGACACGACTGAGCGACTGAACTGAACTGAAGCAGTATACCTTGTCTACAATGATATCTATAATTGGAATACATTATCTGATAAATTTTATGACCCACAATCATCCTCCAGGATCACAAGCTAAACAGATGTGTTGCATGGGGATATTTTACATAGCAACATCCCTGCACATACAAAGCTAGGAATCAAGGAGAAAAAATATTCTTGTGTGGGCTACATTTTCTGGTCATAATGAGATAAAATTAGAAATTAATAATAAAAAGATAATTTTAAAAGCACATGTTTGAAAATTTTAAAACACACCTCTCTCTATAGACTTAAATGGAAAGATCAAGATATATAGTTGAAGTAAATAAACCAAGATAGTATTTGAGGTGGCAAGAATACACAGAAGAACTGTGCAAAAAACATCTTCATGACCAAGATAATCATGATGTTGTGATCACTCACCTAGAGCCAGACATCCTGGAATGTGAAGTCAAGTGGGCCTTAGGAAGCATCAGTACGAACAAAGCTAGTGGAGGTGATGGAATTCCAGTGGAGCTATTTCAAATCCTGAAATCCTGTGAAAGTGCTGCACTCAATATGCCAGCAAATTTGGAAAACTCAGCAGTGGCCACAGGACTGGAAAAGGTCAGTTTTCATTCCAATCCCAAAGAAAGGCAATGCCAAAAATGCTCAAACTACCACACAATTGCACTCATCTCACACACTAGTAAAGTAATGCTCAAAGTTCTCCAAGGCAGGCTTCAGCAATATGTGAACTGTGAACTTCCAGATGTTCAAGCTGGTTTTAGAAAAGGCAGAGGAACCAGAGATCAAGTTGCCAACATCCTCTGGATCATGGAAAAAGCAAGAGAGTTCCAGAAATACATCTATTTCTGCTTTATTGACTATGCCAAAGCCTTTGACTGTGTGGATCACAATAAACTGGAAAATTCTGAAAGAGATGGGAATACCAGACCACCTGACCTGCCCCTTGAGAAACCTGTATGCAGGTCAGGAAGCAACAGTTAGAACTGGATATGGAACAACAGGCTGGTTCCAAATAGGAAAAGGAGTACATCAAGGCTGTATATTGTCACCCTGTTTATTTAACTTATATGAAGAGTACATCATGAGAAACACTGGGCTGGAAGAAGCACAAGCTGGAATCAAGATTGTCGGGGGAATATCAATAACCTCAGATATGCAGATAACACCACCCTTATGGTAGAAAGTGAAGAGGAACTAAAAAGCCTCTTGATGAAAGTGAAAATGGAGAGTGAAAAAGTTGACTTAAAGCTCAACATTCAGAAAACGAAGGTCATGGCATCTGGTCCCATCACTTCATGGGAAATAGATGGGGAAACCGTGGAAACAGTGTCAGACTTTATTTTTCTGGGCTCCAAAATCACTGCAGATGGTGATTGCGGCCATGAAATTAAAAGACGCTTACTCCTGGGAAGGAAAGTTATGATCAACCTAGAGCGCATATTCAAAAGCAGAGACATTACTTTACCAATCAAGGCCCATCTAGTGAAGGCTATGGTTTTTCCAGTAGTCGTGTATGGATGTGAGAGTTGGGCTGTGAAGAAAGCTGAGCGCTGAAGAATTGATGCTTTTGAACCATGGTGTTGGAGAAGACTCTTGAGAGTCCCTTGGACTACAAGGAGATCCAACCAGTCCATTCTAGAGGAAATCAGTCCTGGGTGTTCTTTGGGAAAAAATGATACTAAAGCTGAAACTCCAATACTTTGGCCACCTGATGCGAAGAGTTGACTCATTGGAAAAAACTCTGATGCTGGGAGGGATTGGGGGCAGGAGGAGAAGGGGACGACAGAGGATGAGATGGCTGGATGGCATCACTGACTCAATGGACGTGAGTTTGAGTGAACTCCGGGAGTTGATGATGGACAGGGAGGCCTGGCGTGCTGTAATTCATGGGGTTGCAAAGAGTCGGACATGACTGAGTGACTGAACTGAACTGAATACTATTTGTGTAAAAGAAGAAAATATATATTTGTATGTATATATAAAAATTATTTGGAAATACATCTTCCCAAATCTAATAGTGAATACTTGTATTAAGGGAATATATGAAACCATGTGGATAGGATCAGTAGTAGGATGGAAACTTTGAATAGAATGCCATTTGGCATTTTTCATTTTTTATTTCTGTGACTATATTAAATTGACCAAAAATTAAGTGCTTAAAATTATTTATAAAACATATTTTAACAATTCCTGAGCCAAAAAAGAAAATATAATAAGTTAAAATACATTAAAACTGAATGAAAATAAAAAATTTGTACATTTTGAAATTTGTAAGAAGTAGCTGAAACCAAAAAGAACTTTGATAGTCTTAAATACATATACTAGAACACAAGATAGATTGAGGTTAAAGAGGAAAAAAAATCCCCTTTAAAAAATTAGCAAATAATAATGCAAATTCAAGGAAACACTTTAATTATATTCTATTTCTGACTATATAATGAAGTTAATCTGAACAAATCTACTGTTTCAATTAAAATTCTGAGTGAAATATTATCTTTAAAAACCTTTTCAATGTGTTATCAGACTGGCATAAAAGAAATCACCAAATTCCCATAATGAGTTGCAAAAGAAATTCTAGAAGTTCAATGTTCTAGCATCCACTGAGGTTTTCTGACCAGGGATTAAACTTGAGATATGGCTACGAAAGCCCAGAATCTTAGCCACTCGGCCACCAGGGAGCTCCCCCTGACTTCCATTTTGATAGCTCTGTGGAACAAAGGGCCTCTCAATAGTAAATTAAAGATAATTTACTAGGGATGAGTGAGTGAGAGTCGCTAACTTGTGCCCAACTCTTTGTGACCCCATGGACTGTAGCCCACCAGGCTACTCCATCTATGGGATTCTCCAGGCAAGAATAATAAAGTGGGAAGTCATTCTTTCTCCAGGGGATCTTCTTGACACCAGGATCAAACCTGGGTGTCCTGCATTGCAGGCAGACTGTTTACCATTTGAGCCGCAGGGAAGGCCCAGGTTAATAGAAGATGCTTTCTTACAGTTAGGACTCAAAGGAGAGAACCCTCAGTGGTAAACAGAAATCAAATTATGTTCTTAAAAAAAACACAGGTGACAAGAAGCATACCCAGTTTGACCTAAATGCTGGAAAGAAAGAGAAGAAAATCTCCCTGGATAATTTATATGAAAAAGCCACCTACAGTTGTAGCTCAGTCACTAAGTCATGTCCAACTCTTCCTCACCCATGGACTGCAGCACACAAGGTTTCCCTGTCCTTCACTGTTACTCAGAGTTGGCTCAAACTCATGTCCATTGAGTTGATGATGCCATCCAACCATCTCATCCTCTGTCACCCCTTTCACTTCCTGCTCTCAATCTTTCCCAGGATCAGGATCTTTTCCAATGAGTCAGCCCTTTGCATCAGATAGCCAGAGTACTGGAGTTTCAGCTTCAGCATCAGTCCTTCCTATGAATATTCAGGATTGATTTTCTTTAGGATTGACTGGTTTTATCTCCTTGCTGTCCAAGGGACTCTTAAGAGTCCTCTCCATAATCACACTTTGAAAGAATCAACTCCTTGGTTCTCAACCTTCTTTATGGTCCAACTCTAACATCCATACATGACTACTGGAAAAGCCATAGCTTGGACTATTCAGACTTTGTTGGCAAATGATTTTTTTGCATTTTAATATGCTGTCTAGGTTCGTCATAGTTTTTCTTCCAAGGAGCAAGCACCTTTTAATTTCATAGCTGCAGTCACCATCTGCAGTGATTTTGGAGCCCAAGAAAATAAAGTCTGTCACTGTTTCCACTGTTTCCCCATCTATTTGCCATGAAGTGATGGGACCAGATGCCATAATCTTAGTTTTCTGAATATTGAGTTTTAAGCCAGCTTTTGCACTCTCTCTTTCACTTTCATCAGGAGGTTCTTTAGTTCCTCTTTGCTTTCCGCATTTAGAATGGTATCATCTGCATATCTGAGATTATTGATATTTCTCTCTACTATCTTGACTCCAGCTGTGCTTCATCCAGATAAGCATTTCACACGATATGCTCTACATAGAAGTTAAATAAGCAGGGTGATGATATACAGCCTTGATGTACTCCTTTCCCAATTTGGAACCAGTGTGTTGTTTCATGTCTAGTTCTAACTTGCTTCTTGACCTGCATACTGGTTTCATAAGAGGCAGGTCAGGTGGTCTGGTATTCCCATCTCTTTAAGAATTTTCCACAGTTTGTTGTGATCCACACAGTCAGAGGCTTTAGTATAGTCAGTGAAGCAGAAGTAGAAGTTCTTCTGGAATTCTCTTGCATTTCTGTGATCCATCGGATGTTGGCAATTTGACCTCTGATTCCTCTGCCTTTTCTAAATCTGGCTTGTACATCTGGAAGTTCTTGGTTCAGGTAGTACTAAAGCCTAGCTTGAAGTATTTTGAGGATTACCTTGCTCAAATGAGAGCAATTGTATGGTAGTTTGAACATTCTTTGGCATTGCCTTTCCTTGGGATTGGAATGAAAACTGACCTTTTCCAGTCCTGTGGCCACTGCTGAGTTTTCCAAATTTGCTGACATATTGAGTGCAGCCCATTAACAGCATCATCTTTTAGGATTTGAAATAGCTCAGCTGGAATTCTATCACCTCCACTAGTTTTGTTTGTAGTGATGCTTCTTAAGGCCCACTTGACTCACATTCCAGGACATCTTGTTCTAGGTGAGTGACTACACCGTCATGGTTATTCAGGCCATTAAGATCTTTTTTGTATAGTTCTTCTGTGTATTCTCGCCATCTCTTCTTAGTATCTTCTGCTTCTGTTAGGTCTTTACCATTTCTGTCCTTTATTGAGCCCATCTTTGCATGAAATGTTCTCTTGGTATCTATAATTTTCTAGGAGACATCTCTAGCCCTTCCCATTCTATTGTTTTCCTCTATTTCTTTGCATTGATCACTGAAGAAGGCTTTCTTATCTCTCCTTACTACTCTTTGGAACTCTGCATTCGAATGGGTATATCTTTCCTTTTCTCCTTTGCCTTTCACTTCTCTTCCTTTCTCAGCTATTAGTAAGGCCTCCTCAGACAGCCATTTTGCTTTCCTGCATCTCTTTTTCTTGGGCATGGTTTTGGTCACCACCTCCGATACAATCTTACGAACCTCCATTCATAGTTCTTCAGTCACTCTAACAGATCTAATCTCCTGAATCTATTTGTCACTTCCACTGTACAATCATAAAGATTTGATTCCATTCATACTTGAATGGCCTAGTGGTTTCCCTACTTTATTCATTTTAAGTCTGAATTTTGCTATAAGGAGCTCACAATCTAAGCCACAGTCAGCTCCGGGTCTTTTTTGTTGTTGTTGACTGTATAGTGCCTCCCCGACTGTGTATAGTGCCTACAAAGGGTATAACCAATCTGATTTTGGTACTGGCCTTCTGGGGATGTGCCTGTGTAGAGTCATCTCTTGTGTTGTTGGAAGAGGGTTTTTGCTATGACCAGTTCATTCTCTTGCAAAACTCTATTAGCCTTTGCCCTGCTTCATTCTGTACTCCAAGGCCAAACTTGCCTGTTACTCTAGGTACCTCCTGACTTCCTACTTTTGCATCCCAAACCCTATGATGAAAAGAACATCTTCTTTTGGTGTTAGTTCTAGAAGGTCTTTTAAGTCTTCATAGAACTGTTCAACTTCAGCTTCTTTGGCATTAGTGGTTGAGGCACAGACTTGTATTACTGTGATACTGAATGGTTTGCCTGAGAAAGGAACCAAGATGATTCTGTCATTTTTGAGACTGCACCCAATTACAATGTTTTGGACTCTTTTGTTGACTATGAGGGCTACTTATTTCTTCTAAGGGATTCCTGCCCACAGTAATAGATATAATGGTCATCTGAATTAAATTCACCCATTCCCATCCACTTCAGTTCACTGATTCCTAAAATGTCAATGTTTATTCTTCCCATCTCCTGTTTGACCACATCCAGTTTACCTTGGTTCATGGATCTAATATTGCAGGTTCCTAGTCTTCTTTATAGCATTGGACTTTACTTTCACTGCCAGACACATCCACAACTGGGTGTCGTTTCTGCTTGGCTCATCGTATTCATTCTTTCTGGAGCTATGTCTTTGCTCTTCCTCAGTAGCATACTGGACACCTATTGACTTAGGGGACTCATCTTTCGGTGTTATATCTTTTTGCCTTTTCATGGCATCTAAGATTTTCCCAGTGATCTCTGCCTTCTGACATTTACACTCTTGTATATAGTCACCTCCTACATTGAATAGACTTACTTCAGTAATAGAAGGTTACAGAAATGACTGTGTATGATCTCTGAGTCTAGATCACATAAAATATTGTGGTTCCTACTTTGTTTTTTTCTTGGAAAACTCATGCTGGGAGAAATTAGCTCCATGTAATGAAGACTCTCAACCAATCTTACAGAGAGGCAAAAAACTGAGGCCTCCTCCTGGAAGCTAGCACTAGTTTGCCAGGCCTGTGAGTCAGCCACCTTGGAAGTATTAATATATCCTCCAGCCCCAGTTACTTAACTTTTAGGTGACTGGAGTCCTTGCTGACATCTTGAATGCAACCTCAGGTCAGACAGTGAGATAGAGCTACTCTCAGATTTACAAAGACCTTGGAGAAATAATAAATGCTTATTGTTTTAAGCTGCTAAGTTATATAATTTGTTACACAATAGATAACCAAAACACAGCCCTCAAAAGATTTTTGGTCTGAATTTCTGTAGCTGGTGTAGTTAGAAAAAATTCAAGTAGAAATGTGACAACTGACAGAAACAAATACAAGCTATCTTGCTGCTGCTGCTGCTGCTAAGGCACTTCATTCGTGTTCAACTCTGTGCGACCCCATAGACGGCAGCCCACCAGGCTCCTCCGTCCCTGGGACTCTCCAGGCAAGAACACTGGAGTGGGTTGCCATTTCCTTCTCCAATGCATGAAAGTGAAAAGTGACAGTGAAGATGCTCAGTCGTATCCGACTCTTAGTGACCCCATGGACTTCAGCCCACCAGGCTCCTCTGTCCATGGGATTTTCCACGCAAGAGTACTGGAGTGGGTTGCCATTGCCTTCTCTGCAAGCTATCTTAGGAACAGCATATTTTCAACCAAAGCCTCCAGGGTTACTGAGGATAAATTTCAAGGAAAATGATCAAGAATTTTCAGGATTGTTGAGAGATATCAATCCTCAGATCCAGAAAGTCCAACAAAATTCACGGAGGATAAATAAAAAGAAATTCAATGGAAACATATCACAACTTAAATGCAAATCAGAAAAGAATAAGAGATGATCTTAAAAAGCAGAGTAAAATCAAAGTATAACAAAGGAAAAAATTTTAAAACATAAATTAGTGAAATAGAGGGAAAAAATGACACCACTGAGGGATCTATATAAACAAAGCAGACATTAAAATAGACAAACATAAAAATAATAAAACTTAATAAATAAGTTTACATATGAATAATATCAGAAATGAAAAGGGGGACAATTTATTTTACATTAAAGTCTAAATATTATAGGAGATTATTATGAGAAACTATGTCAATAAATTAGTAAATGAAATGGACTGCATATTAGGATATAGGCAGATAAGAATGCTTTCTACATAGGCTTGGAATAAATCACTTTTTAAATAAACTTGTTTGAGATAAAACATTCATACAGAAAAGTGCATAATTCAAAGTGCACAGTGGCTAAATCAAGTGCACAACTCAATGTATTTTTCACAAAGTGAACACATTCAAGTAATCAACACCCAGATCAAGATACAGAAACTTCATTTTGGCAGGAATAATTTAAAGCTTAATCATCAAAGTAGGAAGTCAAGAGATATCTGGATAACAGGCAAGTTTGGCCTTGGAGTACAAAATGAAGCAGAGCAAAGGCTAACAGTGTTTTGCCAAGAGAACACACTGGTCATGGCAAAACCCTCTTCCAACAATACAAGAGATGACTCCACACATGGACATCACCAGATGGTCAATACTGAAAACAGACTGATTATATTCTTTGCAGCTGAAAATGGAGAAGCTCTATACAGTCAGCAAAAACAAGACCAGGAGCTGACTGGGGCTCAGATCACGAACTCCTTATTGTGAAATTCAGACTTAAGTTGAAGAAAGTAGGGAAAACCATTAGGCCATTCAGGTATGAACCGAATCAAATCCCTTACGATTACACATTGGAAGTGGCAAATAGATTCAAGGGATTAGATCTGATAGACAGAGTGCCTGAAGAACTATGAATGGAGGTTTGTAACAGAGACTGCAGTTCACAGGGTCACAAATAGTCAGACATGACTGAGCGACTGACCACACATACTTTCTAGACCTCAATGAAGTGAAGAGCCCAGGGTCTCCTTGAGTTGAAGAGCTATAGGTGAGAGTTTGAAAAAGTCAAGGCATCTTTAATTCATAGGGTAAATTATTGGAGAGGAGAGAACTGCAGCAATCTACAGAGGAGTTCTCTTTAGTCTTCAGTTGAATGCTGATCAACGTATGGGTATGGAAAAGTCATAAACCAGTGAAAAAACAACTGGGCAGAAGCAGCAGAATAATTAAATACACAGGATTAAAAACAGTTCATATTCCCAACAAATCAGAGTGGAACAAACTTGTGATACACAAGGCTTAGATAGAATACTGCTGCTGCTGCTGCTGCTGCCGCCAAGTCACTTCAGTCGTGTCCGACTCTGTGCGACCCCACAGCCGGCAGCCCACCAGGCTCCCCCATCCCTGGGGTTCTCCAGGCAAGAAGACTGGAGTGGGTTGCCATTGCCTTCTCTGAGATAGAATACTAGTAAGTATTAACTCAGTAGAGGGACCAATTTAGAATCAAACAGTTCTGATTTTACCTAACAAAGCTAAAAGCAATCCTTGAAAGAACCAAACTGTTTCCTAGTAACTTAACAGCATATCAGAATAAACTCAACAATATTTAAAGACTGCCCCCCAAAATCAGCATCCAATAATGTAAAATTTGTAATGCTGCTGCTGCTGCTGCTGCTGCTGCTGCTAAGTCGCTTCAGTCACGTCCGACTCTTAGCGACCCCATGGACTGCAGCCTACCAGGCTCCTCCGTCCATGGGATTTTCCAGGCAAGAGTACTGGAGTGGGTTGCCATGTAATATCTATCATTAAATAAAAAATGACCAGATATGCAAATAAGCAGCAAAATAAAAACCATAATGAGGAGAAAAGTCAGTCAATGGAAACATACTCAGAAATGACACAAACGATAGGCATATACTTCATAATTTCTAAAAGCATGTTGAAAGACATGGAAGCCTTTTTTAAAAGTTCACATAGAAGTTTTAGGGATGAAAATAGACTGGATGGGATTTGTATTTGTTGGCTAGGGCTGCCATACCAGAATGCCACAGACTAGATCACTTAAACAACAGAAGTTTATTCTCTCACTGTTCTGGAGGCTGAAGTTAAGATGAAGCGCTCAGCAGAGCTGGCTTCTGGTAAGGACTCTCCTCCCAGCTGCACGTGGCCACCTTATTGCTGTGTCCTCACGTGGCCTTGTCTCTGAGTTCATGTACTCCTGGTATGTCTAACTACTCTTTTTGTTGTGTTATTTTATTTTTGGCTGCACTGGGATTTCATTGCTGCACACAGTCCTTCTCTATTTGTGGCACAGGGGGACACCCTTAACTGTGGTGGGCTTCTCACTGCAGTGGCTTCTCTTGTTGCGGAGTGCAGGCTTTAGGCATGCAGGCTTCAGCAGCTGCAGTACGAGGGCTCAGGAGTTGCTGCTCATGGGCTCGAGAGTGTGGGATCAGTAGTTACTGTGTCCACTGTAGTTGCTCCATGGCATGTGGAACCTTCCCAGACTGGGGATTGAACCCAAGTCCCCTGCATTGGCAGATGGATTCTTAACCACTGAACCACCAGGGCCGTCCTTCTAACTCTTCCTATAAGGACACCAGTCCTCTTAGATTAAGGCCCCACTGTTATAGTCTCCTTTAACCTTAATTACTTCCTTAAAAGGCCCTATCTCCAAATAAAGTAACATTGGAGATTAGGGCTTTGCAATATTAACTTTGAGGGGGACACAATTCAGTCCACAGCAGGATTAATAGCAGATTAGACACAACAGAAAAATAATTAGAAAATTTGAAGATACAGCAATGAAAACTATACAGAAGGAAACATACAGAAAGAAAAAGAATACTGAAAAAAACAAAACATCAGTGAGGTGTGGCCAACTTCAAGTGACCCAATATGCATAATTAGAGTCCCTAAAGAAATGAAGGGCAGGCAGAAGAAACATTTGAAAGACTAATGAGGGACTTCCCTCGCAGTTCAGTGGTTAGGACTCGATGCTTTCACTGCTAAGGCCTGGGTTCAATCCCTGACTGGGAAACTAAGATTCTGCAAGCTATGTAGCATGCCCAGGAAGAAAGAAAGCCTAATGAATAAAAAATTCTCTAAATTGGTGAAAACAATAAATTCAAGAGTCTCAACAAATCCTAAATCCAAGAAACAGGGGCAAAAATACATCATAGTCAAATTGCTTAGAACTATTGATAAGATTTAAGAGAAGACTTTAAAGAATTTGCCTGCCATGCAGATTCAGGAGACCTGAATTCAATCCCTGGGTTGGGAAGATCCCCTGGAGAAAGGAATGGCAACTCCAGTATTTTTTTCCTGGAGAATTCCATGCACAGAGGAGCCCCGTGGGCCACTGTCCATGAGATCACAAAGAGTCAGAGACGACTGAGTGATTAGCACCTTCACTTTTCAAGACAAAACCTTAAATCTTAAAAATCAATCAGATTAAAAAAGACAACTTGTATATAGAATATAAAGATGATAGTGGGAGCAGATTTATTATCTGAAACAATACAAATCAGAAGAGGGTGAAGCAATAGCTTTACAGTACTGCAAGAAAAACTATCAATCTAGAATTCTACACCTAGAGAAGAAATTTCAAAACAATTTTTTCAGTATACAAAAGCTGAAAACAAATTATACCAGCACATTTGAACTACAAGAATTTAAAGGAAGGAAGTCTCCAGGAAGAAGGAACCTATAATCAAATGGAAATCTGAATCTACACCAAAAATTGAAAAGCGTGGGAAATAATAACTATTTGGGTGAATATAAAAAAGCTTTAATTTTTTTTCTTGAAATTTCTTATGCTATTTGTGAAATAATGTTGTTTCAGAGTAGACTTTGATAAGTTAAATGTGTATACTATAGGCCACAAGTAGGCCTGCTGAAAACAAAACAAAGCAGAAACTCAAAGCGCTAGAGCCAAAAAGGCAGTAAAGAGATAAAATAAAATAATAAAAAATGCTCGATCCAAAAGAAGGTAAAAAAAGAGAACAATGAATAGATGAAACAAATAGAAAAGAGCAAATAAGTAGCTTTTAATCTAAAAAAATCAATAAACAGTTTACAATTAAATTTTTTAACATCCCAATTGAAAAACAAAGATTGTCTAATTGGATAAGCCAGCAATTTGACAATCTTTGAATATCTATCTACATACAGTCTTCAAGAACTGACTTTAACAAAGACACAAATAGGATAAAACCAAAAAAAAATTAAAACGATGTATCATGCTAATACAAAAGCAAAGAAAGCTGAAAAGCTTCCAAACTTTCAGAATGACATTAAGGACTTGCAAAAATCTGTTTCTCAATAAAGGCAATGAGAAGTCTGGAAAAAACTGTTAAAATCAATGTTTTCAGACTATCAAAATTAAACATAGGATTTCAATAATCTGAGCAATTTTTGTCAGAAAACAATGACTGAATCTCAGTAAGAACAATAAGGTTAAGGGCATTTTAACTTTCCTTAATCCAATACCTCCCTTTCCAGCTTCAAAGTGTTATTAAAAGCCAATATAGTAGTAGCTACTATAGTGTAGTAGCTATAGTAGCTGTGAAAACCAGCAGACTAGTAGCTATTGAAGCAGGGAGAAATGGGTTTGGAAATTCCCCAAGGCCCCAGTACCAGATAATTTTCACTACCTTATTTGTCTGGCAGCCCAGTGAAAATTACTGTCTCTTTTTTTTTTTAATTTGACCTGAATCTGAACTCAACCTCTGCAAATAGCCTTATCCACAGGGCATTTCTCAAAAACAATCAGTGGCAGTTGTTTAACATCAAAGCTTCCTGAGGTGTTAACAGCTGGGGTTAACAATAAATTGATTTTAAAATCTTAAAATAGAAAATTGGAGAATAAGATGTCCATAGAGAGACATGAAAAAATAGTCCTGGCAATCCATGAGGCCATGTGCATGCTATATGCATGCCCAGTGAAGACCTGAGAAGGCCCTCATGTCTCACTGCTGGCAGACCTTTAGACTTTGCCCAGTTAAGAAGTGAAGGCAATGAGTGGTGTAAACTGCCTGACAGCATTGAAACTGTATTCCAATACACACATAGAGTCATTAAACAAAAGCTGGTTCAAGATGTTTGGGGAAATCTCTGTTCCATCACTATCTGGATGCCAAACTGAGTAGAAATTTCATATGATAAAGATACAGACTTTGTAAAATTAGTCCAAGAAAGTCACTAAACAATTCCTGAGGGAGTGTGGATATAATTCACAGAGTTACCACATTCAGTTCAGTTCAGTTCAGTCGCTCAGTCATGTCCAGCTCTTTGCAACCGCAGGGACTGCAGCACACCAGGCTTCCCTGTCCATCACCAACTCTCAGAGCTTGCTCAAACTCATGTCCATCGAGTCAGTGATGCCATCAAGCCATCTCATCTTCTGTCATCCCCTTCTCCTCCTGCCTTCAATCTTTCCCAGCATCAGGGTCTTTTCCAATGAATCAGTTCTTCCCATCAGGTGGCCAAAGTGTTGGAGTTTCAGCTTCAGCATCAGTCCTTCCAATGAATATTCAGGATTGATTTCCTTTAGGATTGACTGGTTTAATCTCCTTATAGTCCAAGGGACTCTCAAGAGTCTTCTCCAGCACCACAGTTCCAAAGCATCAATTCTTCGGCATTCAGTTTTCTTTATGGTCCAAAATGTTGCCACATTATATCATTTTAACTGTCCAGTTCAACAACAAAAAAATTATGAGATATGAAAAGAAACTGAAAATATGTCCCCTATGTAGGAAAAAAGAGTCAATAGAAATGTTATCTGAGGAAGTCCACATGTTGGGCTTGCAAGACAAATACCTCAAACTTACTATTATAAATATGCTCAAAGAAGTAAAGGAATTGTGTGCCTAAAGAATTAAAGGAATATGAAATCTTGTCTTACTAAAGAGAGAAAGTAAATAAAGAAATTATACAAAATAAACAGAAATTCTATAGTTGAAAAGTACAATTACTGAAATGAAAAGTTCACTAGATGGATTCAACAGCACATTTTAACATGTAGAAGAATCAGAGAACTTGAAGAAACGTCAATTAAGATTATCCATCCAAAGGAATTTAAATTAAAAAAAAAAAAATGAAGAAAATGAACTGAGTCTCAGACCTGTGGAACACCATTAGGTGAAACAACATAAGTATAACTAAAGTCTCAGAAGGAGAGGCGAGGGAAATGAGCAGAAAGAATAGTCAAAGAAATAGCCACTAAATTGACTCAGTGGCTGCACATCCAAGAATCTCAATGAGTGTTCAAAACAGACTTAGTGGGTTCCACATCTTGACATGTCATAGAAAAACTGTCAAAAGGCAAGTGAGCATTTTGAAAGCAGAAAAGAAAAATGAACTCATCACATATAAGAGATCGTCAATAAAATTAACCGTAAAATGGAATATTCAAAGTCCTAATAGAAACAGACTGTCAATCAAGAATTCTATATCCAGCAAAACTGTCCCTCAAAAAAGGGAGAAATTAAAGTATTCCCAGATAAACAGAAATTGAGATAATTCATCACTAGCATACCTGATCTACAAAAAATACCAAAGGGAGTCCATTGTGCAAAATGGAAAACATAAATCCTATTTCATTAATTGCTACAGTAAATATTATCAGACAAAACAATTTTTTTAATTTAGTTATTATTTTATATTGGGGTACACTTGATTTACAATGCTTTCAAATTGTGGTACTGGTGAAGACTCTTGAGAGCCCCTTGGACAATAAGGAGATCAAACCAGTCAATCCTAAACAAAATCAACCCTGAATATTCATTGGAAGGACTGATGCTGAAGCTGAAGCTCCAACTTTGGCCACCTGATGTAAAGCGCCAACTCACTGGGAAAGACCCTGATGCTGTGAAAGATTGAGGGCAGGATGAAAAGGGGATGACAGAGGATGAGATGGTTGGATGGTATCACCAACTTAATGGGCATGAGTTTGAGCAAACTCTGGGAGAGAGTGAAGGACAGGGAAGCTTGGCATGCTGCAGTCCATAGAGTCACAAAGAATTGGATATGACTTTGTGACTGAACAACAACAAAAAAAGATTCCAATGAAAGGCAGATGTTAGCAGGAGGGATAAAAAAGACATGATCCAACTGTCTACAAGAGATAGACTCTAGATTCCAAGATACAAAAAGTTGAAATTAAAAAGATGGAAATATATATTCTATGCAAATAGTAACTGAGGACAGCTGAGGTGGCTATACTATTATCAGACAGAACAGTTTTTTTTTTTTTTTAATTTGGTTTTTATTTTATTTTGAGGCATACTTGATTTACAATGTTGTGCTAGCTTCAGGTGTACAGCAAAGAGGTTCAGTTATAAATAATCATATATCCATTCTTTCTGAGATTCTTTTCCAATATAGGCTATTGTAGAACATTGAGTAGAGTTCTCTGTGCTATACAGTGGGTCCTTGTTGATTATCTATTTTACATATAGTACTGTGTATATGTGGATCCCAAACTCCTAATTTATACCTCCTCCCTGCAACTTTTCCCCTTTGGTAACCATAAGTTTGACTTTGAAGCCTGTGAGTCTGTTTCTGTTTTGTAAATAAGTTCGTTTGTATCATTTTTTTAAGATTCTGCATATAAATGTAATTATATGATAATTATTTTTTTCTGTCTGACTTACTTCATTCAATATGGCATTCTCCAGGTTCATCCATGTTGCTGCAAATGGCTTTATTTCATTCTGTTTTATGGTTGAGTAATAGTCCATTGTTTAGGTGACCACATCTTATTTGTACATTCCTCTGTTGATGTACATTTAAGTTACTGCTATGACTTGGCTATTGAAAATGGTGCTGCAGTAAACATTGGAGTGCATGTATCTGGTTTTCTTTGGGTATCTGTCCAGGAATGGGATTGTTGGATCATATGATAGTTATTTATTTAATTTTTAAAGGAACCTCTAAACTGTTTTTCATAGTAGTTGTATCAATTTACATTCCCACAGTGTTGGAAGGTTCCCTTTTATCTACATCCTCTCTGGCATTTATTGTTTGTAAATTTTTTGATGATGGCCATTCTGACCAGCATGTGGTGATACCTCACTGTAGTTCTGATTTGCATTTATCTAAGAATTAGTGACATTGAGTACCTTTTAATGTCTTTTTTGGCCATATATATGTCTTCTTTGGAGAAATGTCTATTTAGATCTTCTACCAGTTTTTGGATTGGGTTGTTGTTCTTCTGTTTTTTTTTTTTTGGAGTTGCATGAACTGTTTGTATATTTTGGAAATAATCCTGTCTCAATTGCTTTGTTTGCAAATATTTTCTCCCATTATATAGATTGTCTTTTGTTTTATTTATGGTTTCCTTTGCCATGGAAAAGCTTTTAAATTTAGTTAGGTTTCATTTGTTTATTTTTGTTTTTATTTTCATTACTCTAGGAGGTGGATCCAAAAAGATATTGCTGCAATTTAAGACAAAATAGATTTTCAAAACTTTTTATTTTGTATCAGGGTATAGTCTATTAACAATGTTGTGATAGTTTCAGGTGAATAGCAAAGGGATTTGGCCATACATATACATGTATCCATTCTTCCCCAAACTTCCCTCCCATCCAGCCAGCAACATAACACTGAGGAGAGTTCTAGGTGCTATACAGTAGATCCTTGCTGGTTGCATGTGTGTATGCCAAGTCATTTCAGCTGTGTTGTATCCATGGGATTCTCCAGGCAAAAATACTCAAGTGAGTTGCCATGCCCTCCTCCAGGGATCAAACTGCAACTCTTACGTCTCCTGCATTGACAGGTGGGTTTTTTACCACTATTGCCACCTGGGAAGCCCCCTTGTTGGTTGCTGCTGCTGCTGCTAAGTCTCTCCAGTGGTGTCCCACTCTGTGCAATCCCATAGATGGCAGCCCACCAGGCCCCTCCATCCCTGGGATTCTCCAGGCAAGAATACTGGAGTGGGTTGCCATTTCCTTCTCCCCTTGTTGTTTAGCTATTTTAAATATGTCAGTGTGTACATGCCCATCCCAAACTCCCTGATTATCCCTTTCCCCCTTCCTTCTCCCCAGCAACCATAAGTTTGTTCTTTAAGTATGTGAGTCTAAGACAAAGTATTAATAGATTTTTAAGGGAAAATTTTCTCACTTCCACTGTATAATCGTTAAGGATTTGATTTTATTTGAATGGTCTAGTGGTTTTCCCTACTTTTTTCAACTTCAGTCTGAATTTGGCAATAAGGAGTTCATGGTCTGAGCCACAGTCAGCTCCTGGTCTTGTATTTGCTGACCGTACAGAGCTTCTCCATCTTCAGCTGCAAAGAATATAATCAATCTGATTTCGGTGTTGACCATCTGGTGATGTCCATGTGTAGAGTCTTCTCTTGTGTTGTTGGAAGAGAGTGTTTGCTATGACCAGTGCATTCTCGTGGCAAAATTCTATTAGTCTTTGCCCTGCTTCATTCTGTATTCCAAGGCCAAATTTGCCTATTACTCCAGGTGTTTCTTGACTTCCTACTTTTGCATTCCAGTCCCCTATAATGAAAAAAACATCTTTTTTGGGTGTTGTTCTAGAAGGTCTTGTAGGTCTTCATAGAACCATTCAACTTCAGCTTCTTCAGCATTACTGGTCAGGGCATAGTCTTGGATATTGAATGGTTTGCCTTTTAAATGAACAGAGATCATTCTGTCATTTTTGAGATTGCATCCAAGTACTGCATTTCAGACTCTTTGTTGACTATGATGGCTACTCCATTTCTTCTAAGGGATTCTTGCCCACAGTAGTAGGTATAATGATCATCTGAGTTAAATTCACCCATTCCAGTCCATTTTAATTCACTGATTCCTAAAATGTTGACATTCACTCTTGCCATCTCCTGTTTGACCACTTCCAATTTGCCTTGATTCATGGACCTAACATTCCAGATTCCTATGCAATATTGCTCTTTACAGCATCAGACCTTACTTCCATCACCAGTCACATCCACAACTGGGTGTTCTTTTTGCTTTGGCTCCATCCCTTCATTCTTTCTGGAGTTATTTCTCCACTGATCTCCAGTAGCATATTGGGCACCTACTGACGTGGAGAGTTCATCTTTCAGTGTCCTATCTTTTTACCTTTTCATACTGTTCATGGGGTTCTCAAGGCAAGAATACTGAAGTGGTTTGCCATTCCCTTCTCCAGTGTACCACCTTTTGTCAGAACTCTCCACCATGATCCATTCTTCTTGGGTGGCCCTACACAGCATGGCTCATAGTTTCATTGAGTTAGACAAAGCTGTAGTCCTTGTGATTAGATTGGTTAGTTTTCTGTGACTTATATCTGTGAAATAGATTTAAGGGACTAGATCTGATAGACAGAGTGCCTGATGAACTATGGACGGAGGTTCATGACACTGAACAGGAGACAGGGAGCTAGACCATCCCCAAGAAAAAGAAATGCAAAAAAGCAAAATGGCTGCCTGGGGAGGCCTTACAAATAGCTGAGAAAAGAAGAGAAGCAAAAAGCAAAGGAAAAAAGGAAAGATATACCTATTGGAACGCAGAGTTCCAAAGAATAGCAAGGAGAGATAACAAAGCCTTCCTCAGTGATCAGTGGAAAGAAATAGAGGAAAACAATAGAATGGGAAATACTAGAGATCTCTTCAAGGAAATTAGAGATACCAACGGAATATTTCATGCAAATATGGGCTCGATAAACGACAGAAATGGTATGGACCTAACAGAAGCAGAAGATATTAAGAAGAGATGGCAAGAATACACAGAAGAACTGTACAAAAAAGATCTTCATGACCCAGATAATCACGATGGTGTGATCACTGACCTAGAGCCCGATATCCCAGAATGTGAAGTCAAGTGGGCCTTAGGAAGCATCACTACAAACAAAGCTAGTGGAGATGATGGAATTCCAGTTGAGCTATTTCAAATCCTGAAAGATGATGCTGTGAAAGTGCTGCACTCAATATGCCGGCAAATTTGGAAAACTCAGCAATGGCCACAGGACTGGAAAAAGTCAGTTTTCATTCCAATCCCTAAAAAAGGCGATGCCAAAGAATGCTCAAACTATCACACAATTGCACTCATCTTAACGCTAGTAAGTAATGCTCAAAATTCTCCAAGCTAGGCTTCAACAATACATGAACCACAAACTTCCAGATGTTCAAGCTGGTTTTAGAAAAGGCAGAGGAACCAGAGATCAAATTGCCAACATCTACTGGATCATCAAAAAAGCAAGGGAGTTCCAGAAAAGCATCTACTTCTGCTTTATTGACTATGCCAAAGCCTTTGACTGTGTGGATCCCAACAAACTGTGGAAAATTCTGAAAGAGATGGGAATACCAGACCACCTTACCTGCCTCTTGAGAAACCTGTATGCAGGTCAGGAAGCAACAGTTAGAACTGGATGGACATGGAACAACACACTGGTTTCAAATAGGAAAAGGAGTACTGTATATTGTCACCTTGCTTATTTAACTTATATGCAGAGTACATCATGAGAAACGCTGGGCTGGATGAAGCACAAGCTGGAATCAAGATTGCCAGGAGAAATATCAATAACCTCACATATGCAGATGACACCACCCTTATGGCAGAAAGTGAAGAAAAACTAAAGAGCCTCTTGATGAAAGTGAAAGAGGAGAGTGAAAAAGTTGACTAAAAGCTCAACATTCAGAAAACAAAGATTAAGGCATCCGCTCCCATCACTTCATGGCAAATAGATAGAGAAACAGTGAGAAGAGTGTCAGACTTTATTTTGGGGGCTCCAAAATCACTGCAGATGGTGCTTGCAGCCATGAAATTAAAAGACGCTTACTCCTTGGAGGAAAGTTATGACCAACCTAGACAGCATATTAAAAAGCAGAGACATTACTTTGCCAACAAAGTCTGTCTAGTCAAGGCTACAGTTTTTCTAGTAGTCATGTATGGATGTGAGAGTTGGACTATAAAGAAAGCTGAGCACTGAAGAATTGATGCTTTTGAACTATGGTGTTGGAGAAGACTCTTGAGAATCCCTTGGACTGCTTATCAGTCCATCCTAAAGGAAATCAGTCCTGAATATTCACTGGAAGGACTAACGTTGAAGCTGAAACTCCAACGCTTTGTCCACCTGATGCGAAGAGCTGACTCATTTGAAAAGACCCTGATGCTGGGAAAGACTGAAGGTGGGAAGAGAAGGAGATGACAGGGATGAGATGGTTGGATGGCATCACCGACTCAATGGACATGAGCTGGTGATGGACAGGGAGACCTGGCGTGCTGCAGTCCATGGGGTCACAAAGAGTTGGACACGACTTAGTGACTGAACTGAACTGAACTGAAGAGAAAAATTGTTACTAGAGATTAAGAAGGACTTGTTATAATGATAAGATAGTCTGTCAGTAATACATAATAATTATAAACTTATCTGTACATAACAATCAAGTCTTAAAATACATAAAGTAAAAATTGACAAAATTGAATTAAAACTATTGATAATTCAACAATAACAGGTCGAAATTTTAATACCCTTCTTTTAATAATGAATAGAAACCAAGCAGAAGCTCGACAAGGAAACAGAAGATTTAAACAACACTTTAAAGCAAGTAGACATGATAGGTATATATAGAACACATCATTCAACAACAATAGCAAGCATTCTTCTCAAGAGCAGCATCTGGAACATTCCTTAGGATCAACCATATGTTAAAAGTATAAGCCTAGCCTCAATAAATTTAAAGGAAAGAAATTTGGGGAACTCATAAATATGTAAAAATTAAGCAACATACTAATAAATAACCAGTTTGAGAAATAAGATATCTTCTCTTACCCTCTCACCATCACTGTTAAACATTATATATATCAGAGGAATTAGACAAAATGAATAAATAAGTAAAAGGCAGCCATATTAGAAAGTAAGTAAAAGTAATCAGAGATGATAAGGTCTTACATAGAAAATACTAAAAATTTCACATACACCCACACAAACTCATTTAAACCAATAAAGAAGCTAATTGAGAGTGTGTATTGATACAAGGTCAATATGCAAAAATCAGCACTACTTACAGACTCTACCAATGAACAATCTAAAAATGAAATTATGAAACACTTCTATTTACAATAGCATCAAAATAAACAAATAAATAAAACACTTAGAAATAAATCAAACAAAAGAAAGGCAAGACTTACACATTGAAAACTACCAAACATCAATAAAAGAAATTAAAGAAGACTTAAATAAGTGGAAAGATATCCATATCAATGGAACATTTAATATTGTTAAATGGTGTGTGTGTGTGTGTGTGTGTGTGTGTGTGTGCTTAGTCACTCAGTTGTGTCTGACTCTTTGCAATGGATTGCAGCCTGCCAGGCTCCTCTGTCCATGGAATTTTCCAGGCAAAAATACTGGAGTGGTTAGCCATTCCCTTCTCCAGGGAATCTTCCCTACCCAGGGATCAAACCCAGGTCTCCTGCATTGCATGTGCATTCTTTACTATCTGAGCCACAAGGGAAACCCTGTTAAGACAATAATTCTACCCAAATTGATCTACATATTGAATGCAATTCCTATCAAAATCCCCTCTGGCTTTTGTGTAGACATTTGCAAGGTGATCCTAAAATACATATGGACATGCAAAGGACTCAGAAGAGTCAAAACAATCTTGAAAAAGAACAAAGTCGGAAAATTCACACTTCACAATTTTAAGACTTGTTTTCAAAGCTAAATTAAGATAGTGTGATACTGGCATAATGATAGACATGTTGATCAGAGGAATAGAATTGAGAATCCTGAAATAAACCCATACATCTATGACATGACTGATTTTTAATAATGGTGCTAAGACCATTCAATGGGAAAAGAATAATCTCTTCAACAAATGGCTTTGTGTCAGTCCCAGCCAATTCATAGTGATGCTAGGAATGCCTGAGGCACCTACCTGGGTCCATATTACTCGTAACAAACCACCATAGACATTTTCCTCCCTGGACCAATGTTGTGGCTGAAACAGCCATTTCGGTTTTTATTATGTCTGTAGGATGCACTTTAGCAAAAACCATCAGAGAACTTTTTGAGGAAGATGATTTATTATTTCCAGACTTCTCTGGTGGTCAGACAGTAAAGAATGTGCAATGCAGGAGACCTGGGTTTCATCCCTGGATCAAGAAGATCCTCAGGAGAAGGGAATGGCTACCCACTCCAGTATTCCTGCCTGGAGAATCCCATGGTCAGAGGAGACTGGCGGGCTACAGTCCATGGGGTCACAAAGAGTATGGCAGGACTGAGCAGCTAATACTTTCACTCATAGAAAGTGTACAAGAAAACCTGAAGGGCCCACAGAAAGGTACAGGAACAGAGAGAAAGTGCAGACTTGGGGCTCTGAGGTTATTGGAGTCCAAGAATGGAGTGTTTAGGGTTTTGTGGGTTCACTTTCTATTGACTAATTTAAAGCACAAGAGTGGAAATTATGTTCTGGGAAGGAATAAGTGAGATCACCCGAATAGCCAATTATCTAGGTTTCCCAGTGCTTTTTTTTCACATTCACAATTAAGAATAGTAACAGCTTCATATTATTCAGATGGAATACATTAAATTATTTTACTTGCAGGACTCTGCTTATCTTTTCTCCTTGATTTGTTTAGAAGAGAATTAAGGTTGGTTTGCATTTCCTGGATACATGAGAACTCTTCTTAGGCAAAAAGCGAAAACAAACTAAAAACTCAGAACCATGCTAAATGACAGGGAAACATTAAAAGTTGAGTTAAAAATCACCTGGGCATAATCAAGCATCTTACTTGGGAGACTCAGTGACAGAATTTTTGTGCACCTCACTAAGACTCAATGCTTTCTGAAAGAGGTGACTGCACAGGTGGAGGCAGCCTTATTCTTATCTGGTTGTTTTGCTAGTAGCTGTGTCATATAGTTGGCATCATGTTTATTCGAGATGATATCTTTAGAAATAGATGACTCAGCAATCAAAAGGTTAACATTAGGCACTTATCTTACAACAAAAAACTTAATATCAGGCACTTACACCGTAAGGTGCTGGAGCAACTCGATAAAATTGAATTGGGGTTGGGGATTACAGGGAAACAAGGAGACACGATCACACTAATGGCTCTTAGATCTTGTACAAAGTGGCTACTACACCTATCAGCATTTTTGATGGGCAGAATGAGGTTAATGCAAGAGCTAGTGTAATAATGAGTCTTTTCTGGTGGTGTGCAAAATAGGATTGAGCTAAAGGTCTTCAATATCCTCCATTTTTGTAGTAGGTTTTACATCAATTTTGGAAGGGTATAGCCAGAATGATAGACTTTTAGGGACAGGAATTTTCTTTATGTGTCCCCCACATCTGTACTGTGTTTGGTCTAGTGGGTCAGGGCTCTTTTTGAAAAACATGCTGACTAGAAGACCCTAAGAGACAGGAGGTGACTGAGACAAAAGCAAAATCTAAGGTATGTCTGATTTTCCTACCACTGAAGACATTTCTTTACTCCAAGGAAGAGAATTACAGAAATGTGGTAGAGTTTATGAAAGAAAATAAATTTGTTTTGGCAACACAACTCTCTTTTGTGTTAAGGGCAATTGTGGGCAAGCTTGTGCAGCAATATCTGAGAAGGGGTGTCATTTTGATGGCCAGATTTTGTCCTTTGTCTTAAATCCTCTCTTCCAAGCTGAAACTGAGCAATTGGTCTTCTAGTGTTCCTTTTGCTTATAATAGGGACAGGTTCTTTATCTAGACATAATGATGTCCTTGTTTTAGTTTTATCTAGTTACTTCATCTCAAGAGCTATTGATTTGGTCTATGTATTTTTCTCAAACTATCTTCTCAGTGCTCTGAAAGATCATGTAATTTATTTTCTTAAGTATTTTTTAAACTGGAGGATAATTGCTTTACAATGTTGTGGTGGTCTCTACCATGCATCAATGTATAATTATATACATATCCATAATTATAAATATGTATTATATTTATATATAATTATATACATATCCCCTCCCTCTGAAGCCTCCCTCCCTCTACCATTCCACCCCTCTAGGTCATCAGAGAGCACCAGCCTGGGCTCCCTGTGTTATATAGCAGCTTCCAGCTATTTATTTTATACATGGTATATGTACATCAATGTTACTTTCTCAAGTTCTCCTAGCTTCTCTTTTTCCTGCTGTGTCCACAAGTCCATTCTTCATGTCTGCGTCTCCATTTCTTCTCTGTAAAAATGTTCCATCACTACTATTTTTCTAGATTCCATGTTCTTTAAGACCCCATGGACTGTAGCCTGCCAGGTTTCTCAGGGATTCTCCAGGCAAGAGTACTGGAGTGGGTAGCCATTCCCTTCTCCAGAGGATCTTCTCGACCCAAGGATCTAACCTGGGTCTCTTGCATTGCAGGTGGATTCCTTATCATCTGAGCCATCAGGGAAGCCCATATATGTCTTAATATATGGTATTTGTTTTTCTCTTTCTGACATACTTCATTCTGTATAATTGGCTCTAGGTTCATCCAGCTCAATAGAACTGACTCAAATGTGTTACTCTTTATGACTGATATTCCATTGTATATATGTACCGTATCTTCTTTATCTGTTCATCTGCAGATGGACATCCAGATTGTTTCCATGTCCTAGCTACTGTGAATAGTACTTCAATGAACATTGGGCTACATGTGCCTTTTTGAATTTTGGCTTTCTCAGTGTATATGCCCAATAGTGGGATTGCTGGGTCATATGATAGTTTTATTCCTAATTTGAAAAAGAATCTTCATACTGTTCTCTGTAGTGTCTGTACCAATTTACATTCCCATCAACAGTGTGGTAGGGTTCCCTTTTCTCCACATTCCACATCCTCGTCAGGATTTGCTGTTGGTAGTTTTTTTGATGATGGCCTTTCTGATTGGTGTAAGGTGATATCTAATTGTAGTTTGATTTTCATTTCTCCAATAATGAGTTATGTTGAGCATCTCTTCATGTGTTTGTTGGCCATCTGTATGACTTCTTTGAAGAAATGTCTGTTTAGGTCTTCTGCTCATTTTTTAGTTTTGGCTATTTGTTTTCTGATATTGAGCTGTATGACCTGCTTATATATTTTGGAAATTAATACACTGTCAGTTGCATTGTTTGCAATTATTTTCTCCCATTCAAAGGGTTGTCTTTTCACCTTGTTTATAATTTCCTTCCCTGTCCCAAAGCCTTTAAGTTTAATTTGGTCTCATTTGTTTATTTTTGTTTTTATTTCCATTACTCTAGGAGATGGGTCAAAGAGGATCTTGCTGTGATTTTTGTCAAAGAGTGTTTTGCCTATGTTTTCCTCTAGGTGCTCTCTAGTTTCTGGCCTTATATTTAAGCCTTTAATCCACTGTGAATTTATTTTTGTGTATAATATTAGGAGGTGTTTTAAACTGATTCTTTTACAGGTAGCTGTCCAGTTTTCCCAGCACCACTTATTGAAGAGTCTGTCTTTTCTCCGTTTATTCTTGCCTCTTTGATCAAGGATAAGTGCCTATAGGCGCATGGGTTTACTTTGGGCTTTCTGTCTGCTCCATTGATCTATGTTTCTGTCTTTGTGCCAGTACCATACCGTCTTGATTACTCTAGCTTTGTAGTATAGTCTGAAGTCAGAAAGGTTGATTACTCCAGCTTTCTCAAGATCCCTTGGCTATTTGGGATCTTTTGTGTTTCCATACAAATTGTGAAATTTTTTGTTCTAGTTCTTTGAAGAATAACATTGGTAATTTGATAAAGATTGCATTGAATCTGTAGATTGTTATGAGTTGTATATTTTCACAATATTGATTTTTCCAATCCAAGAACACGACTTATCTCTCCATCTGTTTGTGTCATCTGGTTTCTTTAATTTTGTTATTGTTCAGGTGCTCAGTTGTGTCTGACTCTTTGTGACCCCACAGACAGCAGCATGCCAGAGTTCCCTGTCCATCATCATCTCCCAGAGTTGGCTTAAACTCATTTGCATTGAGATGGTGATACCATCCAACCATCTCATCCTCTTTCATCCCCTTTTCCTCCTGCCTTCAATCGTTCCCAGCATCAGGGTCTTTTCAAATGAGTCAGCTCTTCGCATCAGGTGCCAAAGTGTTGGAGCTTCAGCTTCAGTATCAGTCCTTCCAATGAATATTCAGGACTGATTTCCTTTAGGATTGACTGGTTTGATCTCTATGCAGTCCAAGGGACTCTCAAGAGTCTTCTCCAAAACCACAGTTCAAAAGCATCAGTTCTTCAGCGTTCAGCCTTCTTTATGGTCAACTCTCACATCCTTACATGACTACTGGAAAAACAATAGTGTTGACAATACAGGCCTTTGTCAGCAAAGTAATGTCTCTTCTTTCTAATACTCTCTCTAGGTTTGTCAAGGAGAAGGCAATGGCAACCTACTCCAGTACTCTTGCCTGGAAAATCCCAGGCACGGGGGAGCCTGGTGGGCTGCCGTCTATGGAGTCGCAGAGAGTCGGACACTACTGAGGCTACTTAGCAGCAGCAGCACCAGCTAGGTTTGTCATAGCTTTTCTTCCAAAGAGCAAGCATCTTTGAATTTCATGGCTGCAGTCAATGTCCACGGTGATCTTGGAGCCCCCAAAAATAAAGTCTGCCATTGTTTTCACTGTTTCCCCATCTATTTGCCATGAAGTGATGGGACCAGATGCCATGATCTTCATTTTCTAAATGCTGAGCCAACTTTTTCACTCTCCTCTTTCACTTTCATCAAGAGGCTCTTTAGTTCTTCTTCACTTTCTGCCATAAGGGTGGTGTCACCTGCATATCTGAGATTATTGATATTTCTCCTGGCAATCTTGATTCCAGCTTGTGCTTCCTCCAGCCCAGTGTTTCTCATGATGTACTCTGCATGTAAGTTAAATAAGCAGGGTGACAATATACAGCCTTGACGTACTCCTTTTCCTATTTGGAACCAGTGTGTTGTTCCATGTCCAGTTCTAACTGTTGCTTCCTCACCTGCATACAGATTTCTCAAGAGGCAGGTCTGGTGGTCTGGTGTTCCCACAGAATTTTCCACAGTTTGTTGTGATCCACACAGTTAAAGGTTTTGGCATAGGCAATAAAGCAGAAGTAGATGTTTTTCTGGAACTCTCTTGCTTTTTCGATGATCCAATGGATGTTGGCAATTTGATCTCTTGTTCCTCTGCCTTTTCTAAAGCCTGTCCATTGCTCCCTGTTTGGTTGTAAATATTGCTTCTTGACCTGCATACAAGCTTTGTAGGAGGCAGGTAAGGTGGTCTGGTGTTCCCATCTCTTTAAGAATTTTCCAGAGTTTGCTGTGATCCACACAAAGGCTTTAGCATAGTCAATGAAGCAGAAGTAGAAGTTCTTCTGGAATTCCCTTGCTTTTCTATGATCTAATGGATGTTGGCAATTTTAATCTGGTGTCTCTGCCTTTTCTAAATCCAGCTTGTACATCTGAAAATTTTCGGTTCATGTACTGTTGAAGACTAGTGTGAGTATTTTGAGCATTACCTTGCTAGCTTATGAAATGGTGCAATTGTACGGTAGTTTCAACATTCTTTGACATTGTCCTTCTTAGGGACTGGAATGAAAATTGACCTCTTCCAGTCCTGTGGCCACTGTTGAATTTCCCAAATGTGCTGGTATATTGATTGAAGCACTTTAACAGCATCATCTTTTAGGTTTTGAAATAGCTCAGCTGGAATTCCATCACCTCCAGTAGCTTTGTTTGTCATGAAACTAACTAAGGCCCACTTGACTTGGTACTCCAGGATGACTGACTCCAGGTGAGTGATCATACCATCATGGTTATCCAATAATACTTTTTTTATACAGTTGTTCTGTGTATTCTTGCCAGCTCTTCTTATATCTTCTGCTTCTTTTAGGTCCATACCGTTTCTGTCCTTTATTGTACCCATCTTTCAATGAAATATTCCCTTGGTATCCCTTATTAGAGCAATCTCTAATCTTTCCCACTCTTATTGTTTTCCTCTATTTCTTTTCGTTGTTCACTTAGGAAGCATTTCTTATCTCTCCTTCTATTCTTTGAAACTCTGCATTCAGGTGAGTGTATCTTTCCTTTTCTCCTTTTCTTTTTGCTTCTCTTCTTTGCTCAGCTGTTTGTAAGGCCTCCTCTGACAACCTTTTAACATTTCTTTTTCTTGGGGGTGGTTTTGATCACCTCCTCCTGTACAATGTTACAAGCCTCTTTCCATAGTTCTTCAGGATCTCTAGTAGATCTAATCCCTTGAATCTATTTGTTACTTCCACTGTACAGGCATAAGGGATTTGATTTCAGTCATACCTGAATGGCCTAGCGATTTTCTCTACTCTTTTTAATTTCTGTAATAAGGACCTCATGATCTGAGCCATATTCAGCTTCAGGTCTTGTTTTTGCTGACTGTACAGAGCTTTGCCAACTTTGGCTGCAAATCAATCTGATTTCGGTATTGCCCATCTGGTGATGTCCTTGTGTAGAGTCATCTCTAGTGTTGTTTGAAGAGGATACTTGCTATGACCAGTGTGTTGTCTTGACAAAACTCTGTTAGCCTTTGCCCTGTTTCGTTTTGTACTCCAAAGCCAAACTTGCCTGTTACTCTAGGTATCACTTGACGTCTTACTTTTGCATTCCAGGCCCCTATGATGTAAAGGACATCTTTTTTGTGTGTTAGTTCTAAAAGGTCTTGTAGGTCTTCATAGAATCATACAACTTTAGCTTCTTCAGCATTAGTGGTTGGGACATAGATTTTGCATTCCTGTGATATTGAATGGTTTGCCTTGGAAATGAACTGAGAACATTCTACTGTTTTTGAGATTACGCCCAAATACTGCATTTCAGACTCTTTTGTTGACTATGAGGGCCACTCCATTTCTTCTAAGAGATTCTTGCTCACAGTAGTAGATGTAATAGTTATCTGGATTAAATTACTTCATCTGATTTCTTTCATAGATATCTTACAGTTTTCTGCATACAGATCTTTTATCTTTTAGGTAGATCCATTCCTAGATATTTTATTCTTTTCATTGCAATGGTGAATGGGATTGTTTCCTTAATTTCTCTTTCTGATTTTTCTTTGTTAGTATATAGGAATGCAAGGCATTTCTGTGTATTAATTTTATATCCTGTGACTTTACTATATTCTTTGCTTAGCTCTAGTAATTTTCTGGTGGCATCCTTAGGGTTTTCTATGTATAATATCATGTCATCTGCAATCAGTGAATTTTACATCTTCTTTTCCAATTTAGATTCCTTTTATTTCTTTTTCTTCTCTGACTGTTATGGCTAGGACTTCCAAAACTATGTGAAATAATATTGGAGAGAGTGGGCTTCCTTATCTTGTTTCTGATTTTAGAGGAAATGCTTTCAGTTTTTCACCTTTGGGAATAATGTTTTCTGTGGGTTTGTCATATATGGCCTTTATTATGTTGAGTTATGGTCCTTCTATGCCTATTTTCTGGAGACTTTTTAAGAATTACTATAAACTGGTGTTGAATTTTGTCAAACGCTTTCTCTGTATCTATTGAGGTATCATATAGTTTTCATCTTTCAATTTAGTGTATCACATTGATTCACTTGCATATATTGAAGAATCCTTGCATCCCTGGGATAAAACTGACTTGATCGTGATGTATGATCTTTTTCATGTGTTGTTGGATTGTTTGCTAGAGTTTTGTTGAAGATTTTTGTGTTTATCTCCATCAGTGATTTTGGCCTGCAATTTTCTTTTTTTGTGGCATCTTTTTCTGGTTTTGGCATCAGGGTGTTGGTGGCCTTGTAGAAAGTGTTTGGCAGTCTCCCCTCTCTGCAATTTTCTGGATGAGTTTGCACAGAATAGGTGTTAGCTCTTCTCTCAACTTTTGGTAGCATTCACCTGTGAAGTTATCTGGCCCTGAACTTTTGTTTGTTGGAAGACTTTTGATTATACTTTGTTTTTGTGCTTGTGATTGGTCTGTTCATATTTTCTATTTCTTCCTGATTCAGTCTTGGAAGGTTATACTTTTCTAAGAATTTGTCCATTTCTTCTAAGTTGTCCATTGTATTGGCATATAGTCACTCATAGTCTCTTATGATCCTTTGTATTTCTGTGTTGTCTGTTTAATGACTTTTTTTTATTTCTAATTTTATTGATTTGAGTCTTCTCCCTTTTTTTCTTGGTGAGTCTGGTTAATGGTTTGTCAATTTTGTTCATTTTCTCAAAGAAGCAAGTTTTAGTTTTATCGATCTTTGCTATCGTCTCCTTCATTTCTTTTTCATTTACTTCTGCTCTTTGTGATTTCTTTCCTTCTACTAGCTGTGGGGTTCTTTGCTCTTTTTTTTCTAGTTGCTTTAGGTGTAAGGTTAGGTTGCTTCTCTCGCTTCTTTAGGTAGGTTTGTATTGCTGTAAACTTCCCTTGTATCACTGCTCTTACTGCATCCCACAGTCCCACAGGTTTTGAGTTGTCATGTTTTCTTTGTCATTTGTTTCTGGGTGTATTTTGATTTCCTTTTCTGATTTCTTCAGTGATCTGTTGGTGATTCAGAATCGTTTCCCCTGTAATTTATACCTAATCATATAGCATTGTGGTCAGAAAAAAATGCTTGAAATGATTTCAATTTCTTAAAGCTTGATTTGTAACTCAAGATACGATCTATCCTGAAGAACTTGAGAGAAAGCTGAAATCTTCTTTTTTGAATGAAATGCCCTGTAGATATCATTTTGGTACAACTGGTCCAATGTAACATTTAAAGCTTGTGTTTCCTTATTAATTTTCTGTCTGGTTGACCTGTCCACTGGTGTGAGTGAGATATTAAAAGTTCTCCACTTTTACCATGTTACTATCAATTTCCCCTTTCATGTCTGTTGGTATTTGCCTTATGTATGGAGGTACATATATATTTATAATTGCTATATTTGTTATATTGTTGTATTTGTTATACAATTGTTATATTTAATATCTATATATAAATTGTTATATTGTTATGTCTTCTTCTTGGATTCATCCCTTGATCATTATGTGTTGTCCTTCACTGTCTTTATTTTAAAGTCTATCTGATATAAGTATTTTTGTTTCCACTTTCTTTTGATTTCCATTCACATGGAATATCTTTTCCAGCCCCTCATTTTCTGTCTGTACGTGTTCCTCCACCTGAGGTGGGTCTCTTGTAAACAGCATATATAGGGTCTTGATTTTGTATCCATTCAGCCAATCTGTGTCTTTTGGTTGGAGCATTTAGTCCATTTACATCCAAGGTACTTTTTGATATGTATGATCCTATTGCCATTTACTTTATTGCTTTGGGTTTCTTTTTGTAGGCCTGTTTTTTCTATAATGTTCCTTGTCTAGAGAAGTTATTTCAGTATTTGTTGTAATGCTGGTGCTGAATTGTCTTAATTTTCACTTGTCTGTAAAGCTTTTGATTTCTCCTTCAAATCTGAATGCAATTCTTGATGGATAGAGTAATCTCGGTTTTAGTTTTTTTTCCTTTCATCACTTTAAGTGTATCCTGTTACTCCCTTCTGGCCTGCAGAGTATCTGTTGAAAGATCAGCTGTTAGCCTTAGGCAGATAGCCTTGTACGTTATATTTTGTTTTTTTCCTTGCTGATTTGAATGCCTGTTCTTTGTGTTTAATTTTGTTAGTTTGATTAATACGCGTCTTGGTGTGCTTCTCCTTGGGTTTACCCGTATGGGACTCCCTGGGCTTCCTAGACTTGGGTGGCTATTTCCTCTTCCATTTTAGGGAAGTCTTCCACTATAGTGTCCTCAAACATCTTCCCATAGCCTTTGCTTTTGTCTTCTTCTGGGAGCCCCGTGATTTGAGCGTTGGGGCCCTTGGTGTTGTTCCAACGTCTCCGAGACTGTCCTCACTTCTTTTCATTCCTTTTTCTTTGTTCTGCTCTGCGTCAGTTACTTCCGCCATTCTATCTTGCAGCTCACTTATCTGTTCTTCGGCTTCAGTTATTCTGCTTTTGGTCCCCTCTAATATATTTTAATCTGTTATTTTGTTGTTCACTACTGATTGTCTATTTTTAAATTTTTCTTCTGCTGCTAAATCGCTTCAGTTGTGTCTGACTCTGTGCAACCCCATAGACGGCAGCCCACCAGGCTCCCCCGTCCCTGGGATTCTCCAGGCAAGAACACTGGAGTGGGCTGCCATTTCATTCTCCAATGCGTGAAAGTGAAAAGTGAAAAGTGAAACTGAAGTCGCTCAGTCATGTCTGACTCTTTAGCCACCCCATGGACTGCAGCCTACCAGGCTCCTCTGTCCATGGGACTTTCCAGGCAAGAGTACTGGAGTCGGGTGCCACTGCCTTCTCCTTAAATTCTTCTAGTTCCTTGTTAAACACTTCTTGTATCTTCTTGATCCATGCCTCCAGTCTATTTATCTGTGCCTCCATTTTATTTCCAAGATTTTGGATCGTCTTTGATATTACTACTCTGAATCCCTTCTCATGTAGACTGCTTATTTTCTCCTCATTTGTTTGGTCTTGTGGATTTTTACCATGTTCCTTCATCTGCTGCTAGTTTCTCTGTCTTTGCATTTTGTTTAATTTACTGTGTTTGGGATCTCTTGTCGGCAGGCTGGAAGGCCATATTTCCTCTTAATTGTGGTGTCTGCCCACCAAGGGTGGGGTTGGACCAGTGCCTTGTGAAGGTTTCCTGATTGGTGGGTCTTGTGCCTGTGTTCTGGTGGCTGGAGCTGGATTTTTGTCTCTCTGAAAGGCAGTGCCATGTCCAGTAGTGTGTTTGGGGGTGTCTATAGGCTCACTATGGCTTTGGGCAAACTTTCAGCCTTTCTGGGCATGGTTGTGTTACTATTTTGCTAAAGGTTTGGTATGAGGCATCTGGAGTTTGCTGGCCTTTGGGTAGGACTTGGTGTCAGTGTTGATATGGAGGCCCCTGGGAAGGCTCTTGCCTTGCTAGTGTTCCATGTAGTTGGGAGTTCTCTGGTGGGCCAAAGTCTTAGACTTGGGTCTCTCACCTCGGGAGTTCAGGCCCAACCCCTTATTGTAGCACCAAGACTTCACAGGCCACACAGCACAGAAGACAAAACTCTAAGACTAATGGTGAAACAGCACAAAATCAAAAACATGGAAAAGATTGCAGTATAACTAATAAGTGATGTAAAAATAGGAAAATAAAAGGAAATGAATTTATTTTTAAATAGGATGTTTTTTAAAAAGGAAAAAGTAGGTTATAAAAAATAAAAATTAAAGGAACAATTTAGAACAATATGAAAAAGAAACAGTTAGAACATTAGAACAAAAGAAAAACAAAAAGAACATTAGAACAATATGAAAAAGAAAAAAGAGAGAAATATTAATATATTTAATGTATAGAGAGCAGTAATGAGAAGAATGTCCTTGTGATTCCTCTGTTTTCCTGCTCCAGTCCATTTGCCTGTGGAGAAAATCCTCCAATATTCCTAGAAAGATCTCTGGACCTGTTGTGGGCAGTGTGGGCTCAGCTCACACTCAGATCTTGCCTTACTCCAGCTTGTACTTGCTCTCAAAGTCTACAGTTGCCCCTAAAGTCCATGGTCTCGGTCTGATTATGGGGATTTAATCTGCTGCATCTGCTGCTGCAGGGGCAATTTCCCCCTTCTCTCCTTTACTCATGCAGCCCCTGGTGTTCTGCTTTGGTTTGGGGTCCGCCTCTGCTTTCGGTCACTGTCCAGCATCTGCTGTGCTCCCAGACACAAGGGGCTGGAAGTAGTCGCTTTCTAGGTCTCTCTTAGTTGGGTTGGGGAAAGGGAGAGGCACATCAGACGCAGTTGAGTGTGTGGGGAGCACCTGCCACGGTGGGGACCTGCAGGGGGTCACCACAGTCTGAGGCTTGTCATCCGCCTCCCTAGGGGTGTTGGCCCAGGCTTGTGGGATGCCTGGCAGAGCCAAGCTGCTAAGGGTTCCAGGAACACACGGGTAGCAACCCACGGCTGCTCACAGCTTGGCGGTAGCTGCAATCCCTGGGGCCAAGACTGTAGCAGCCCCTCGCTTTCAGTCTCTGGCACGTGCTCCAGCTTCTCTACCTCTGCAGCTGGGGACTGCAGCTGTTTTGCCCCTCTTCGATATCCACTGATGCAGGACCCAGTGTTCTGTGAGTGCAGGGTCAGAATGTTTCTTTGGGAGTGATATTTTGTCTCTCTGGAGGTTGCAGGCTATTCCCTGGACTCCCTCAGCTGTGTCGTACTAGCCGTCTCAGAGTATCTTCATGGCTGCCAAACCTGGTTCTCTCCCTGAGGTCTGACCGCCGAAGCCTGAGCCTGAGAACCCAGCCCCCACTTGCTGTGGGCACATGAGCTGCTTCTCGGCTGGAAAGTGCCGTTCGGCAATGACCTCTGTGGTGAATTTTCTCTATTTGCCTTTGAGGCACTCATGACTGTGCTCCCCCTCGTTTCAAAGCTGCCTCCTGATCCTGCTTGCGAAGGGGTGTCCTGGTGTGCAGGTACTTCCTCCTTCACTACGTCCTCCCTGAGGTGCAGGTCCCTTCCTCACAGTCTTTTGTCTTCTTTTTTATCTTTTGCCCTACCTCATTCTGAAGAGATTGACTTGCCTTTTTGGAGGTCTGGGTCCCTCTGCCAGCATTCAGAAGGTGTTCTGTAGTTGTTCTGCGTGCAGTTTTTGATATATTTGTCAGGGGAGAAGGTGATCTCCCTGTCTTATTCCTCCACTGTCTTGGTCCAGAAGTCTGATTTTAAACATAGGCCTTCAAGGGGAAACTTACACTTCTCTGTGTCTTTGAGAGGTAAATGTTCTACCTGATCTTCCCAGGGCATTCTGTGTGTGTGTGTGTGTGTGTATGTGTGTTTTGAAAACCTGACTTCTGCCATACTGCTGTTTGAAGTAAACTCTCTGGATTTTACTTTGGTGACATCCTTTCCCACTCTTTTATGGGGAAACCTCTTGTGTCTTATTGGTTGGAATCACTACTAATATATATTTTATTAAGGGGCAAATGATGGATACTTTTAAATTGAAAAAGCGTCTAAGTTGGTGGATTCTAGAGCACTCTCATTATAAACAGCTGTTTTTTTGGTACCTATAAAAATAAAATTAAAGGTGGAAAAAAAGAAATATATCTAATGGCTAACCTAAGAATTTCTTTAGTTTAAAACAAAGGAAAAAAAAAAACAGCTTAGGAAGCTTTATTTGTGGTGTTCATTTTCTCTCAATGGGTCTTATAGTTTCATTTGTCTAATGCTAATAGAAAATCAGCATATATTTTTAAAATTTTTTTGGTTATGCTGCGTCTTTGTTGTAGCACACAGACTCCTCGTTGCAGTGTGCGGGCTTCTCTAGTTGAGGCGCATGAGCTCTCTAGTTGCGGTGTGTGGGCTTAGTTGCTCCACAGCATGTGGGACCTTAGTTCCATGACCAGAGGTCAAACCCACATTCCCTATATTGGAAGGTGAATTCTTGACCACTGGACCACCAGAGAAGTCCCAAAACATTAGAATAATTAATGATAACAGGGAAAAAAATGTTGTAAGGAAAGTCTAGATACTTTTTCCAACAAGGTAGAAATTGTACAAAGTACTTATTTCAAATGAATAAGGAAATATTTAGATGGTTATTTAAAATAGGATAAATAAAATGGACATTTATGTGATTAGAACACAAAGTTTTGATATTATATAAAGTGAAAGCGGAGAGTGAAATAGTTGGCTTAAAGCTCAACATTCAGAAAACAAAGATCATGGCATCCGGTCCCATTACTTCATGGGAAATCGATGGGGAAACCGTGGAAACAGTGTCAGACTTTATTTTTCTGGGCTCCAAAATCACTGCAGATGGTGACTGCAGCCATGAAATTAAAAGATGCTTACTCCTTGGAAGAAAAGTTATGACCAACCTAGATAGCATATTCAAAAGCAGAGATATTACTTTGCCAACAAAGGTCCATCTACTCAAGGCTATGGTTTTTCCTGTGGTCATGTATGGATGTGAGAGTTGGACTGTTAAGAAGGCTGAGCACTGAAGAATTGATGCTTTTGAACTGTGGTGTTGGAGAAGACTCTTGAGAGTCCCTTGGACTGCAAGGAGATCCAACTAGTCCATTCTGAAGGAGATCAGCCCTGGGATTTCTTTGGAGGGAATGATGCTGAAGCTGAAACTCCAGTACTTTGGCCACCTCATGCAAAGAGTTGACTCATTGGAAAAGACTCTGATGCTGGGAGGGATTGGGGGAAGGAGGAGAAGGGGACGACAGAGGATGAGATGGCTGGATGGCATCACTGACTCGATGGACGTGAGTTTGAGTGAACTCCGGGAGTTGGTGATGGACTGGGAGGCCTGGCGTGCTGCGATTCATGGGGTCGCAAAGAGTCGGACACGACTGAGCGACTGAGCTGAACTGAAGGTTAAATGGGCCAAAGTGACCCTCCTACTGGTCCTCAACGTTAAAAATCCAAACAAGTCTTCTCTATTTACCTTACATATATGTGTGTGTGTGTGTGTGTGTGTGTGTATGACTTAAAAAAAATTACACTGAGGTGCCTGACCAGCAATTATTTGGGGCAACAGTTAGGCCAAAGGGCCTGAGTTCCTTGGCTCAAATCCCACTCTTTGGAAGCCAGAGCCTTTTCCATTAAAAAAAGACAAAATGAAATAAAAGAATAAAATAAGAGAGTAAAAAGAAAGAAAACCTTCTAGAATTCCTTCTGTAAGATCAAAAATTGCTGATTGTATCGTACTGAAGGCTAAAGTTAAAGGTATAAAATATTAACAGAATTGAGAATAAAATTTACATATATTTAAATGGACTTTATATAAGATGGTTACAACTCTTTTGTTTAATTATATTATAAAGTAGACATGTTTCATTGGGGAAAGTTTCCCTGTGAAGAAATATACATCTGCCCCTCAGAAAATATTAATTGAACATACTGAAGGAAGTCAGTTGAGCCATACAAATAAGTAAAAACTGGAAACTAATACTCAAGGGCTAATAAAAATTAAATTAGTGGTTTTGCTCTGGGTTTAACTTATAAACTCAGAAGGAAGATCTGTGTTGAGACTTCCCTGGTTGTCCGGTGGTTAAGACGGCACGCTTCCCCTGCGGGAGGCTCAGGTTCAGTTCCTGGTTGGGGAACTAAGGCCCTGCAGGCTTCATAGAGCAACTAAATAAGTAAAAAATCTTTTAAAAATAAAAGTCCTTGCCAAATGCCTTATACAAGCTTCTGAAGGCATGATAAATTCAACTCTAAAGTTGCAAAACATAGAACTCCTGAACTTCAGTTTAGAACATAGAACTCCTACACTTCTGATCAATATAATATATAGGAGGACAAATCAATTGTTTAGTGTCATTTAGGTGACAAACTCATTCTTTGGGGGAACTAAAAGCAACTGTCATTTTCTTCTAAATCTCTTCAAATCAGAAAATGTAAACCCAGGCCACAATGCCCTGAAACTAAGCCCAATCAGGCAAGATTTGAAACCAAGGGGGAAAAAATGACAGAGTGGCAGTTTTAAAATTCAAGCTTCTTGGGATGCTCCCTCAGCCAAACTTTACAAATCGTAAAGCCTTAATCATTTGAGCAAGCAACTTTAATGTATTTCAATTGTTCTGTGTAAACTAATAATTTTATAATACCTGATGATTCATTTACCAGCAAGTGAAGAATCTGCCTGCAATGCAGGAAATTCAAGTTCGAACCCTGGGTCAGGAAGATCCCCTGGAGGAGGGCATGGCAACCCACTCGAGTATTCTTGTCTGGAGAATCCCATGGACAGAGGAGCCTGGCAGGCTACAGTCCATAGGGTCACATCAGACATGACTGAAGTGACTGAGCACACAGCACACATACATAATTATATATTAATATATAATGTGTAAGAGGGTTGCCAAGCTCTCCTCCAGGGTATCTTCCCAACCCAGGGATCAAACTCATGTTTCCTGTACCTCCTACATTTCAAGCAGATTCTTTACCAACTGAGCCACCTGGGAAGCTCCCATAATTATATATAGTATATAATATATGTATAATTATATATATATAATCTCTACTTCTAGAAAGTATTATCAAAATTGAATTTACAGAGCTCAATTTAAATGTAAGTGCTTGTAAATTAAATATAAAAGAAACTGGCCAAAATTTGACTTTCAGATTCATGTGAACTGGGGAATATTTAATATTAAGTTGCTATGTAGTGTTAAAGTTTATTGATATAATTAATATAGACATGTCTTTAGAGCCATCAATATTAAGTATAATACTTTATTGTACCTAGGTCTGCTAAGTCACTTCAGTCATGTCCAATTCTGTGCAAACCCATAGACGGCAGCCCACCAGGCTCCCCCGTCCCTGGGATTCTCCAGGCGATGACACTGGAGTGGGTTGCCATTTCCTTCTCCAATGCATGAAAGTGAAAAGTGAAAGTGAAGTTGCTCAGTCGTGTCCAACCCTCAGCGACCCCATGGACTGCAGCCCACCAGGCTCCTCCATCCATGGGATTTTCCAGGCAAGAGTCCTGGAGTGGGGTGCCATTGCCTTCTAATAAAAGTCAAATAAGACCTTTTATATGTTGCAAGGAAAATAATTTGATATGAAGAAACTTTAAATGTAAATAAGATAAGAGTTTTGGGGTTAACTCTTTAAAATTAATTGTTTTAGAAATGTCCACTTAAAATGATCTCACCAGATAATTTTGTAACTTAAAGTTCTAGAGTTGTACTAGTTTAAGTGGCAGAAGTTATTGAATAGCTAGGTCATTCACACACACACACACAAATAAGATACTGAGACATGAATTACTAAACAGAGAAGCTAAAGGTATTTAAGACTACTTATGAATATGTTTCATGCCACCCTGAGATGTTCTCTACTAGAAAACAAATGTTTTTAGAAATGATCACTGGTATTTATTTATTATTTTTGGCTGTGCTGGGTCTTTGCTGTTGCCTGTGGGCTGTATTTAGTTGTGGTCGGTGGATCTCAGAGACGAATGCTAAACTAAGTTTATTTGGTATGTTAAATTACTTAAAAACATTGTCAAGTGATTGGAGATGGACCTTAGGTTGAAAAAAGTGAAAAGTAAAGTCACTCAGTCATGTCCAGCTCTTTGCGACCCCATGAACTGTAGTCTACCAGGCTCCTCTATCCATGGGATTTTCCAGGCAAGAGTACTGGAGTGGGTTACCATTTCCCTCTCCAGGGGATCTTCCCAACCCAGGGATTGAACTCGGGTCACCTACATTGCAGGCACATGCTTTACCATCTGAGCCACCAGGAAAATCCTTAGGTTAGGTTATAGTGTATGAATAAACATCATTAATATAGCTATTCCAAAATTTATATGAAATCCTTAGCCTCTAGTATGTTCTGATATGATATCAGTCATAATTCTAGCTAGTACCCTAAAATGTTATATGTCAAAGAAATATCCAAGTTTCTTGCTAATTGCATTGTACTCAAATCTTCAACCATGCTTTTCTAGGTTTTGTCCTATATAAATAATCATTATTTTACACTAATGCTTTTACAATATGAAGATTTTCAAGAAGACTCTTAAAAAGGACTTTTAAAACAAATATGTTTCAGCAAGGAGATTAAACAAGCAAGTCAATTTTAAAGGAAATCAACCCTGAATACTCAGTGGAAGGATTGATGTTGAAATTGAAGCTCCAATACTTTGGCCACCTGATGCAACAGCTGACTCACTGGAAAAGATCCTGATGCCGGGAAAGATTGAAGGCAGAAAGAGAAGAGGGCGACATAGGATGAGATGGTTGGATGTCATCATTAATGCAATGGACAAGAATTTTGGCAAATTTGGGGAGACAGTGATGGATAGGGAGGCCTAGTGTGCTGCAGACTATGGGGTCATGAAGAGTCGGACACGATTTGGCAACTGAACAAGTTTCTGATAGCTTTTATTAGTAGATAATACCACGGAACTGGGTAACAAATGACAAAACCCTAGTGAACAACCTGATGACTTCCTCCAGATTAGCAGGAATTAATTAAGGGACTGAATGAACCGATATGATTATAATTCTATGACTTTTTGGAAAATATACTAACTTTAATTTTTGTTTTCCAGAAAAGTTTTTCCTATAATGCTACCTACAACAGGTTGATAAAGAATATTTTTGCAAACAAAGATGACATGTGTATCTCTTTCTCTCTACCTGATCCTTCCAGAATTTGGCTTCTCCAGCTGGCTCTTGCATGGACTTGATGGTTTAGTACAACTGGATTGCAACTACTTATACTAATCATTGTTTTAATGTGTTCTTTATTTTCAAATTGTTTATGATTCATGTTGCCCTGCTGCACTATGACTTTGTCAATATTATTAACTGAATTACTTATATCTTATCTATTTTATAAGATTGTTGTCTCTTATAAAAGAGTGATCTCAGAAAGGCAGCAGTAGCAGTGGCTTGAAGCAAAATCTTAGTTCCCTGCCCGGGAATTGAACCTGGGTGGCATGCATGCGAGAGTTGGACTGTGAAGAAGGCTGAGCACCAAAGAATTGATGCTTCCGAACTGTGGTGTTGGAGAAGACTCTTGAGAGTCCCTTGGACTGCAAGGAGATCCAACCAGTCCATCCTAAAGGAGACCAGTCCTGGGTGTTCATTGGAAGGACTGATGTTGAAGCTGAAACTCCAGTACTTTGGGCACCTGATGCGAAGAGCTGACTCCTTGGAAAAGACCCTGCTGCTGGGAAAGATTGAGGGCTGGAGGAGAAGGGGATGACAGAGGATGAGATGGTTGGATGGCATCACCGACTCAATGGACATGAGTTTAGGTAAACTCCAGGAGTTGGTGATGGACAGGGAGGCCTGGCGTGCTGCAGTCCATGGGGTCACAAAGAGTTGGACATGACTGAGTGACTGAACTGAACTGAACTGAAACCTGGATAAAAATCAGGGATCTTAGCCACTAATCCATCAGGGGCTAGAGGCTAGAAGCAAAATTCCTTGGGCCCTTGCCCCTACTGAAAAAATGCATTTCTCAAATATGCAAAATGTAAAAAATAGGTATGAAGTTTATTATTAGAGATACAACACAACAAGTGGGCGAGCACACGGAGAAACAGCTTGTTTAGTGAAGACAGAAGCAACAAGCAGAGGTACACACCTGGAGAGAAAGGCTGTGGGTGTTGCCCCTCAGGAGGAGTACAGTAAAAAGGCCATTGACCCATTTACATAGTGCAGTTCTTAGGGGTCTTTGTTTACTTTTGGCCAGTTATCTGCTGTCTTTTTCCTCACCTGACTTGTCCTGGGACTCTCCCCAGCATGTGTGTGCAACTTTTTTCCAAGATGGATTCCAGCCCAGAGGCCTGTGGAGAGGGTTTTGGCATCACATAATATGGGGCAGTCCCCCTTCTTTTGACCCCCAAGGAGCCTTTCTGTATATGTGTAGTGTCTCCTTTTCTGCTAGGATGGGAAATATGTGGTCTCTTGATTTTTGACTCAAGCAAGGTTTAGCCCCTCTCAGTCCCTGCCGTAGCTGTTATATGAAAGTGTCCTTAAGAGACAAAGCCTGGCTATTTACCCTGATTCCTGTTGTAATTTCTATTTTGAAGTGCAAATAGGAGGCTGTTGTAATTACCTAGCCTCAAGCCCACTTGTCTCCTTCCTCAGGAAATATAAATAAGACGTTAGTTGTAAATGCCTAGTTTGGAACCCATCTATCTCCTATCTCAACAGTACCCATCTTCAAGAAATATGTACCATGTATAACCCCACATAGCACAGTTGTAATATTGTGATTCTAGGTATGAGAAGAAGCAACAAGGGAAATTATCTCCTGGGTTATAAGAGCCTGGTAAGTCAGAAAGACTGGAGAATCTTTAAGTATCTACAGAGCCTAGAGTGGCATGTTCACAAGAATTTTTGCCATATGAGGACAAACCTCCCAGCACCATGGGACAGAAATTGGTCATTAAATGTCTCCCAAATATTGGTCAAATTTCAGACCAAGAGGAGGAACTGAGAAATGGAATATTGCCTGCTGTATCAGTAAACAAATGATGCCATAGTCATCAGTGATTACAGCCACTGCCAGCAGTGGTGAGCTGGTGAACCCTGAGTGGACTCAGGATGGGAAAACACAATACTGGCCCCAGAGAGCTGAGGTGCATATCAAAGGAATGGTTTCAGTGAGCTGAGGCTCCTGCATCTTACCATATATAGAAGAGCACTAAATTACTTAACTTGAGATATCTGGTTTTCTTTAATTAATAACTATCTTTTGACTTCTTACTACTTGCCCTTTATTGCAAAACTGTATATCTTGGCTCTCTCCCTAGAATTCTCAAAGTAGTTCTCTCAGGATCACTTGAGATGCTGCCTCCCAGGCTTAAAGTCCTAAAAATTTCCACTGAATAAAACTTAAGTCTCAACTTTTAGGTTGTGAATTTTTTTTAAAAGTCAACATCAGACACAACATAAGTTTCATGAAGGCAGCTACCTTATATTAATTAAATGGTGACCTGTTTCCTCAAGACCAAGGATGTGTCTGGCACATAATTGTTTTTAGTTGCTAAGTCACGTCCAATTCTTTTGTGACCTCATGGACTGTAGCCCACCAGGCTCCTCTGTTCATGGGATTTCCCAGGCAAGAATACTGGAGTGATCGAAGCCATATCTCTTGCATTGGCAGGCAGATTTACTGAGCCACCAGGGAAGCCCACCTGGAACACAATAGGAACTCAATAAATATTTGTTTATGAATGAAAGAATGTTAGTGACATTGTTAGGTCTCCTCACATGTACTTGCATTCCTACTGAACTGAAAACCCAAGTGTGGACTTTCCATTTCTTAGGATCCCCAGTTGTTTTCTGCTTAATGGCCTTGCCTTCAGGCTTAGACCCAGAACAAAGAGGTACAAAGGAGGCTGCACTGAACCTATCTTCTCTAATCTCCACAGGAATGTTGCCCTTGCCCCACAAGTGCATTCCATTCCTTGCCTTGGAATGGGATCCCTCTTTCAGCAAAGGTATGCAAGAAAAGAGGATGTTTAGGGGACCAGGGTCAGGGTTCCAGCAATTATTGATGTTTTCTCCACATTCCCAGTGAGATCTGAAAATCACTGAGATCCTGAAAGTTCCCATCCGCACCCCGCCCCCCGCCCCCCCTTCATTGTGTCAAGCAATCTAAGGGAAAAAAACAAAAAGCAATTCAGACCATTTGGTTGGCTGCATTTGGACCAGGCAAGTAATTGTTTTATTGGTCTGGATTTCAGAATCTGATTTCTGGTTTTGCTTTCCTTTTCTACTTTGGGCTTGGCCACACTGAACTGGACTTTGTCTTATTGCATCTTGTAAGAATAATCAGCCTCCTCTGATTAGCCTAATGTTCATTTAACAGATGCATGTTGATATGTCTTCCATGTATCAGACACTGCTGTAACCACTTGGAATGCATCAGAAAACAAAAGAGATATAAGTTCTTTGTCCTACAGCAGCTTCTACTCTCAAGGCAAGGATGGTGTGCGGGATAACAATAAAAAATAAACATAATAAATAAGTTAGTTTATAGAATATTGGAGGCTGAGTACTTTTGTTAGGGGAAGCTCACTGATTGAAACCGCCCACCGTGGCCAGGCACCATAGTAACCATTTCCATGAGTTGTTTTATGACAGGAGGTCCTGGTAAGGAACAGGGAAGTAATAGGCCTCCACCAACCAGAAGAGTTCGAGAAAGGTCAAAAGAAGACACCACCTGTCCAACCACCTCCCAGAATCCTTCTCTCTGGCATCCATCTTGGCTGAACAAGGCGTGCACCACCAAGGACTCTGAGTCAGAATGATTGGCTAAGGGCAACCCGGAAACTAACCCCATCACCATAAAACCCGAGACTGCCAGCCACGCGGCAGAGCAGTTCTCCTGGGTTCCCTTACCCTCCTGCTCTCCACCCGGGTGCCCTTTCCCAATAAAATCTCTTGCTTTGTCAGCGCATGTGTCTCCTCAGACAATTCATTTCCGAGTTAGACAAGAGCCCAGTTTCAAGCCCTGGAAGGGGTCCCCCTTCCTGCAACATTTTGAAAAAAAGTAGGTGGGAATAAAGAGACTGGGGTGAGGGGAGGTAGATTACAATTTTAAACAGAGAAATCTCCTTTAGAATGGGACATCTCAACAAAAAGCTGAAGGGGTTGAATTAGATATTCAGCCATGTGACTATCTAAGATGTTCAACCATGTAAATATCTTAGAGCAGAGCATTTCAGGCAGAGAGAGCAACAAATACTAAGGCCTTAAGGCAGGATCATGCATGGCCTGTTAAGGAATAGCTGTGTGATTGGAAAGGGTGAATGGGAGTTGTTAGGGGAAAAGGCCAGGGATGTGATAGGGACCATATCATCCAGGGCAATTAGCTGCTGTAAGGATTGGTCTTTACTCTTGTTATAGCCACGCATTCTGGGAAACAAGCTCACTCAGAAGGACAATGCAGATAGTGGAGTGCAGTGTATTACACTGGCGGGCCCAAGACAGAGTCTCCTCTTAGCCAAGGACCCCGACCAGTTTTTGTGAAAACCTTATATAGTGTAAGTGTACATGCCCAAACCCACATCCCCAAATTCCGTGAAACTAGTCTGAACAAAGGAAAAGAAAGATACAATCAAAGTTAACCCGTGATTCATATGCCTTAAGCCTAGGTAGTTAACAGTGGACAATTATCAATAGGCCTGTGGTCATACCCCAATAAGCATAATAGAATTCATGATTCTATTCGGATACACAGATAATTAGGGTATTCTTTTAGGCGTTGGAGAGTCTCGGTACGAGCCCTTGGGCTCTTCCATCCGGGGGTCTGGTTTTCCAGTTGGTATGTCGTTTCCATAGATACTGGGCATATAGCTCAAAATCCACAGTTCCGCCCAAGATGGAGTCCTGCTTTCAAGATGCAGCCTGTTCTGTCTGTTTCCTCCTGCATTCTGACAGGATTTTTAAGAGGAGTTAAAGAATCCCTCAGGTATTGCATTAAGAACAGACTGTAAAGACACAACAGAAACAAGATCTATTTCTTACTATCCCAGTATTCTAGGCAAAAAAAAAGATGGTGGAAGCTGGTCGGGGAAGTAGTTGTAGGGGAGGAAAAAGTTTTCCTTGACTCTTTTAGGGTCCCTTGGTTGAGTCCGAAAGTTAAACTGATAAAGATTAACAGGAGAAAATCATACATATTTATTTTACATAATATAAGAATCTTCATAAGGAAATAAAGACTGAAAGAACAAAAAAAAAAAAAAGATTAAACCTGAGTGCTTTTAAAGCTAGGTTTGATGAGCAGTTCAAAGTCATGGAACAATACGCTAGGACAAAGAGACTGAGATATGCATAATAACCTGGAGAAAACTCAGCAAGCCTCATTCATTCAGATTCTTCTTCATGTCCAAGTGCCTTTTCTTGGGTATAAGGATATTCCTTTCTTTATCATTTCCTATTTCATGTAAGAGCATTTCTTTACATGACGGCCTTGGCACCTGCTTCAGGGGGAAAGGGCTGAAGAGGTCAGAGGGACCTTCCTGCTTCTGCTGTTTTCTCAAACTCCTTCAGCTTAAAATATTCAATATGCCCAGATACCATAATTTGGAATATGGTTAGATTCTGGATACACTCTGAATATAAGCCCAATGAAAGAAATAAATATGGCATTTGAGAGAAAGAAAGAAGTCAAAGATGACTCCTAGGTTTTCTCTTCAACAACTCAACAGAGTTGCCATCAGCAGAGATAGGAAAGTCAGGTTTGAGATGTATATTAGATTTTCCAGGTGGAGAAGCTGAGCAAGCAGTCGGATACACAGCCAGGAGCCCAGGAGAGAGATCGGACAGCTCTTGGCATAAAAATAAAGTATTCAAAGCCCTGAAACTGAATGAGAGGGTGAGAGCAGAGAAAGACGAGGGGGCCAAAGACTAAGGCTTAGGCACTCCGACATTTAGAGCAGCACTGACGACAGAAATACAACATGGGTAACATCACTTTGAAGTTTTCTAGTAGCCCACGCTTAGAAACAGAAAAAGAAACAGGTGGAAGTATTACAACTTTAAGATATCCATAATGTTATCATTTCAATACTATAAATGTGGTCACTATAAAAATTATTAATGAAATATTTTATATCACCTTTTATCCTGATAAGTCTTTGAAATCTCACGTGTGCATGCTTACAGCAGTCTCCATTCAGGCTGGCCACGCTTCCAGTGCTCAAAAGAGCCCCTCGAGGCTAGAGGCTATGGTGTCGGACAACGTAGATTTAGAAGTTTGGGAGAAGAGAGACTAGCAAAAGAAACTGAGAAGGAGGAATCTGTGAGATAAAAGGAAGCTAATACACCATGGCTTCCTGGAAGCCAGGCGAGTAGAAGTGGTGATAATCTGTAGAATTCCTTTCGTGATAGTTTCCGTTTTCTTGATGAGGAAGCAAGCTAGGTTCACTGCCCAGAGAGAAAAGGCGAGAGGATGTATGGGGAGCATGAGGATATAAGAGGAGAGTGTGAGAGAGGAAACAGGCTTAGGGAGTAAAGGATGACTGCTGGACAGCTAAAGACTCACTGAGATTGGTAATCATGAATTTAAAGTGAGAATAAGTCTGTGAAGTTGGGTGTTTTTCTCTAGCCACAAAGATTCAGGCAATATAGGCAGAGACTTGGATTTAACCAGGGTAATGATTTTATGCCCTCCTTCTGGATGCTACTTTGCTTCGAGTAAAGCTATTCAGACTGCAAATTAACGTAAATCATCTCACAGTAGGTAGATCAAAACAGAAAATTTGTTGGAAGGATTCTGGGTAATTTTCAGAAATCAAAGGCTGCCAGGAGAGTCAAGAAGAAGGCAGCAGTCAGGAATCATGCTCTGGGCACGGCTAATCCATGCCTAATCCATGCCTCCGCTGTTGCTGATCCCACAGAGTGATCCCACAGAGTGATCCCACAGAGATGCTGGCCCCACCAGTATCAAGAGGATACTACTTCACCACCAGCCTCAGAACTCAGAGATATCTTTTAATTTGCATTACTAAGAGAGAGAATCTGATGGAACAAGCTTAGACCAAATGAGGTGTAGGTCAAGAAAAATTATGGGGGATATGCAACAGTTAAATTCAAAATATTATCTTATACTATACATTTGCAAAAACATACAGCATCAGAGACTGACTTCTAGTAAATATTCATAACAAAGAAATTTTGGTGGAATATTCACTGTTACAAGATAGATTTTTTAAAGATAAAATCATGGTGCTCTTACAAATATAAAATGAACATATATCAAAGATTTTATTTGACTCAAGTGATGATGCAGGGTTTCAACCAGTCCGAAGGAGAATTCAAAGACCAGACATACATAGGCCCTAAAATCAATCTACAAAAAAATACAAAATTAGATTTTTTTTGTGGGAAGGAGGGAGACAAGTTGTCCCTTCACTAGACAAGATTCATTTGCCTGTGTTTAAACAGAATTATTTGCATTGCTATGTTATGTTCAACTTGTCATAAAAGAGCTCAAAGACAATGAAAAGTGCAAACTCTTTTCAAAGAATCAGATAACCTAGAAGGATGTGCTCTAGATAAGGCTTCATTTTCTTTCTTATTTATCTATTTAGTTATTTATGGCTGTGCCAGGTCTTGGTTTTGGCATGTAGGATCTAGTTCCCTGACCAGGGACTGAACCCAGGCTCCCTGAATTGGAAGTGCAGAGTCTTAGCCACTGGACCACCAGGGAAGTCCCTAAAACATCATTTTCAATTGAATACATCCAGTAATTCTTTATCCATTTAAAATTTTTCACAATTTTTTCTGCAACTGAAAATACCCCAATTGTTGGTAAACACATTTTTTCATGATTCTCTCACCGTCCAATATTTTTATGTGCTTAATATTATTTTGGTGCCTTCTCATTTTTAAAAATAAAGTTTTACATTTCATTATGTAAAGTTATGTAGCATTTAGAATCACAATTACACATAATAAAATATCAAATATCCAGATTCCTTGGAAAATGTGCATAAATCGTATCCCTGTAAGTCCCCAAGTTCTATCATCTCATTTATTTTGGTTTTTCTAAGCCATAGTGGATCTCTGCATCTAAAAATCTATTAATATAAAGGGGGAAGACTGTTAGTGATATGAGCAAATACTCACAGGAGATCAGAAAATGCCACCCCAAGATATGGCTCTTTGGCATAGGATTATTTTGAACTGGAGGCAAGTGACAATCAGAGAAAAAGCCTTCTTAGAAGTTGCCCTACTGACTAAAAGCAGATACTTCTGAGAAATGAGGACTGCTGTAAATCTCTTCTGGGAGAGTTTTAAAGCGTAAAGAAGATGAAAAGTCAGCACTGAGACAGATCTGCAAACAAGGCTTATTGAAATAACCCTTGTCTTCCATTTCCTTTCCATGTGTACTTAGCTTCCCATAGTTTGCCACCCTAAAAGCCTAAACCAATTTTCCTCTGTCTTGTCCCTTCTCTACAAATTTATTATTCTTTGTTAAAATGCTATGCAAGCCCCAAGTTCTAACCACTCCTGCGAGTTACTCACCACTGAGTTTCCCCCATGTGTATGCACTCTGCACATGTTAATAAACTGTTTTTCTATTGTTAATCTGTCTTTTGTCAGTTGAATTCCCAGGGCTCTAGCAGGAGAAAGGTTTTTCTTTTCCCCTCTACCCACAAAATGAACATTAAACGTTAAAGAGAAGATACAAGTGTTTATTCTAGTGGAGCCAAACTTTTTCCTTTGTCTTCTTTCTTCATTTTGAGAACCTAGAATGTGCAGAATACAATTACCTATATTCCTCTCTGCAGAATTCATAGTTATTAACAATCATATTTTTCTAATCTTTTTGCCTGTTGTGGTAGGTTATATTCCTGTTACCCCCTTTCCTGAGAGAATTATGTGTACCCCCTCCCATTGCCGCATGAGTTTCAGAACACATCCCAGGTATGTCAGGTTTGGCCGCTTGACTTCTTTTGTGGGTTAAAGCCTATGTGCTAATTCCTAGCTGATGCTTAAATAACCATGATACTCCACTTTTCTTCTCCCTCTGCTGAGAAATTAGTTTCTTCTTGTTAGGCAGTTAGAATAGGGATGGAGGTCAGAGGAAGCCACAGCTAGAGGGGGGAAAAAAAAAAGCTCGCAAAAAGTAGAAGTCACAGACGAGTGGGAACCTCTGGTGGGAAAATATGTCCCCTTCCTTGACTTGTTTTGGGCTTATGAAGGTACAGTCTCCTATTTGCATAGTGCATAACCAACCAGGCCCCAGGAACCTACTCAGGGGAGGGAACAAGGGATATAAAAGAGGGAAGCCAAAATAAGAAAGGACCATTCCTGTGGGGGTGGGTCCACTCTTACACCTTAAGAGTGTGCTGATAACTGCTTACCTGATATATTTGCCTGCTTGAGCTGTAACTGGTCTGCTATTTCAATTCTTTGCTATGACAAGATAAGAACTGAGGAAGAAGAACCAGCCCGACATCTTAAAGAAGAACTGATCTGACATTTTGTTGCCGTGACTTGGGTCGCCTACTTCTCATCAGCAAACGTAAGGGTCTTTGCCCCTATGGCTGGAAAGACCTTAACCTCCTTTCCTGCTGCTCCCCTTTATGCTACTCTATACAATGTACTGGGAAGGCTGCTGCCTCTAAGGCCTTCTCCAAAGTTTCTTGTCTCCTTGAATCCTTGGTGAACAGGCAAGTGGCAATGGAAACAGTTAACGAGCCCCAGCCAGGGTTATGCTCCTGTGTGTTCCAAAGGCCCCACTGCCTTCTGTGCTCCGGTAGCTGCTGCTCAAGGGAGCGAGGGCTCTCCTTTCCTCTTTCTCCTTTAAACTGAGGATTAGGGCTATTGAAATTGTGTGGGCCTAGGTCAGGCATTTAAAAGCCCTGGCAATGGCACCCGACTCCAGTACTCTTGCCTGGAAAATCTCATGGGCGGAGGAGCCTGGTGGGCTGCAGTCCATGGAGTCGCTAAAGAGTCAGACACGACTGAGCGACTTCACTCTCACTTTTCACTTTCATGCTTTGGAGAAGGAAATGACAACCCACTCCAGTGTTCTTGCCTGGAGAATCCCAGGGACGGGGGAGCCTGGTGGGCTGCCGTCTATGGGGTGGCACAGAGTCGGACACAACTGAAGTGACTTAGCAGCAGCAGCAGCAGGGCACCTGCCACTCGAAGACTCCCATGACAGGATAAGGGGGTCATGGAAAGGGCCCATTTAATGTCTGCCCCCAGTAAAACAACTTCCATGCAACTCAGGCACATATTCATACAAGCAAAACACTGAGCCCACTTCTCCTTGGCTGCCACACTATGAGGGGGAGTCTTCATTTTCTTTTGCCTACCTAGTCCTACCTAATGGACTTCCTATAACATGTCTCAGCCCCCTGCGTCTCTTGTTCCTTCTTCCCTCTATGCTATGTTGCAAATGACTTTGGGGAAGATTGACACTTACACTGTCCCTAAAGACCTGTACACTCTGGGAGGGCTGTGGGAATGCATGTTGCTTTCATGATTTCCTTGGAAGCTGGTTGGACAGGTGGCCTTGGGGAGCCTCATCTGAGAAAATTCCTCCAGGCAGCATGGTCTCTACCACCTTCCAAGGGCTGAGAAACTCCCTCCTCCACCTCTCATGTCTCAAGACACCTGAGAGCACGACATAAGCCACTGCGTAAGTCCAAACAGTCCACAGGCCACAAGCCAGCCTAGGAATTCCTCCAAGACAGCCTCTCTCAGGCCAACTCTGATCATCTGAGTGCCCCCAGTCACTTTGGGGGTTGTGCCTACTTACCATCTGGGTCCAAGTTTTGCAGGCATATCTCATACCTGAGGAAATTCACCCCAAACAGGAATGGTGCCCCTATACTTCAAGCCTCTAGAGCACTCCCCATATTCCTTTTCAGTAAATTCCTTTCTCCTTGGTCTCTAAGGGTCCTACTGCCACTGCTTTTGTGGCCCTGGACATTCACCCTTTGCACACGGGTACCCTTTAACCAACCAAGGGTGGAAGCAATTCTCATATCTTTAGGTGGATCAACAGATCCACTTATTTATCACTATTTCTGTTATCAAGTAGCATGGATCCAGAACTGGAAAAGGTCAGTTTCATTCCAAACCCAAAGAAAGGCAATGCCAAAGAATGTTCAAACTACTGCACAAGTACACTCATTCACATGCTAGCAAATTAATGCTCAAAATTCTCCAAGCTAGGCTTCAATAGTATGTGAACCGTGAACGTCCAAATGTTTAAGCTGGATTTAGAAAAAGCAGAGAGACCAGAAATCAAATTGCCAACATCCGTTGGATCATCGAAAAAGCAAGAGAGTTCCAGAAATACATCTACTTCTACTTTATTGACTACACCAAAGCCTTTGACTGTTTGGATCACAACAAATTGTGGAAAATTCTTAAAAGAGATGGGAATACCAGGCCTGACCTGCCTCCTGAGAAATCTGTATGCAGGTGAGGAAGCAACAGTTAGAACTGGACATGGAACAACAGACTGGTTCCAAATTGGGGAAAGGAGTACGTCAAGGCTGTATATTGTTACCCTGCTTATTTAACTTCAATGCAGAGTATATCATGAGAAACGCTGGGCTGGATGAAGCACAAGCTGGAATCAAGATTGCTGGGAGAAATATCAATAACCTCAGATATGCAGATGACACCATCCTTATGGTAGAAAGTGAAGAAGAACTAAAGAGCCTCTTGATGAAAGTGAAAGAGGAGAGTGAAAAAGTTGGCTTAAACCTCAACATTCATAAAACTAAGATCATCGGATCTGGTCCCATCACTTCATGGCTAATAGATGGGGAAGCAATGGAAACAGTGACAGACTTTACTTTTATGGGCTCCAAAATCACTGCAGATGGTGACTGCAGCCATGAAATTAAAAGATGCTTGCTTCTTGGAAGAAAAACTATGACCAATCTAGACAGCATATTAAAAAGCAGAGATGTTACTTTGCCAACAAAGATCAGTCTAGTCAAAGCTATGATTTTTCCAGTAGTCATGTATGGATGTGACAGTTGGACTATAAAGAAAGCTGAGTGCCAAAGAATTGATACTTTTGAACTGTGGTGTTGGAGAAGGTTTTGAGAGTCCCTTCGACTGCATGGAGATCCAACCAGTCTGTCCTAAAGGAAATCAGTCCTGAACATTCATTGGAAGGACAGATTCTGAAGCTGAAACTCCAATATTTGGCCACCTGATGCGAAGAACTGACTCATCTGAAATGACTCTGATGCTGGGAAAGATTGAGGGCAGGAGGAGAAGGGGACAGAGGATGAGATGATTGGATGGCATCACCAACTCAATGGACATGAGTTTGAGTAAACACCAGGAGTTGGTGTTGGATGGGGAGGCCTGGCATGCTGGGGTTGCAAAGAGTCAGACACAACTGAGCGACTGAATGGAACTGAACTGAAAAATGGGATAATCCCACTATAAGAAATACTTTCCTCTGCCACTATGGTGGGTTTTAGAGTTCCCATGATAAGCCTCTTAACCTTATCCATCAGAGGGCAGATAGAAAGGGAACCACAATCACAGAAAATTAACCAAACTGATCACGTGGACCACCGCCTTGTCTAACTCAATGAAACTATGAGCCATGCCCCAGGTACAGCCACCCAAGGCCGACAGCTTATGGTGGAGAGTTCTGGCAAAAAGTGGTCCACTGGAGAAAGGAATGGCAAACCACTTTAGCATTCTTGCCTTGAGAACTCCATGAATAGTATGAAAAGGCAAAAAGATATGATACTGAAAGATGAACTTCCAGGTTGGTAGGTGCCCAATATGCTATAGAAGAAAAGCAGAGAAAAAGCTCCAGAAGGAATGAAGAGGCTGAGTCAAAGTGAAAACAACACCCAGCTGTGGATGTGTCTGGTGAAAGTAAAGTCCAATGCTGTAAGGAGCAACATTGCATGGGAACCTGGAATGCTAAGTCCGTGAATAAAGGTAAATCAGAAGTGGTCAAACAGGAGATGGCAAGAGTGAACATCGAAATTTTAGGAATCAGGGAACTAAAATGGACTGGAATGGGTGACTTTAATTCAAATGACCATTATATTTACTACTGTGGGCAAGAATCCCTTAGAAGAAAAGGAGCATCCCTCATAGTCAACAAAAGAGTCCAAAACAGTACTTGGATGCAATCTCAAAAACGACAGAATGATCTCTGTTCGTTTAAAAGGCAAACCATTCAATATCACAGTAATCCAAGTCTATGCACCAACCACTAATGCCAAAGAAGCTGAAGTTGGATGATTCTATGAAGACCTACAAAACCTTCTAGAGTTAACACCAAAAAAAAAAAAAAAAAAAGATGTCCTTTTCATCACAGGGGACTGGAATGCAAAAGTAGGAAGTCAAGAGAAACCTGGAATAACAGGCAAGTTTAGCCTTGGAGCACAAGACAAAGCAAGGCAAAGGCTAACAGAGTTTTGCCAAGAGAACACGCTGGTCATAGCAAACACCCTCTTCCAACAACACAAGAGAAGACTCTACTCATGGACATCACCAGATGGTCAACACTGAAATCAGATTGATTATATTCTTTGCAGGTGAAGATGGAGAAGCCCTATACAGTCAACAAAAACAAGACTGGGAGATGACTGTGGCTCAGATCAAGAACTCCTTACTGCCAAATTCAAACTTAAATTGAAGAAAATATGGAAAATCACTAGGCCCTTCAAGTATGACCTAAATCAAATCCCTTATGATTGTACAGTGGAAATGACAAATATATTCAAGGGATCAGATTTGATAGACAGAGTGCCTGAAAAACTATGGATGGAGATTCATAACACTGTACAGGAAGTGGGGATCAAAATCATCCCCAAGAAGAAATGCAAAAAGGCAAAATGGTTGTCTGAGGAGGCCTTACACATAGCCAAAAAAAGAAGAGAAGCAAAAGGCAAAGGAAAAAAAGGAAAGATATACCCATCTCAGTGCAGAGTTCCAAAGAACAGGCAAGAGATAAGAAAGCCCTCTTCAGTGATCAGTGAAAAGAAATAGAGGAAAACAATAGAATGGAAAAGACTAGAGATCTCTTCAAGAAAATTAGAGATACCAAGGGAACATTTCATGCAAAGATGGGCTCGATAAAGGACAGAAATGGTATGGACCTGACAGAAGCAGAAGATATTAAGAAGAGGTGGCAACAATACACAGAAGGACTATACAAAAAAGATCTTCATGACCAAGATAATCACGATGGTGTGATCACTCACCTAGAGCCAGACATCCTGGAGTGTGAAGTCAAGTGGGCCTTAAGAAATATCACTATGAACAAAACTAGTGGAGGTGATGGAATTCTAGCTGAGCTATTTCAAATCCTGAAAGATGATGCTGTGAAAGTGCTGCACTCAATATGTCAGCAAGTTTGGAAAACTCAGCAGTGGCCACAGGATGGGAAAAGGTCATTTTTCATTCCAATCCCAAAGAAAGGCAATGCCAAAGAATGTTCAAACTACCACACAGTTGGCACTCATCTCACACACATTAATTTTGAGCAAATTAATGCTCAAAATTCTCCAAGTTAGGCTTTAACAGTACAAGAACCAAGAACTTCCAGATGTTCAAGCTGGAATTTAAAAAGGTAGAGGAACCAGAGATCAAATTGCCAGCATCTGTTGGATCATAGAAAAAGCAAGAGAGTTCCAGAAAAACATCTACTTCTGCTTCATTGACTACACTAAAGCCTTTGACTGTGTGGATCACAACAAATTGTGGAAAATTCTTAAAGTGATGAGAAGACCAGACCACCTGAACTGCCTCCTGAGAAATCTGTATGCATGTCAAGAAGCAACAGTTGGAACTGAACATGAAACAGCAGACCAGTTCCAAATTGAGAAAGGAGTACATCAAGGAGGTATATTGTCATCCTGCTTATTTAACTTATATGCAGAGTACATCATGTAAAATGCTGGGCTGGATGAAGCACAAGCTGGAATCAAGATGTTGGGAGAAATATCAGTAACCTCAGATATGCAGATGACACCACCCTTATGGCAGAAAGTGAAGAGGAACTAAAGATTCTCTTGACGAAAGTGAAAGAGGAGAGTGAAAAATCTGGCTTAAAACTAAACATTCCAAAAACAAATATGGCATCTGGTCCCATCACTTCATTGTAAAGAGACAGGGAAACAATGGAAACAGTGACAGACTGTTTTCTTGGGCTCCAAAATCACTGCAGATGGTGACTGCAGCCATGAAAATAAAAGATGTTTGCTCCTTGGAAGAAAGGCTATGATCAACCTAGACAGCATATTAAAAAGCAGAGATGTTACTTTGTCAAAAAAAGTCTGCGTAGTCCATGCTATGGTTTTTCCAGTGGTCATGTACAGATGTGAGAGTTGGAGTATAAAGAAAGCTGAGCGCAGAAGAATTGATGCTTTTGAACTGTGGAGTTGGAGAAGACTCTTGAGAGTCCCTTGGACTGCAAGGAGATCCAACCAGTTCATCCTAAAGCAAATCATTCCTGAATATTCATTGGAAGGACTGATGTTGAATGTGAAACTCCAATTTGGCCACCTTATGCAAAGAGCTGACTCCTTAGAAAAGACCCTGATGCTGGGAAAGATTGAAGGCAGGAGGAGAAGGGAATGACAGATGAGATGGTTGAATGGTATCACTGACTCAATAGACATGAGCCTGAGCTAGCTCCAGAAGGTGGGAATGACAGGGAAGCCTGGCGTGCTGCAGTCCATGGAGTCACAAAGAGTCAGACACGACTGAGAGACTGAAAAACAGCAACACAATGCAGTGACGAGGGCCCTCCAGGCCCGCCTGCCAGGTTATGCCTGGCTATCTTGCTTGGCTCCACACCACGCCATTTATAATACCACGGCTGGAAGTTCCCACTTCTTACCCAACCCAGAGCTCATCACCACCAGGGATGGTGGCATGCTCTGCTCCAGTAAAGGAGTTCTCAAGGAGCCCAGTCTGCCTTGAGACCCACATTCTGACTCGGGACACCGGCTGTCAGTCTGCAACCAAAATGGTACACTTGCTGACCTGAGAGTCAGGGGATGCCTCTCAGTCAGTGCACGTGACTGGGAAGGCCTCCCAAGCCTCCCATTCAGACTTACCAACATTGGCCACGCTAGAGATCCCAGCTATGCCTGGCTCTAGTTGGGGTTCCAGGAGCCTCATGAGCTACCTTGGGCTCTGCACCTAGACCCAGGGATGCGTGGCTCTCAGCCCACACACCTTAACGTGTGTCAGGGGAGGCTCACCCTGGGGTCCATACCAGGGCTAAGAGGTTTTTCTCTGTCCTGGCTGTCTTTCTAGATGGGAAACAACCACCAACTCATCTGAAGATGCCCTTACGATGTATCCTTAGTAACTGGGAGCTATTGACCCTCAGACTCTGAGGCCAAGATCCTTAAAATTCTTTTGTAATTCTGTATGGCTGTAATATAGCCTGGGGGATGGGGAACGCTGGCCCAAAATTGGGAGCTTAAATTACAATACCATTCTACAATTGGATCTGTTCTTTAAGAGACAAGGGAAATGGGTAGAGATCCCCTATGATCAAATTTTCTTCCAATTAAGAGACATGAAGGAACTCTGCCTTGAGTGTAAGATTAATGTATGCTCTGAGTGCAGACCTGCTAAACAGATGGTGTTAGAGAGACCACCAAGAAAAAGAGGCCCCCCTTGAAAGTCTGCCTCCCGCCACTCCACCCTCAATATATCCAGAATTAGCCCCATAACCCAGAGTGCCCTTTCCACTGGCTCAAGTATGACCTTTAGCTGAAACTGGAGGGGAATTTGGACCAAACTGAATGCATAAGCCCTTCTCTCCCCTAGAACTAAGGCAAATAAACAGGATTTGGGAAGCTACATGAATGACCCAGGTAAATATATAGATGCAATTCAGCATATCACCTTGGCCTTTGACCTAACATGGAAAGATGTCATGGTCATATTTAATCGAACCTTATCTGACCCTGAGAATGATAGGGTCATAAGGGAGGCCTGAAAAGATGCTTTGGGGCTTCATATGTCAAGCAGTAAATATTCAGTGGGGGAAGAGCAGTTCCCTCCTCAGTTCTCAGTTGGAATTATAATAGCCCTGGTCAAATTTGGAAAAGAGACCATCCTTTATTCTGTATAAAGTCATGATTAAAAGCAGCTCAACAGAAAGTGATCAGCTATGCCCAAGTCTCAGCAGTAACTCAGGAGCTCAATGAAAACCCCATCATCTTTTTAGAAAGACTAAAAGAGGCCCTCCAAAATTTCATCAATCTGGACTTAGACTCTTATGAGGTAAAGGTGATATTAAGGATAAATTCCTGTCCCAATGTGCCTCAGATATAAGAATAAAGTTACAAAAGTTATAACAACAAGACACTATGGCCTTCCTGGATGAGGTAGTCCAGATGGCAACCAATACCTTTTATAATAGAGAACAGAAGAGGGAGGCCAAGGCCCAGGAAAGGGAAAGAAGGAAGGAGACAAGGCATGCCAAAATGCTAGCCACCCAGCAGCCAACTCAGAGTCCTGAAGGACAAGGCATGAGACAAATGCCAAATCTGTAGACAGGCTGGACATTGGGCTAAGCAATGTCTGAATCGTTGCACGCCTCCTATAACAGCCTGTCACAAATGCCACCAACTGGGGCATTGGACAGCGCCCCGCCCTTGGGGCCTGAGAGTCCTGGGGTCAAACTCCAAGCCGTCCCCTGTAATGGTCCATCAGGACTGAAGCAGCCCACTGCAGCCAGCCCACTCCAGCCAGCCCCATATCTCAGATAACCATCACAGAGCTGCAGCTAAGGGTGCAACTGGTTGTGGCAAGTAGGTCTGAAAATTTTTTCATCAACACCAGGCTGCCTACTCTGTACTGACCTCCTACTTGAGAGCCATCTCCCCCCAAGACCTGTGCCATTTTGGGTGCCATAGGAAAAACATTTACAAAAGAATTCACCCAGGCACTTCTTTGTTGCTGGTGTGGTCAGATATTTTCCCACCAGCCCATGGTGGTTCCTGAGTGTCCCACTCCTCTGTTAGGAAGGGCCATACTTACCAAACTGGGAACCACCTTTATGATGGGGAACTTTTCAGCCCCCAGGGCTCTACAAGTCCTAATTATAGTTGAGGAGCCCACAACAGCCCCCCCTCCCCCACCCCATGAGAAGGGACCAGAGACCTTGGGAGGACAGAATTAACCCTGAGGTGTGTAATTCAGTTCCTAAACTTTTTGACAGTCTCTCACGCCAAAGCACAGATGGTCCAGACACAGGTCACTTATCTCAGAGTTCAAATTATGCATGGGAGATCAAATTATGACTGTCTTCCGACTGAGTGCAAGGGATTCTTCAGCTGCCTGCCCCTCTGACTTGAGAGCAATTGCGGGCCTTCTTGGGGTTAACCAAGTATTGCAGAATCTGGATACCCAGCTATGGCCGAATCACTCAGCCCTTACATAAAAGCTTGAAAAGACAGGTTGATTCAATTCCAATGGTGTGATGATGTCCTCAAAAGAAGGCTGAAGCTGCTCTAAAGCAGGCCTTAATCCAGGCACCTGCTTTAAGGTTGCTGGGCCCAGAGAAACCATTCCAACTGTATGGTCATGAGAGGGAAGGGATAGCCTTGGGATTGCAAACTCAAAGGCTGGGACCTGAACCCCAGGCAGTGGCTTACATATCTAAGAGGCTCGACTCAACTATCTGAGGCTAGCCTCCCTGCTTTCAAAACCTAGAGGCCATAGTAGTCCTAATAAAAGATGCCCTAAAGTTCTCATTAGAAGGTGAGCTAACTATTTTTACCAGCTACCAAGTGAAACAACTTTTAAGTGGAAAAGGCCACTTATGGATGTCAGAACAAAGGATCCTCAGATATCAGTGATCAGTTCAGTGATTATTTCAGTCACTCAGTCGTGTCCGACTCTCTGCGACTCCATGGACTGCAGCACACCAGGCCTCCCTGTACATCACCAACTCCCAGAGCTTGTTCAAACTCATGTCCATTGAGTCAGTGATGCCATCCAACCATCTCATCCTCTGTTGTCCCCTTCTCCTCCTGCCTTCAATCTTCCCCAGCATCAGGGTCTTTTCCAGTGAGTCAGTTCTTTGCATGAGGTGGCCAAAGTATTAGAGTTTCAGCTTCAACGTCAGCCCTTCCAATGAATATTCAGGACTGATTTCCTTTAGGATGGACTGGTTGGATCTCCTTGCAATCCAAGGGACTCACAAGAGTCTTCTCCAACACCACAGTTCAAAAGCATCAATTTTTTGGTGCTCAGCTTTCTTTATAGTCCAACTCTCACATCCATACATGACTACTGGAAAAACCATAGCCTTTGACTAGACAGATATCAAGTAATGCTAATGGAAAGCCTGGGCTTGACCATAGTCTGCTGTGGGACACTCAATCCTGCTACTCTCCTTCCCCTGACAGAAGAGTCTCTCCCTTTTCACTCTTGTGTAGAAATTTTAGACCATTGGACAAAACCCCGAGAGGGATTATTGGAAGAACCTCTGACCAATCCTGAGAAAATTTGGTACACTGATGGGAGCAGCTTTGTCTTAGATGGGGAAAGGAGAGCAGGGTATGATGTAGTCTCCAATCATGAGACCATAGGGGTGAAACCTCTACCACTAGGAACTTCAGCCCAGTTCACTGAGTCCATAGCTCTGACTTGGGCTTTAGACCTGGGGAAAAGGAAGAGAGTAACTATTTACACGGACTCCAAGTATGCCTTTCTGATGCCACACACATGCTGCCACTTGGAAAGTGAGGGGCCACCTGACCACTCAAGGGTCCCCAATCAAGCATGGTGACTGAATTCTTAGGCTCTTGGAGGTAGTCCGCCTGCCCACTGAGGTTTTGTTCTCTCACCATGAAAGTGAAAGCGTTAGTCACTCAGTCATGTCTGACTCTTTGCAACCTCATGGACTGTAGCCTGCCACATTCCTCTGTCTATGGAATTCTCCAGGCAAGAATTCTGCAGTGGGACTGTAGAGGACACCAAAAGGGGAATACAGAAGTGGCATGAGGGAACCAAGCTGCTGAACAGCACTGCAGAGCAGCACTGCAGGGCAATGACCCAATAGGGATTGCCACCCTAGTTCCACAGGCTAACTCGCCAGAAACTCTTTCATATACTGAAGGTGCAACCCTCAAGGCTTCAAGTGTGGGCTTCCAACAAGACCATATGGTTTCTAAAGGAGGGTCAGCTCTTTCTGCCTGGATACCACCACTGGAAGTTGGTTAACCCCCTACATGCCACCACTTATCTAGGGGACAAAAGCCTCCAAAGATTACTGGAAAGGTCCTTCAAGGGAATAGGCCTCCAAATGACCATAAGGCAGGTGGTCCCTTGTGTCCCACTTGCCAACTAAATAACCCCTAAAGAGCTCAAAAACTACAGTTGGCCCAACCCATCCAGCATCGGGGAACATAGTCAAGCAGGGGAGGACTGGCAGATAGACTTCACCCAGATGCTGGCCTCTCAAGAATATAAGTACCTACCGGTCATGGTAGATCCCTTTACAGGGTGGATTGAAGGCTTTCCCACCCAGACTGAAAGGGCTGAAGAGGTAGTGAAAAAGCCGCTGCACGAAATTATTCCAAGATGTGGTCTACACAGGGTACTACAAAGCAACAATGCGACATCATTTGCTTCTAAAGTCACGCAAGGGGTTTCCAGAGCACTGGGCATTACCTACCACCTTCACTGTGCATGGAGGCCTCAGTCTTTAGGAAAAGTGGAAAGAGTCAATCAATTTTAAAATCAACAATTAAAAAAATAACCCAGGAAATCTACCTCAGATGGAAAGAGGCTCTGCCAATAGCCTTCCTCCTCACTCATATTACAGGTTTCCCTGATAGCTCTGTTGGTGAAGAATGTACCTGCAATGTGGGAGACTGGGTTCAATCCCTGCGTTAGGAAGATCCCCTAGAGATGGGAATGGCTACCACTCCAGTATTTTCGGCCTGGAGAATTCCATGGAGAGAGTCCATCCGGTTGCAAAGAGCTGGACACAACTGAGCGACTTTCACTTTCACTCACATAACTCCTAAAAAACAGATCTGTCTCAGATCCTATGAGATTCTATATGGGAGATCTTTTGTTTATGTCATGGCCTCTTTTTAGATCAAGAGTCTCAGGCCCTCCAATCTTACATTATGGCCATTGAACAATTCCAACAAGAAATGCGCTTGTGGGGTGTCAACCAGGACACAAAGAACTCTGAGGGACTGCCACTATATGCCCTGGACACCGAAGGTATGGAAAGATGGGTCTTGAGGGCTCAATTCCAGCCCAAACAGACAGGCCCATACCCTGTAATACTTTCTACCCCTACAGCAGTCAAGGTTCAGTTCAGTTCAGTTCAGTTTAGTTGCTCAGTCGCATCTGACTCTTTGCGACCCCATGAATCACAGCACGCCAGGCCTCCCTGTCCATCACCAACTCCCGGAGTTCACCCAAACTCAAGTCCATCAAGTCAATGATGCCATCCAGCCATCTCATCCTCTGTCGTCCCCTTCTCCTCCTGCACCCAATCCCTCCCAGCATCAGGGTCTTTTCCAATGAGTCAACTCTTTGCATGAGGTGGCCAAAGTATTGGAGACTCAGCCTCAGCGTCAGTCCTTCCAATGAACACCCAGGACTGATCTTCTTTAGGATGGACTGGTTGGATCTCCTTGCAGTCCAAGGGACTCTCAAGAGTCTTCTCCAACATCATAGTTCAAAAGCATCAATTCTTTGGCGCTCAGCCTTCTTCACAGTCCAACTCTCACATCCATACATGACTACTGGAAAAACCATAGCCTTGACTAGACAGACCTTTGTTAGCAAAGTAATATCTCTGATTTTTAACATGCTATCTAGGTTGGTCGTAACTTTCTTTGACAGCAGTCAAGGTACCAGGACACAACTCTGGGATACACTAGTCTCAAATCAAGCTGTGGAAGGAGATAGGAGAGGATGCCCAGTATACCTGTGAGCCCCTGGGAGACCTTTGATACCTATTCAAAACTATGGATCAGCACCATTCTGATGAACATCCAGGGACCTGAATCTCTCAGGTTAAGCCTCATGTTCTGCCTATACTTCATTACTATCACCTTTTTAGGTTGCTTATTCCAAGGAAACTCTTTCTATGTTTGTTATATCCAAATTCCATAAGCCCTATACCCTAGATGGCATGACGTGGTACCTCTTTCTGGTCTGCCTTGCTGGTTTAGACTACTCAAACAAAGACTACACCCTTTGAGCCTGGCCATCTCAGAGGTTGCCAAGTCCCTCAACAAGTCTGGCTGTTCGGTGTGCCCTGATCCAGCCATCCAAAACGTGATGATATAACATGGTGACTTACTTGAGTATCCTTTAGTGGCCATCCTATACCCTTTGCTGACCTGGCACAGGTCAATAGGAGCTGGCTAAATTCTACTCGCTCATAAGGAGATAATATCCTAGAGGTCAGAAAAGTTGAAACCATGTCTGGTGTTGCCCCAGTATGCTTTATGAGTCACCCCTGGCAAAATGGAAAACCATGCATGAAGGTGCTTGTGATCTCTTCACTGGGGCACTTAGCTTCTCCACCCACTGTAACTGGACTATGGAGATACGGAACTCCTCCCAGCTCTGGGACTCGAGGTTCAGAAACACCAAAACAAGGACCCAAATCCTCAATTGTTCACCTCAGATGGATGGATAGACATCAAAGGAAGCAGTTGGTATCAAAACCAGACCACCAACCCCTGAGGCTGGAATGGGCACCCCTTGTTGGTGGAGATGTAAAAAATTGAACATATACATATGATTTTTTGACCCATAACAACTCTAATAGCTTCCCTAACAATAATGATGGAACCTGGTTTGCAGATGTTGAGCAATACATGAACCGTGAACTTCCAGATGTTCAGGCTGGTTTTAGAAAAGGCAGAGGAACCAGAGATCAAATTGCCAACATCCGCTGGATCATGGAAAAAGGAAGAGAGTTCCAGAAAAACATCTACTTCTGCTTTATTGACTATGCCAAAGCCTTTGACTGTGTGGATCACAATAAACTGTGGAAAATTCTTCAAGAGATGGGAATACCAGACCACCTGACCTGCCTTTTGAGAAACCTATATGCAGGTCAGGAAGCAACAGTTAGAACTGGACATGGAACAACAGACTGGTTCCAAATAGGAAAAAGAGTACGTCAAGGCTGTATATTGTCACCCTGCTTATTTAACTTCTATGCAGAGTACATCATGAGAAACGCTGGGCTGGAAGAAACACAAGCTGGAATCAAGATTGCCAGGAGAAATATCAATAACCTCAGATATGCAGATGACACCACCCTTATGGCAGAAAGTGAAGAGGAACTCAAAAGCCTCTTGATGAAGGTGAAAGAGGAGAGTGAAAAAGTTGGCTTAAAGCTCAACATTCAGAAAATGAAGATCATGGCATCTGGTCCCATCACTTCATGGCAAATAGACAGGGAAACAGTGGAAACAGTGTCAGACTTTATTTTGGGGGGGCTCCAAAACCATTGCAGATGGTGCTTGCAGCTATGAGATTAAAAGATGCTTACTCCTTGGAAGGAAAGTTATGACCAACTTAGATAGCATATTAAAAAGCAGAGACATTAGTTTGCCAACAAAGGTCTGTCTAGTCAAGGCTATGGTTTTTCCAGTGGTTATGTATGGATGTGAAAGTTGGACTGTGAAGAAAGCTGAGTGCCGAAGAATTGATGCTTTTGAACTGTGGTGTTGGAGAAGACTCTTGAGAGTCCCTTGGACTGCAAGGAGATCCAACCAGTCCATTCTGAAAGAGATCAGTCCTGGGTGTTCTTTGGAAGAACTGATGCTGAGGCTGAAACTCCAGTACTTTTTGGCCACCTCATGCGAAGAGTTGACTCATTGGAAAAGACTCTGATGCTGGGAGGGATTGGGGGCAGGAGGAGAAGGAGACGACAGAGAATGAAATGGCTGGATGGCATCACTGACTCGATGGACGTTAGTTTGAATGAACTCAGGGAGTTGGTGATAGACAGGGAGGCCTGGCGTGCTGCAATTCATGGAGTCACAAAGAGTCGGACACAACTGAGCGACTGAACTGAACTGAACTGAATAATAATGATGGAACCTGGTTTGCAGATGTCCACATACAGCTATGCAGGTTTGTCCGAGTTGAGACTCAGGAAGGATGTGGGGATGTGTGAGAGCTAATCCCTGCAACCCTTACCAAGATCGTGGAGCTGGGCACACAGCAAAACACTGAGACTCTAACCAGTCCATACACCACTCCAGAAATATTATTTCACTTGTCTTCCAAAACACCATTTGTCCAAAGACAACAATGCATTCTGCATGCAAAAAACCATTCCCAATATACCAAATAGGGGTATGTTTACCCACCCCAGGCCCCCATCCAATGTACAGGGTGAAGTTTCATCCAACCAGGGCTAAATCTGACATCTTAGGTCAGCCCACATCAAGGGGAAATCTCCTTGGTGGGAATGGGATATCATTTCCTTTATGGGAAGATTATATGCCTCGTCCTACCAGCCTAATGGTATGGGGTCTGTGCAATAGAACTGACTGTTCAAGAGTCTAGTTCCTCAAAGCTAAACAACTTGGAGCAACCTCAGAGGTGATCTGCAGTTTGGTTTCATTTCTAGACAGGCAGTGGAAAAAGTCACATATCGGCACAGGCACTCCTTCCCCTCTTACCAATTACCATTGGATATAGGAGGACATGCCCATGATAATTCCATCCTGGAAAGTTGGGAGATAGGACATTCTATAGCTTGCGGGCTCTTTTGGTTTGTGGGAATGGCCCTCCTACAGAGGTCAGTACTAAATATCTTGCTGATGATTCAACGAGGATGGAAAGTGACAGTATCAGCTCTAGAGGAACAAGAAAACCCACGACAGTTTGGCAAGGTTGGATAACTGCTGATGAACTCTACTGCTTGGCCTTAGACAGGCACGCCTTAAGGACCCTGAGGTCTAAAGATCACAAGAGAGCCCAGTACCCCTCTCAGTCCCAGCTCAGCAGGAAGTAGCCAGAGAGGCTTTGACACACTTATTCCCAAAGAACTGGGCCTCCTATCTCTTGAGAAGGGAAAAGTTAGGTAGTTAGAATAGGGAAACAGGGTCCAAGATGGCGGTCAGAGGAAGCCATGACTAGGGGGAAAAAAAAGCCCACAAAAAGCCACGGACTGGAGTGGGAACCTCTGGTGGGAAAACACGCCCCCTTCCCTGGCTGGTCTTGGGTGTAACCAGGTACAGTCCTCTGTTGGTAGAGGCTGTAACCAATCAGGCCCCAGGAATCTGCTCGGGGAGGGAACAAGGGATATAAAAGAGGAAAGCCAAAACGGGACAGGGCCATTCCTACCGGGACTTGTGCACTCTCATATCTCCAGGAGTGTACTGCTTGCTATTCACCCCATAAATCTGGCCTGCTTGAGTTATATCTGGTCTGTCATTTCAATTTTTTGCTACGATGAGACAAGAACTGAGGAAGAAGACCCAACCTGACATTTTGAAGAACCGGCCTGACATTCCCAATAGAAATTTTTGCTACCATTTAAATCTCAGAATAAAGAAGCCATATGGAGCAGAGCCCTAGCTAACCTGCAGTTGAACTGACCTGAACAAGAAATACACCTTTGGAATTTGGGAATTTGGGATTTGGGAATACTGTTCATTGCTGTAGCATCACCTACCTATGCATTTCCTTTTTAAAAAATTACACATGTTCTCCCAGATATGCAAGCATTCTTCAGCATACACAAATAAATCAATATACCACATCAACAAACTGAAAAATGGGGTTTCCCTGGTGGCTCAGTGGTGAAGAAGCCCGCTGGAGACCTGGGTTAAATCCGTGGACCAGGAGGATCCCACATGCAGAGGAGCAACTAAGCCCATGCACCATGACCATTGAGTCTGTTCTCTAGAACCAGGAGCCACAGCTACTGAGCCCTTGCGTCACAACAGCTGAAGCCTGCATACCCCAGAGCCTGTCCTTGGCAACAAGAGACACCAGCACAGTGAGACACCCGCACGCTGACAGCAGCAGGATGTGGCCACAACCAGAGAAGAGTCCACACAGCAGTGAAGATCCAGTGTAGCCACAAATAATCAATAAATTGATAAAGCTATTTTTTTTTAAAACCTTGAAAAATAAAAATCATATGATCATCTCAAAAGTCGCTAAAAAAAGCTTTGACAAAATTCAACACTCACTTATGGTAAAAACTCTCCAGAAAGTGAGCCTAGAGGGAACCTATCTCAACAAAATAAAGGCCGTTTACGACAAACCCATAGCTAACATAATTCTCAACATGAAAAACTGAAAGCGCTTCCTCTAAGATCAGAGGACAAGGATGTTCACTCTCACCACTTTTATTCAACATGGTTTTAGAAGTTCTAGACATGGCAATCAAAGAAGAAAAAGAAATTTAAAAATTTCAAACTGGAAAAGAAGAAATAAAACTGTCACTGCTTGCAAACAACATGATGCTATACACAGAAAATCATATGCTGCCACCAGAGAACTACTAGCATTAATCAATGAACTTGGTAAAGTTTCAGAATACAAAATTTATACCCAGAAATCTCTTGTGTTCCTATACACTAACAACGAAATATCAGAAAGAGATGTTAAGGAAGCAATCCCATTTACCATTGCAACAAAAAGAATGAAATACTTGGGAATGAACCTACCTAAAGGCTTTCCAGGTGGCGCAGTGGTAAAGAATCTGCCTGTCAATGCAGGAGATCCAGGAGACGAGGCTTCTTTCTGTCTCAGGGTCAGGAATCTTCCCTGGAGTAGGAAATGGCAACCCACTCCAGTATTCTTGCCTGGAAAATTCCATGGACAGAAGAGCCTGGCAGGCTACAGTCCATGAGTTGCACAGAGTTTGACACAACTGAGTGACTGAACACACATACACCCAAACCTACCTAAGGAGGCAAAAGACTTGTACTCAGACAAGATACTGATGAAAGAAATAAAAGATGACACAAACAGATGGAGAGATATACCATGCTCTTAGATTGAATGAATCAATATTGTCAAAATGACTATACTATCCAAAGCAATCTACAGATTCAATGTAATACCCGTCAGACTACCAATGGCATTTTTCAAAGAATTAGAACAAAAAATTTACAGTATGCTGTAGTTGTTCAGCCGCTAAGTTGTGTCTGATTCTTTGTGATCCCATGGACTGTAGCCCACAAGGCCCCTCTGTCCCAGGCAGAATACTGGAGCGGGTTACCATTCTCCAGGGTTACCATCCCCTTGGTTACCTTCTCCAGGGGATCTTCCTGGACTAGGGATTGATCCTGCATCTCCTGCACTGACAGGCAAATTCTCTACCACTGAGCCACCAGGGACACTCACACAAGAAGTCAGATCAGATCAGATCAGATCAGTCGCTCAGTCGTGTCCGACTCTTTGTGAGCCCATGAATCGCAGCACGCCAGGCCTCCCTGTCCATCACCAACTCCCGGAGTTCACTCAGACTCACGTCCATAGAGTCAGTGATGCCATCCAGCCATCTCGTCCTCTGTCGTCCCCTTCTCCTCCTGCCGCCAATCCCTCCCAGCATCAGAGTCTTTTCCAATGAGTCAGCTCTTCACATGAGGTGGCCAAAGTACTGGAGCTTTAGCATCATTCCTTCCAAAGAAATCCCAGGGCTGATCTCCTTCAGAATGGACTGGTTGGATCTCCTTGCAGTCCAAGGGACTCTCAAGAGTCTTCTCCAACACCACAGTTCAAAAGCATCAATTCTTCGGTGCTCAGCCTTCTTCACAGTCCAACTCTCACATCCATACATGACCACGGGAAAAACCATAGCCTTGACTAGACAGACCTTTGTTGGCAAAGTAATGTCTCTGCTTTTGAATATGCTATCTAGGTTGGTCATAACTTTTCTTCCAAGGAGTAAGTGTCTTTTCATTTCATGGCTGCAGTCACCATCTGTAGTGATTTTGGAGCCCAGAAAAATACAGTCTGACACTGTTTCCACTGTTTCCCCATCTATTTCCCAGGAAGTGGTGGGACCAGATGCCATGATCTTCGTTTTCTGAATGTTGAGCTTTAAGCCAACTTTTCCACTCTCTTCTTTCACCTTCATCAAGAGGCTTTTGAGTTCCTCTTCACTTTGTGCCATAAGGGTGGTGTCATCTACATATCTGAGGTTATTCATATTTCTCCCGGCAATCTTGATTCCAACTTGTGTTTCTCCCAGTCCAGCATGAAGTAGGGAGGTGCTAAAACCAGGAAAGGATGGGAAGAAGTGTGAGCTTTTTTCCTTCTCAGAAATGGACAATTATTATAATTGATTAAATGAGCACAATCACAAAATGCTCTCTGGGCTATGTACAAAGTCAGGTCAATAATAACAGCAATAAGTCGCATTTCTCCAGCACTTACTATGTGCCAGGTACTATTGTATGAGCTTTACTTTTGTAAGACTTAATCCTCAAGACAACCCCATGAAGTAGGTAATGTCCATATTAAACCTATTTTACAGATGAGCAAACAGATACATATAAACTTCTCAAGATCTTATCTCCATTGGCAGTATCTGGGATTCAACTCCAGAGTCCTGTCTCTTAACCACTAAACTAGGCTTTCAGTGGTCCGACGACCCTTCTGGAGTTTATACCTTTCAAACAGTATCCTTAAACTGATCATTAGACACCAGTTTCAAAGACATGTGCATAACTCTGCTCATTTTGCATGGCGGAAAATCTAGAAAAGTTAAGGGACTTGACCGAGCTCACGCTGTCCATAGATGGGGAATTAGGACTGCAGAAAACCCTGTGGCCTTTCCCAGTGGAGCGCAGTAGAAAGCAGGGTCTCTGGAAACTCCACTCCGAGCCACAGCATCTTCTCTGACTGTCTTTTGCCAGGCCCCTTCACCAGTGCAAGTGCCAAGGCTCCTGGAGAGGATATTTCCACAGACCATGAACACATAAAAGACCTGGAGTAGACAAAGCAATTTTTTTTTAATTAAATTAATTTATTTATTTTTAAATGAAACAAAGATGAATATTTTTAATGGTAAAAGCTACCATTCACAAAGAAGATAGACATCATAAATCATTAGACACCTAACAACAAACAGACAAAGATACATAAAGCAAAAATCAGAAGAAATATAAAAGGAAAGAAAAATAGATATCATCATAGTGAGACATATTAACCTTTCTCTGAGAATATTTTATCAAGCACAGAAAAAATAAGAACAGGAACATCTTGAATGATGTCATTAATAATTTAAATATAATAGATTTCTATTATATTACTCTAATATCCTACACAAATATATTTAAAATTTTGTTTCTCATACATTGTTATTAGATTCCCATAGGACATTTAGAAAAACTGCCAAAAGATAAACATTACTAGATTTCAAAAAGTAGAATTATTTTTTGTGTGATTCAGTTATATGTATACACGTATATTATTTTTGAAATTATTTTGCATTATAGGGTATTACAAAATATTGACTATATTTACATGTGCTATATAGCAAACCTTTGTTGCTTGTTACATATCTATTTTTTTATTAGAAATCTAGCATTCTATTCATATCATACTAAGTCAAACAAGTGGAATCAAAATGTCATAAGTATTTTTAGTTAGGCAAAAATTCATGTTTTCTAAAAATATATATTATACATATTATTTATATATATTTGCAAGAGCTTTTCTACTGTGCTTGATAAAGACTTGAGAAAGGACATAAAAAATAAAAAAAAAAGAAGAGATGGAGAAATTGGAAAACATAAACTAAATGAAATGAGAGCACTGAACATGAAATAGAAAACATGAAACAAGCTAGATAAAAGTAAAAGACCTCATATAGTCCAGTTATTTCTAAACACAGCTGCTCATTAGAAACATATCTGGAGCCCTGGCAAAAGAAAAAAAAAAAAAAGCAGTACCTGGGCATTTGTATTTTTCAAAAACTTCCAAGATAATTCTGATATACATCTGGATTTTAAAAAGTGATTACAGGTTTTCTATTAATGTCATTTTGGTGATATAGAATTCTATTATGTTTCTGTTGACTAATCATGATAGAATGGTATTAAGTGAGTAATAGTTACATAATCACAATAGTGAAAGATGTTTATCAGTTTTCACAATCAATAGCCAAACAAAAAATAAAAGATAATTACAACTGCAAGCCATAATGGGAACATGGTTAACCTAACAGTATAAAATAATTACATACAATTTGGAGGAGTGGTCAAGCAGAGTGATGTGGTAAGTGGAAATGCATACATAGAGATGTTTTCATCTGCTTGGCCAGTCTGTGTCTTTTGGTTGGTGCATTTAATCTATTTACATTTAAGGTAATTATTGATATGTATGATCATATTATCATTTTCTTAATTGTTTTAGGTTTATTTTTTGTAGGTAGGTCTTTATCTTCTCTTGTTTCCTGCCCAGAGACGTTCCTTTAGCATTTGCTGTAAAGCTGGTCTGGTGGTGCTGAATTCTCTTAACTTTTGCTTGTCTGGAAATCTTTTGATTTCTCCATCAAATCTGAATGAGAGTGTTGCTGGGTAGAGTATTCTTGGTTGTAGGTTCTTCCCATTCATCACTTTACATGTATCATGCCATTCCCTTCTGGCTTATAGAGTTTCTGTTGAGAATTCAGCTGATAGCCTGATGGGAGTTCTCTTGTATGTTGTCTTTTATCCCTTGTTGCTTTTAATATTTATCTCTCTTTAATTTTTGTCAGTTTGATTACTATGAGTCTTGGTGTGTTCCTCCTCAGGTTTATCCTGCCTGGGACTCTCTGTGGTTCTGTGACTTGGTTGACTCTTTCCTTTCTCATGTTAAAGAAGTTTTCAGCTATTATGTCTTCAAATATTTTCTAAGGTCCTTTCTTTCTTCTCCTTCTGAGATCCCTATAATGTGCATGTTGGTGCACTTAACGTTGTCCCAGAGGTCTCTTAGGCTGTTTTCATCTGTTCTGCAGCAGTGATTTCCACCACCTGTCTCCAGGTCATTTATCTGTTCTTCTGCCTCAGTTATTCTGGTGTTGATTCCTTTTCATATATTATTCATCTCTGCTTGTTCTTTAGTTCTTCTAGGTCTTTGGTAAACTTTTCTTGCATCTTCCCAATCTTTGCCTCCACTCTTTTTCCAAGATCCTGAATCATCTTCACTATCATTATTCTCAATTCTTTAAGATTGCCTATCACGATATCCTTTGGTTGTTTTTCTGGCATTTTATTTTGTCCCTTCATCTGGGACATAACTTTTTGCTTTTTCATGCTGTTAACTTTCTGTAATGTGGTTTTTGTTTTAGTCACTGTGACACTGTGGTTCTTCTTGCTTCTGGCCTCTGATGGAGGAGGCTAAGAGACTTGTGTAAGCTTCCTGATGGGAGGGACTGGTAGTGGGAAAAACTGGGGTCTTGCTCTGGTGGGTAGGGCCTTGCTCAGTAAAGCTTTAATCCAGTTATCTGCTGATGGGTGGGGTGGCACTCCCTCCTTGGTAGTTTTTTGGCCTGAGGTAACCCAGCCCACAGTCCATGGGGTTGCAGAGAGTCAGATATGACTGAGTGAATGAACTGAACTGAACTGAACTGAATTGACTAGCCCTTGGTTGGGTGAGTGGTGATCTTCAAGAGTGTTGGTGGCTCAGACAGTAAAGAATCTGCCTGCAAAGCAGGAGACCCAGGTTTGATCCCTGGGTTGGGAAGATCCCCTGGAGAAGGGCATGGCAACACACTCCAGTATTCTTGCCTGGAGAATTCCATGGACAAAGGAGCCTGGCAGGCCCCAGTCCATGGGGTCACAAAGAGTCAGACACAACTGAGCGACTAACACACACACACACCAAGAGCACGTATACCAAGGGGGACCTTCCCAGTCTAGACCCCCGCCCTATAGTGAGCCCCTGCCGACTCACGCCTCCACAGGAGGCCTTCCAACAGTAGCAGGAGGTTTTGGTTCAGTCTCCTATGGAGCTCCTTTCCTCTGAGTCTTGGTGCATGCAGGGTTTTGTAGTGCCCTCCAAGACTGGAGTTTCTGTTTCCCCCAGTCCTGTGGAAGTTTTGTAATCAAATCTCACTGGGCTTCAAGGTCAGGTTCCTTGGGAATTCCCAGTCCCTTTGTCCCAGGCTGTGCAGCCTGCCGTGGGGTTCAGAACCTTCCCAACAGTGGGAGAACTCCTTTGGAACTGTGCTCTCCAGTTTGTGGGTCACCCACCTGGCGGGTATGGGATTTGATTTTATTGTGATTGTGCCCCTTCTACCACCTTGCTGAGGCTCCTTCTTTGTCTTTGGACATGGGTTTTTTTGTTTTTTGGGGTTTTTTTGGTAGGTTCCAGCATCCTCCTGTTGATGGGTGTTCAACAGCTAGATGTGATTTTGGTGCTCTCACAGGAGAAGATGAGCACATGCCCTTCTGCTCTGCCATCTTGAACCAGAAGCCCAACGCAATCTTAAGAAATAAAAATAGAGCTGGAGGAATCAGTCTCCCTGACTTCAGATTATACAGCAAAGCTACAGTAATCAAAAGAGTGTGGTACCGGCACAAAAACAGAAATACAGATGAATGGAACAGGATTTTTAAAAGTCCAGAGATAAACCCATGAACCTATGCTCAACTAATCTATGACAAAGGAGGCACAAATATACAATATAATCTTTTCAATAAGTGGTTCTAGGAAAACTAGATAGCTACTTGTAAAAGAAAGAAATTAGAACACTCTCTACACTGTACACAAAAATAAACTCAAAATGCATTAAAGACCTAAATATAAAACTGGATACCTTAAAACTCTTAGAGCATAACATAAGCCAAACACTTTCAGACATATACCACAGCGATATCTTTTTTGGATCCACCTCCTAGAGTAATGAAAATAAAAGCAAAAATAAACAAATGGGGTCTAATTAAACTTAAAAGCTTTTTCAAAGCAAAGGAAACCATCAACAAAATGATAAACAGCCCACAGAATGGGAGAAGATATTTGCAAATGAAGTAACCGATAAGAGATTAATCCCCCAAATATAAAAACAGCTCATGCAGCTCAATATCAAAACAACAAACAACTCAAAATACAGGCACAAGAGACTTTCCAGGGTGGTCCAGTGGCTAAGAATCCATCTGCCAATGCAGGGAACACTGGTTCAGTCCTTGATCTGGGAAGATTCTACATGCTGTGGGCAACTAAGCCTGTGTGCCACTGCTTAAAAGCATGCACACTCTAGAGCCTGAGGTCTGAAACAAGAGAAGCCACTGCAACGAGAGGCACACATATCACAACTAGAGAGCACTCCCACCTGCTGTGACTAGAAACATGCAGCAATGAAGACCAGTGTAGCCAAAAATAAAAATAAATAAAAATTTTAAATGGGCAGAAGATCTAAATAGAATTTTCCCAAAGAAGACACACAGATGGCCAAAAAGCACATTAAACGGTGCTCGACATCACTAATTCTTAAAGAAATGCAAGTCAAAACCACATTGAGATATCACCTCACACTGGTCAGAATACCCATCAAACACTCCACAGGCAATAAACACTGCAGAGAGTGAGGAGAAAAAAGAACCTGCCTACACTGTTGGAGGGAACATAAATTGGTACAACCATTATGGAGAACAATATGGAGGTTCCATAAAAAAACTAAATATAGAACTCCCACATGATTTAGCAATCCCACTCTTGGGCATATACTGGAGAAAACAATTTAAAAAGACACATGCACTTGCACTCCAGTGTTCACTGGAGCACTATTTACAACAGCCAAGACATGGCAGCAGCCTAACCGTTCATCGAAAGAGGAATGGGTGAAGTTGTGGAACATCTACACAATAGAATATTGTTGTTGCTGTTGTTCAGCCACCCAGTCGTGTCCAACTCTTTGAGACCCCATGAACTGCAGCACACTGGTCCTCCCTGTCCTTTACCACCTCCCGAAGTTTGCCCAAGTTCATGTCCATTGCATTGGTGAAGCCATCCAGCAATCTCATCCTCTCATGCCCCCTTCTTCTTCTTCTGCCCTTAATCTTTCCCAACATCAGGAACTTTACCAATGAATCAGCTGTTCTCATCAGATGACAAAAACAATGGAGATTCAGCTTCGTCATCCATTCGGTAATGGAATATTACTCAGCCATAAAAAAGAACAAAATAATTACATTTGCAGCAATATGAATGTACCTAAAAATGGGCATACTGAGTGAAGTAAGTCAGAGGAAGAAAAGCATCATATTATTTGTGGAATCCAAAAAAAAGAAAAGTACAAAAAATTACACATGCCATATGAAAATCTGTTAAACTTTACATCCCACGTTTTCTTTTTTAGGATTCATTTTTCTTCTTGTTGAAGTAGTTCTTTCAGTGGGAGTCTGTGATTACTAAGGTTTCTAAGATATTTCATGCCTTTACTCTGGAATAATAGTCTCATTGGGCATAGCATTTTATATTTAACATTGTTTTATTTCACTATTTTGATGATTTTATTCCATTGTTTTTTGGCATCTGCTGTTAAATATGAGAAAGTCTGGTATCAATCTGATTCTTATTTCTTGCTGTTTTACCTCTTTGGTAGCTTTTAATATTTCCTTTTCTAGTTCTCAAGTTTGGCTTTTAAATCTATTTTCTCCCTCATTTTCTGTGTTTAGAGAAGAAAGAGGAGGTTTCAGCAATTGTTTCCCCTGCTCTCTTGACCCAGAACTTGGCTCTTGCACTATTAAATGGAGTGAATCAATTTTGATGACACATACTCATCATTTTGAATTGTCTATTTTTATATGATGTTGCAGAAGCCTGATTAATATTAATAAATGGTGTCTTTTTAGTTCTTGTGTCTTCTTTTAGTGATTTCACCCTTCTCTTCTTTCCAGCTAACAGCTGCCACTTCACTCTAATGTCCATATAACTGGCCATAGCAATCTTCTACATGTTGCTTGGCCTCTTCACTTCTCCCAGTCAGTTCAGAATGATTTCTTCTACCTTATTGTATAGAACAATTGTGTTCTCTCTAGCCCCTGCCTCCAAACTCAGCTTGCAACTTCACTTTGAAAACTTACAGTATTATTCACATGCTCTAGTACACGATGGGATATCTCTTTTGACTTTTCTTTTTTCTAGCAGTTCAACAAACAGAAAGAAATGGTATAGAAATTTCTTCCCTTGTTGATGTAAATCATGCCACTGTATTAGTGGGATTTGTGTCTGAGTCCTAATAATAAAGGCCCAAATTAGAGGGCTTAATCAAATAAATGCTTTTCTACTCCCACATAAATAAGCCTCATAGTAGGAAGTTTGAAGCTAAAATTGTAGTTCTCCAGTCATCAGGGATCCAAGCACTTTCTGTTTTTTCTGTTTGGCTTTCCTTAACAGAAAACTTTCAAACTCCCTTCATTGTCTCTTTGTGGTCTCAAGATGGTTGCTAGGTCTCCAGCCATCTCAACTGTATTCCAGCCAGGTCAAAGAAGGAAGTGAGGGGCTTCCCTGGTGGCACAGTGCAGGAGACATAGGCTTGATTTCTGGTCCAGGAGGATCTGTGTGCCACAGCTACTGAACCTGTGCTCTCGAGTCTACATGCCACAACTACGGAAGCCCTTGCACCCAGGGCGCTCCACAGCAGAGAAGCCACTGCTATGAGAAGTCTGCATACTACTAGAAAGTGGTCCCTGACCACTGCAACTAGAAAAAGCCTGCAGCAGTGAAGACCCAGCACAGCCAAAAATAAATAAATACATAATTACTTTAAAATTAAAAAGACGTGTACGATTCAAAAAAAAAAAAAGGAAAGTGGGAAAGGGCAAAAAGTTATGCCCCTTTAGGTGAAGTTCCCATATACCTCACTGTTGCGATGAAAAAAAATCGAGGAATGAGTTTTTCTTTTCTTTCCTGAGAGCAAAGAAGATAGAGAACAGTAAACAGGACTGGTCACTCCTAGTTTATATTTTAACTGTTCCTAATCTGAAGTCTGTAACTAAGTTTGCTTTTCTGACATTTTGCACCTATTATCCTTTGACTATGCAAATTACATCCTGTATCTGGTGCTCACCTTTATAGCAAACCACCCCTTGTAGTAGTTCTTCTCTTTTTGAAGCAGAAAAAATGCCACACAAAAGACAGTGGACCCAACTACTGGGCTACCAGACTGCCAGGCCCAATTGCTGGATGCCAGCCTATGACTGTTTTTGAAACAAAGCAAAGAAAGAATAAGATCCTCTTACCTTTGTTCCTCATCTCTTATCCCTGACTGCAAGCCCTCTTCTTATATAATCCCCCAGATTCTTCATGGAGAGGAGGGCATAGTTTTGAGGCATGAACCTATTGTGGTTTCTCCCTCTGCTGGATGAGGATTGAAACCACCTTTCTATTTCCCCCGAACTCTGTTTTTTTTTTTTTTTTTTTTAAAGTTGTCTTCAGTGGCAGAGAAAGCTAAGATTTCGGCGGTAGCATCACCTATTCCATTTATGTTTCATTGATCATCCCTAGCTACAAGGGAAATCTTTTAGTCTCAAATAAATTGAAAATATTGCCTGGTACACAATCACCTTTGATGGCTCTACAGTGTACCTTAGCTTACAATGGTGGAACAAACTCAACTCTTTCTCTTAAGGCAGGGAAAATTATTTTTGCATCTCTTTATGCTTAAGAGTATTAAGACTTTAGAGTTAATTTTGGCTGGAAAAGAGGAATGGGGAGAAAGGCAGGGCAAAATCAGAACAGAAAGGAGCAGGGTTGAATTGAGAGGAATGAAATCAGGAGGGCAGGTTTGTCCTGAGGGCCCGCAGCAGCTCCCCCTAACCCCAGACTGCCCCCTCCCGTCCCTTTTCCCCTTCCTCCTCCTCTTCCTCCTCCTCCCGTCTCCTCCCAGCCAAGCCTGGCTTCCATTCGAAGTTTCCGGAAATCCCCTACCCAATCTCCAGCTTCTGAAACAATGACCCTCTGGAGACGATTCCCATTGTCCTTGGAACGAGAACAATGAGAGAGCAGAGGCTCCTCTCTGGCTTCAGGCTAAGTCCCTACTCTTAGCCTCCCCTCAAAGTAAAAACTTCCTCAACTCTCCAACCACTGTCCTCTTCTGTACAGAGGCCGGAAGTTGGGGGAGGTAGACAAAAAGCACTTTCTATCAAGGGCTTCTGAGGCTTAAAGTCAATGCCAGCCCCTTAAGGGGCCTGTCCTCTCTTAGCTGGAACTAAGAAGGAGTCTGTCTGCAGGGCAGGGAGTCCACTGGACACCTGAGCATACTGGGGGTTGGCAGGCAAACCCAAGGCCTTAGTCCTGTATTTTCTAAGTCTCTTGTGATGACTTAATGTCCCCTGTCATTGAAATGACAGAACCACAGGCCGTTCTAAAGGAATTGGCAGTTTTATGTTACTGCCAGCCTCTCTTCCAGCCTCTCTTCTCCTGACCCTAGGAGACCCCTGTCCCCTGCCTTACCCAGTTCTGCCAAAAGAGCCCTTAGATAGGGGGAGGGGTGCGGGCGGGGCTTTTCTTGCACCATCCTGGCGCCTGACAGGATCGGATTACTGGAGGCAGTCTGGATTTGAATGTGCAAATAAACAGAAGTCGCTTTGATCCAGGAGGCTGAAAGGGAGGGGGAAGAAAAATGAGTGCCCTGGTCAGAGACGTGCTTGCTGGGCACTTGAGAGAGGCTTTGGGGGAGGCGGAGTGTGAGCATGTCCTATCCCTTTGACTGGACCCTAAACCTACTTTTTTAAAAAAAGAGAAAGAGATCCAGAAAGAGACGGACCCACTTTAGGCATTTCAGACTTCCCCCTGGAACCAAATACCCCATTGGCCTTCCTCGCTGTTACCAGGAGGGGAATGGGTAGTTTGCACCTCACCCCCCCTCCAGGCTCTCCCGCCTTTGGGACATTTTGGGTGCCACTTAGGAGAGCGAGAACTATGGAGTGTGTGTGGCTCAGGGTGGGGCCACAGGTTGGGAGTGGGTAGGGCCTATTGTCTCCCTGGGCACCAGTCCACAGCCACAGGCAGGCTTAGAGAAGGAGAGACAAAGGAGAAAATGGAAGAGCACAAAGGCAGCAAGGAATGAAAGGGTAAGTAAAGGCAAACAAAAGTGAACCGGGGGAGACAAAAGCTGGGAACAATATTCCCCAGGCAATAGGCTTGGGAACAATAGGGACACTGACAGCGCCACAAAGACACCAGTGTCTCCAAGTAGACGTTATCTCAGGCAGTGGTTGGCAGCCCCGCTCTGGCTGCAGCTATTTTCAGGGCCGCTTTTGTGCCATGCTGAACAATATTCCTTGCATGGCTGCTGATAGAAAGATGAGAAGGTTTCTGTTTGATTCTCCTCTTCCTTCCCTCCCCCTTCCCCCTCTTCCAACCCCCACCAGCTCAGGCATTCGGAGCTCAATCAACTGGCCTGGTAAGGGAGTGTGTTTGAGTGTGTGTGTGTGCATGTGTGAGGACCAAGGGGCCTGGGGGAGGCCCTCTATCAGGCTCTCCAGTCACCCTCCGCCTTAGCAGGGCCACCGCGGAGGGTAGAGAGTGGGGATTAGGGCTGGGCAAGCAGGGACTGGAGAACTGGATTGTGGCGGGAGGACTGTTCAGGGAAGTGGTTTCTGCCCAACAATCATGAGTCTAGCCTGAGCTATTCACTGTGAAAAGGCCTACGCAGCATTTTGCTTGTTGCGGCCAGCTATTCATTTCATAGCTAACGCCAAAAGGGGAATCACCTGGTCCTTCCGCCACCTTCCTCTGGGCCAGCGAGGTTCCCCACTCCATCCCTCATAACATCGCTCTCCCATTTTTGTTTATAGTTTTACCGGTTTTTTGACTTCCTCTCAGCTCCTCCCTCCCTAACCTTTGCCACTCTGAGTTGCACCTAAGGGATCAAGGCCTTAGCTTGAAAGACTGCTTGATAATACTGGCCCTTCTGAAGGCCCATGACCATTCCCATCTGAGCACACGATCCCTATCCACAGTGTTAGCCATTTCCTGCTGAGTATCTCCTGCATTCCTTCTTGGGGGAACTCAGAGACATCCTTGCATAAGGCTGTGTACTCCTAGTTTTCTCGGGGATGCAGCCCAATACATTTGACATTGTGTGACTAGAAAGAACACTACACTTTCTCATTGAACTGATTTTCTTCTTGTTCTTATTCATCTGTTTGGGTTAGTTTTCTAGGTGGTTAAAATACCACATTTCAGATTCCTGGCTTCCCCCCTACACAAATGAGGCCAAACTTCTTGGGAAGGCAAGGCATTGCTACAAAAGCTTCCAAAAGAATGCCTTCCTAAGAGTCCAGACACTCAGAGGTGGACCAAGAAATTCGAGCCATCACTTAATTTGTAGCTATTTGTTCAGATTTATCAATGTAAGTTAGCACTTTGAAGGCAGATATTTTTACATCTCTATTGGCTACTTCATACTATCATGGCACTGAATAAGTTCATCGAGAATTGCTGAATTGCACCAAATTTTGAGAATCAGAAGGGACTTTAAAACTCATCTAGTACCTTACTCTTCAAAATGTGACCCCTAGACCAGCAGGATTAGCATCACCTGGGAGTTTATTAGAAATGAAGAATCTCAAACTGAACCTCAGAACTGCTGAATCAGAATCTGCTTTTTGATGAGCTACCCAAGTACTTCATATACTCCTTGAGAAGCACTGATCTAGCAGAGCTTCTCCTGCCTTGCCTCCTCGCAATTGCTGCCCATTTCATGGCAGTACTGCCATTCAGAGCCTGCAGTCACTGAAACTGCGAGCTGTACCACACCATCCAGTAGAGAAGGGCTTAGGATCTGTGGTAACAACCTAATCTGCTTGGAATCAAGTCTTAAGAAATGGGACCTTTTACCTAGCATATACCCCATCAAAGGCTGTTTGTGTGTGTGTTTAAGATATTCACTTATTATTTATTTTTGGCTGCATCAGGTCTTACTTGCAGCACAAGGGAACTTTGTTGCAGCATGCAGGCCCTCTGGTTGTGGTGCAAGGGCTCCAGATGCATGGGCTCAGTAGCTGCAACCACTGGACCACGAGGGAAGTCCCTCAGTGAAAGCTTATTAAGGGAAAGGCTTTAAAATTCTATTATGACCTCCTTGGATGATCTCTGTGGTGGGGATTTTCTGGACCAACTTGACTGGGACATGGGTACCCAGACATTTGGTAAAACATTATTCTGATTGTGTCTGTGAGGGTGTTTCTGGATGAGGTAAACATTTGAATTGATAGACTAAGTAAAGCAGATTGTCCTCCCTAACGTGAACGGGCCTCATCCAATCAGTTGAAGACCTGAATAGAACAAAATGCTAAAGAGGAAACTCCTCAGGCCTGTCAGCCTTCAGCTGGGACGTTGGTCTTCTCCTGTCTTTGAACTTGAACTGAAACATCAGCTCTTCTTTGGTCTCAAGCCTGCCAACTTTTCAACTGAAAGTTACATCATCAATTCTCTGGGTTCTCAGGCCTTTGGACTTGAATTAGAACTTAAAGGTGATTCTGGTGAGATTTCAGATGGAAATAAGGAACATATTGTTGGAAATTAGAGGAAAGGTTATCCTTGTTACAAAGTGGCAAAAACCATGGCCACACTTCAGAGAAGGCGATGGCACCCCACTCCAGTACTCCTGCCTGGAAAACCCATGGATGGAGGAGCTTGGGAGGCTGTAGTCCATGGGGTCACTGAAGGTCGGACACGACTGAGTGACTTCACTTTCACTTTTTACTTTGATGCATTGGAGAGGGAAATGGCAACCCACTCCAGTGTTCTTGCCTGGAGAATCCCAGGGACGGGGAAGCCTGGTGGGCTGCCGTCTATGGGGTGGCACAGAGTCGGACATGACTGAAGCGACTTAGCAGTAGCAGCAGAATTTATGAACTATAAAGTTGGATATTTAACTGAGGAGATTTTCAAGCAAAGTATTGAAGGAGTGGCTTGATTCCTCCTAACTCATAGTAAAATGTGAAAGGAGAGAGATGAACTGAAGAACCCCAGTATCAGAGCTGTGGAGGTGGGACCACTGCTCGACCTCTTAGGCAAAAAGGAACCAGAACGTCAAGATTTGGAAAATTATCCTATTCATGTTGTACAAAGAGAGAAAGAGAAACTTTGTTGCCAAGAGAATCCTAAGGGTACATGAACAACCATTTGATAAAGTGATCATGGATGTAATTCCTGGACATACTCAGTTCATCTCAGCAGAAGCCAGGAATATAGATGTGATTGTACCTGATTAAACCTGACTTCCTTGGTGGCTCAGATGGTAAAGAGTCCAGCTGAAATTCAGGAGACCCGGGTTCAATCCCTGGGTCGGGAAGATCCCCTGGAGAAGGAAATGGCAACCCACTCCAGTGTTTTTGCCTGGAGAATTCCATGAACAGAGGAGCCTGACGGGCTGCAGTCCAAAAAGTCATGAAGAGTTGGACATGACTGAGCGAGTTTCACTTATTTTCACTTGTACCTGGAAAGACACTGTCAACGTGAACTAAAGGAGACAGAGAAAATGAAATAAAATGAAGGAAGGCTATTGGACTTTTTAGGTTTTAAGAAGAGGAGCATAGGGCTGTTAGGCTGTAAATGTCTCCTAGTCTTCAAAAAAAGGGAAGAATAACTGCTCAGGTAATTCAAAGATCTTTAGGGCTGCCTCCTTGGTTTCAAAGGGTGAGGCTATGGTCTTGGTTTCAACAGAACAGACAGCCTCCAGGGTGGAGCTGCCCAGAGCCTTGGGGGCAGGAGCCCCAGTACCAGAGCTGTGAAGGTGGAACTACTGCTGCCGTGGGTCCTGAAGGCAGGACAGCCACCCCAGTGGGTCTAGCAGACAGGGCACTGAGCAAAAGTGGATCATTGCAAACCGTAAGAGCCAATGAACTTTACCTTGCTTGGGACCCACCAACCATTTCTTCCTTTGGATTCCTCCCATTTGGAATGGGAATGTCTCTCCTATGCCTGCCCACCATTGTAGTTTGGAAGCACATAAATTGTCTGGTTTGGTGGCATTAACCGTAAAGAACCCGCCTGCCAATGCAGGAGACATAAGAGATGCAGGTTTGATCTCTGGGTCAGGAAGTTCCCCTGGAGAAGGGAACCGCAATGCATTCCAGTATTCTTCCCTGGGGAATCCCCATGGACAGAGGCGCCTGGTGGGCTACAGTCCACAGGGTCACACAGAGTCAGATAGGACTGAAGCTACATAGCACGCACACACCAGGATCACAGCTGAAGAATTTTGCCTTAGGATGATTTTACCCCTCAGGCATCATGCATACCTGCTTTGGATGACATTTATCTGAGACTTTAAACTTCAGAGTTGATACTGGAATAAGCTGACTTTGGGGGCTGTTGGGATGGAGTTCGGAGAAGGCAATGGCACCCCACTCCAGCACTCTTGCCTGGAAAATCCCATGGAGGGAGGAGCCTGGTAGGCTGCAGTCCATGGGGTCGCTAAGAGTCGGACACAACTGAGCGACTTCATTTTCACTTTTCATTTTCATGCATTGGAGAAGGAAATGGCAACCCACTCCAGTTAATGTATTTTGCAGGCAATAAGACATGAATCTGGGGGGCTAAGAGTGGAATGCTATGAGTCGAATTGTGCCCCTCTAAATTCATATGTTGAAGCCCTACCTCCCGGTGTGACTGCATTTGGAGTAATAAAGTAATTAAGGTTAAATGAAGTCATAAGGGTGGGACCCTGATAAGTTTATGTAACAGGAGACACCAGAGAGCTTATTCTCTCTCCCCACCCTGTGAGGACACAGGGAGAAGGCAGCCAGGAAGAGAGTCTTTATCAGAAACCGACCCTGCTGGACCTTGATCTGGGACTTCTCAGTCTTCAGAACTGTGAGAAAATACATTTGTCTAAGCCACCCGTTCATTAGTATTTCGTGATGGCAGCTTGTGCTGGTTAATGCAGTCCCTACTGGCGGGAGAAAGGAGAGGTCTCGAGGCCTGCACAGGGCGGAACGAAGGACGCAGCAGAGGACACGCTGAGTCTCTTCACTCCTCCAGGGCGACATCTCCTCCTCTCCTCTGCTGTCTTCAGTGCAAACAAAACCACGGCAAAGTGAGCCACTTGGGGCTGCTGCCTGTCCTATAGCTCAAAGCAGTTCCTACGCGGGGATGAGCATTCAAAACCCTTATGATTATCTCAATTCAAAACTCTGTTCTTAGATTGAAAAATTTTGTTGCTGTTGTTCAGGCAACGCCCTATCTTCTCAATCTGTGGAAAGTTACAAAGGAATAAAGGTTAAATTTTTACAATTATAATTTTTTTTCTCCCATAGGCTGGGGAAAAAAACACCTTTGTTGGTGTCTGCTTATAAACAGCTTTATTCATGTGGTTGTTTTAATCCTAGTATATAATTTCATCACCTTCTATAAAGATCATCCTGACTCCTATGTAGTCAAGCAATCTAAACGAATTTATAAACAATTGCTGAGCGTTTATTTGACAGTCTTCCTCCACCAAACCAGTCAATTCCCTCCAATGAAATGAGTAACAGTGTAATTTCTGATCTATGGGCAGTCAAGTTTTGGGAGGAGGGGAGAGTAGCTGGGGCTGGCAATCTACTGGCCAGCCAAACTGGAAAATCAGCTTTTCAGCAGTTTCCTCTTGACTTCTCCCAGCCCATTTATCTCAGATATACTCTACTCACTCCCCAGATTAGGGTAGGGCAGAGAAGAGAACAAATATTAAGGTTTGGGATAAACGATCATTGAGCATATTTATAATTAGTTCTGAATTCTCAGCAACAGAGGACCGGAATAGAGGCATGATCGTTATTTTCAACACTTGGCAAAGGGCAGCCACTGCAACAGCAGCTGTGTCCTAGCGCCCCTAATCCACACACACGGCCATCAGGAGGACTGAGGTGAGCCTTGGGGGTTCTCTCCTTCCTCCTGCCTGTTCACATGTCTTTTGACACTATCTGATCATCCCAGACTGACTACCTCCGGTATACACGAGTTTGGGCACAGAGGGTGACATCACCTCCCAGAGTCTGAGAATGCTGTGTGATCAAGGCAGCTGGCACTAGGTGATGGCTCACAGTCCCCAGAGAAGTTCAATGAAGTGGAAATTAAGGTACTGCAGTGGTGACCGAGGGTGGGGAGCCGGGAGCCTACTCATAGAGCTATGAGGGTAGCAGCATGCACTGCCCCCAAATATGCCACTTTGGCATAAGAATGATTTTGAGCTGAAGGCAACTGAGGAGAAGCAGACACAAAAAAGCTCTCTTCCTTCCTCTCCCTACTTGCCCAGAAGCAGGACATAAATTCGTAAAGGTGTCCCCATTCCCTGTTCAAGAAGAACAGAGGTAAATCACAACTCTGGACCCTTATTAGCCCAGAAATGTCACCAGAGGGAATCTGCATCACAAACTTTACTGAAACAACCCTATCCCCCGTTAGTTCACCCATATATTAATATTCACCTTCCTCCAACTGCTCCCTGAGAAGCTCAAAGTCCTTTTCCTTTGTCTTGTCACTTCTCCAAAAATTTACTTTGAAGATACTATATAAGCCCAAGTTCTAACCACCAATTTGAGTTCCTCATCATTGAGGGCTCTTCTGTATATGTACCATTCACACCTTAATAAAGCTGATTAATAAACTTGCGTTTGTTTTCTCTTGTTAATCTGTCCTTTATCAATCTAATTTACAGGGCCCCAGGCAGTGAACCTAAAATGGAGAGGAAACCAGTTTTTCCTCTCCTGTATCAGGGGAATGCCAGGGCCTCTGGGCCCCTTAGAGACACGATGGGAGGCTTGTTGTTGCTGTTGTGGTTCCTGTTCAGTCCCTAAGTCAGGAATGACCCTTTGCAGAGTCCCCTGTCCTTCACTATCTCCTGGTGAAAGTGAAAGTGTCACTCAGTGGTACCCAGCTCTGTGCAACCGCATGGACCTCAGAGGCCCACCAGGCTCCTCTGTCATGGGATTCTCCAGGCAAGAACACTGGAGTGGGGTGCCATTTCCTTCTCCGGGAGTTTGCTCAAATTCTTGTCCATTGAATGGGTAATGCTATCCAACCATCTCATCCTCTGCCTCTCCTCCTTCTGCCCTCAGTCTTTCCCAGCATCAGGGTCTTTTTCAGTGAGTCAGGTCTTTGCATCAGGTGATTAAAATATTGGGGTTTGAGCTTCAGCATCGGCCCTTCCAATGAATATTCAGGTTTGATTTCCTTTAGGATTAACTGGTTTGATCTCCTTGCAGTCCAAGGAACTCTACAGAGTCTTCTCCAGAACCACAGTTCAAAGTATCAATTCTTCAGTGCTCAGCCTTCTTTATGGTCCAACTCTCACATCCATACATGACTACTGGAAAAACCATAGCTTTGACTCTATGGACCTTTGTAAGCAAAGTGATGTGTCTGCTTTTTAATATGTTGTCTAGATTTGTCATAGCTATTCTTCCAAGCATCTTTTAATTTCATGGCAGCAGTTACTGTGATTTGGGAGCCCAAGAAAATAAAATCTGCCACTGTTCCCATTGTTTCCCCATCTATTTGCCATGAAGTAATGGGACCAGATGCCATGATCTTCATTTTTTGAATGTTGAGTTTCAAGCCAGCTTTTCCACTCTCCTCTTTCACTTTCATCAAGAGGCTCTTTAGTTTCTCTTCACTTTCTACTAAGAGTTACATTATCTGTGTATCTGAGGTTGTTGATGTTTCTCCTGGCAATCTTGATTCCAGCTTGTAATTTATCCAGCCTGGCATTTCACATGATGTATTCTGCATATAAGTTAAATAAACAGAGTGACAATATACAGCCTTGTCATACTCCTTTCCCAATTTTGAATTAGTCTGTTGTTCCATGTCTGGTTCTAACTGTTGCTTCTTGACCTGCATACAGGTTTCACAGGAGGCAGGTTAGGTGATCTGGCACTCCCATCTCTTTAAGAATTTTCCACAGTTTGTTGTGATCCACCAAAGTCTTTCATGTGGTCAGTGAAGCAGAAGTAGATAGTTTTCTGGAATTCCCTTGCTTTTGCTGGGATCCAACATATGTTGGCAATTTGATCTCTTGTTCCTCTGCCTTTCTTAAACCTAGGTTGTATATCTGGAAGTTCTTGGTTCACATACTGTTGAAACCTAGCTTGAAGGCTTTTGAGCATTATCTTGCTAGCATGTGAAAGAACTACAATCGTACAATAGTCTGCACATTCTTTGGCATTGCCCTTCCTTGGGATTGGAATGAAAACTGACCTTTTCCAGTCCTGTGGCCACTGCTGAGTTTTCCAAATTTGCTGACATATTGAGTGCAGCACTTTAACAGCATTATCTTTTAGGATTTGCAACAGTTCAGCTGGAATTCCATCACTTCCACTAGCTTTGTTCATAGTAATGCTTCCTAAGGATGACTTCACACTCCAGGATGTCTGGCTCTAGGTGAGTGACCACACCATCACAGTTATCTGGGTCATTAAGTATAGTTCATTTTTGTATAAAAGGTCATTTTTGTATAGTCCCTCTGTGTATTCTTGCCACCTCTTCTTAAGCTCTTTTTATTGTTGTTGTTGATGGGAGGGTGAATCTCCAAAAACAAATAATCTTTTGAGTTGTAGAAAGTGAAGAAGGGATTTTAGCTTCTGCTGGTGGATATGTTAAGGCACATGTAAAATAACTGTAACTTGAGCTCTTATTTTTGAGTTAATAATGCAGGGTTTTGTTTGTTGTTTGTTTTGTCATAAACCCTAATTAGACCCATAAAGTGAGTTCCAGCATTATGTACTAGCTACAACACCCGTGGCCCCCATGAGCTCCACATACCTGAAATACATCTGGAGCAAGTGGGTTGTCAGTCAGTCTCCCCTTCAAAGACTCATTTGAAGTTGGCACACAGGAGGTTCACAGAGACTGCCATCTGAATGATGCCTCCTGGAATGAGCGATGATGTGGCCTGACCCATTTTTGCTTCACAAATTGATGCTCCATCAGTAAAGTCCCAAAGTCATCCATTCCCTTTCCCAAACCATAGCCTTTGGTGCTGAGATTGCTCTGTCACCCAGATAGATAGAGTTTTTGTGGCTTTCCCTGTTATCTTTGGAGAGAGGTGTAATGTCAACCCACCCTTGACTTTTCAGGAACTATTCATTTAGGCTGTGATGGTGAACTATGCTATGCTACGCTAAGTTACTTCAGTCGTGTCCGACTCTGTGCGACCCCATAGACGGCAGCCCACCAGGCTCCCCCGTCCCTGGGATTCTCCAGGCAAGAACACTGAAGTGGGCTGCCATTTCCTTCTCCAATGCATGAAAGTGAAAAGTGAAAGTGAAGTCGCTCAGTTGTGTCCGACTCTTAGCGACCCCATGGACTGCAGCCTAACAGGCTCCTCCGTCCATGGGATTTTCCAAGCAAGAGTACTGGAGTGGGTGCCATTGCCTTCTCCGGATGGTGAACTAGATGTCTAATACTAAGAACTACTTTCTTTCCAAGCAAGGAATTTCAAATTCTGAATCAAAATTATCCTTCTTTTCTTCCAACTTCATTCATTCTAGGGTCAAATCCTGATTAAAGCAGCCAGACTGTGGTCAGTGAACACAGCCCCTTTCGGGGCCCATCGCCTCCTCAGCACTGCATTCGTCTTGACTCTGAGGTTTTGGTTTCTGGTCCTCGTTCCCCGTCTGAGTTTCCCCCTGAGTGACCCTGCTGTTAACATTAGGGGTTAAGCTGAGATGAAAGGCCTCATCTAATCCCACCTCAGGATCAAAATTAAACCTGCAAATAATGTTCAATAGCTATCAAATGTAAGGCACAGTCCTAGGATGAGTACTGGAAGATGAGAAAGAGATACAATGAGTTGGGGCTTCTCCAGCCTTTAAGTAGTTTATAGCTAGTTAGAGAGAGAGACCTAATCACAAGTGGATTGAACTGATATGAGGTTTCAAGAAGATAATAAAATAAGAGTGAGAGGGAAGCGTAAGAATGTTCAAAAAAGATAAAGTCTATGTAGGTAATAAGATGGGCAATGAAAAATAAACCTTGAAGTAAAGATGGAATTGGCTAGGCAAAAAGGAGAAAGCAGACCATTATGGCCTTAGGAAATTATATAAACAAAGATACAGTCAGTTTTGCTCTAAGGCTCATTTTGAAAACATGCATTTGTTCTGACCTGGTTCGTATATTAAAGAGAAATTTGAGCACAATGCAAATCTTGGATTTGCTTATGCTTGATCTTACCCTGAGAAACACTAGGCGAATGGACAAAAATGCTCTTAACTGTACTAAGCGAGGTAGGAACACACAGAATGTATACAAGCACACCTCTAAACTTTCTACCACCTAGCTAAGCTCCCAAACTGTGTTATATCTTTCTTTCCAATTTTAGATAACCCCCTTCCACCCCTGACGACTCATAAACTGCTCCCCTTCTGACACCCACTTCCATGTGCAAAATTCAAGTCTGTTTCAAGGTATGTGCCTTATTTATTGTAATATTCACGCATTTCTTAACCATTTAGTAGCATAAATTGTGCTGCCCTTTTTTTAGGTTCTTGTGCTTTTTGTTGCTGTGGCTGACAAAGTTAAAGTGTATTTAAGTTTTGTGACCTCTAACCCCATTTTCCCCATGTGGTTTTTATTGTATGGCGTTTGCACAATGAGGTGATTTTTAGGAGCACATACATTATGTTATAGCAGAAGTGACCCCACAGGCTTTGGAATAAAAGGGATTCTTGGAGAACTGTGAGAAAGATTAGAATTATAAGTAAATTTATGTAGGAGAATTTTCACATGGAAGGCTGGAATCAGATTCATTCATTTACTTACGCACTTACTTAACAAATACTGGTTGAGTGCAGGCTATCTGTCAGACTGTTCTAAGTGCCAGGGACATGACAGTGAGCAAAATGGACAAAAATACCTGCCCTTCAGAAGTTTACATCCTAGTTAGGGAGGAAGACCAAAACAAGACAAACAAATAGCATAATTAATGCTAAGAAGAAAACACAAAGCAAAAAGTCAACGTGATGTCAGGGGATGAGTTTGGATACAGCGTGTCTGGATTATTTATTGCTGTATGACAAACTACTCCAAAACTTAACAGCTGAAATCCTAAACATTTACTATTTCACACACTTCTAAGGTTGGGAAGTCAAGAATGACTTAACAGGAATGGTTCTGGCTCAGGATCTCTGATGAACTTGCAAACAAGATATTGACTATGAGCTTCCATGCTCAACTCGCATGGCTATTGGCAAGAGGCCTTGGTTCCTTGCCTCTCCAGAGGACTGCTCGTGACATAGTGGCTTGCTCTCTCAAATGCAGAGAGAATGATTCAAGGAGGAGATCACATGCTCAAGAAGCTGCAGGCCTGGATCACCTAATCTCAAGCGGCTCATCAGTACTTCTGCCATCACACAAACCAACCCTGGTACAGCGTGGGAGGGGACACGAGGGTATGAATATCAGGATGCGGAAATCACTGGGGCCATGCTGGAGGCTGGCCACCACAGTGACCAAGGAAGGTCATCTAACATGATGACCTTTGGATTACTTTATTCATTTTTATGTTGGCTCCACTGGGTCTTCATTGCAGAGCAATGAACTCTTTAGCTGTGGCATGCAGGCTTATTTGCCCCACAGCGTGAGGGATCTTAGTTCCCCAACCAGGAATCAAAACCCATTCCCTGCATCAGAAGTGTGGAGTCTTAACCACTGGGCCACAGGGAAGTCACTGGATTCCTTTTGAGGGAAGTGGAGGAGATGTCCATTAAGATGTCCGTGGGGGATGTCTGTCTCCTACGGAGATGGAACAGATGAACAAATATACATGCCTGGTTTGTTTGAAGGATAGCCATGTGCAGTGAGCTAGGGCAGAGTGAATGAGAGGGAGAGAAAGAGAAGACGTCAAAGAGGGGATGGAGACAGGAATGCTTTCATCTTTACTCTCAGTGAGATACACGTTTTAAGTCAAGAAGTGACATAATCTGACTTAGGACTTAACAAATCAAGTCTGGTTGCAGTGTTAAGAATAGACCAACAAAAAGCAAAGACAGGAACAGGAAGACAAGTTAGGAGCTTGAGAAATAATGACAGTCTAATTCTGGAAACATGCTGAAGGTAGAACAGACAGAATTTGTTGACGGTTTGGCTATGAAGAAAAGTCAAAGATGACACCACTTTTTTTGTCAAAAAATGGAGTTGCCATTTATCTGCTTGGCAAGGCTAAGGAAGGAAGAGTGTTAAGGTAAACAGCAAGTGTTCACCTTTGAACACACTAAGTTTGACATGCCTGTTAGGCTTTCAAGTGGAGACACAGAGTACACAACCGGATCATCAAGACCGGAGCTCTGGAAAGAGGTTCAGGTTAGGGGTGCAAGTTGGGGAACCGTCAGGTGTAGAGAGAGTTTAAAACCCTGAGGTTGGATAAAATCCCCTAAGCAGTGAGTGCAGCCAAAAAGCTGTCAGACCCAAGGATTAAACTTGGGGCATTGGAGCCTTTAGCATGGAGGGTGGGGATTGTGTGGACCAGCAACGAGGATTCCGAAAGGGTGGCCAGAGACGTAGGAATCAAGCCAGGTGAGTGCAGTGATACAGAAGTCACATGAAGAGGTTTTTTAGAGAAGACTTAGAGAGACCCCCTTTGTCAAATGCTGCTGAAAGGATGAGACATGACCACTGGATGTAGCATGTAGAGGGCATTAGCTACCAGAGCAGTTCTGATGGACTGGTGGAGGCAAAATCCTTTTTGAAGTGGGTTGAAAATAGAATAAAAGAAGAGAAATTAGAGACGGAATATTCTTTCAAATAATTTTGTGTGAAAGGAAGAAGGGAATTAGGGCCATAACTGACGGGGGAAATGGAGTCAAGAGAGGCTTTTTTAAAGATGGGAGATATAACAGCATGTTCGTGGGCTGAGAAAATGATAGGGAAACACTAATCAAACCAGGGATTCAAAGGGGAGAATTACAGAGGCAAAATCTTGAGTGGGTAAGAGAGAGTCGATAGAAACCGGCATTTGTTTGCAGGGGTTGTCCTCGTCAAGCAGGATAGATAGTGAATATAGAACAGCAGAGGAAGAGGTGGAGCAGGTCCACAGGGATAGGCACAGAGTGGGAAGAGAGTTGGCTTCAAATGAACCTGAGGTTTGGCTGAGCACAATGAATAAGAGACGTCATGCCTCTCCTTCGAAAGGTTCCACAGCTGTGAGGGCCACATGTGCTGCTTTCCCAGAATCCTCCTAAATGTATGCCTGGTGTTTCAAGGCAGCTAGTAAGAGTGGCCCCTTTCCCTTTCAACACTACTGATTTGGGTAATAAATGAAATGATCATTCTACCTAGAGCCACATGGAGTCACTGAAGTTTCCTGAACAGTGTTCATCACTGACATTTTAAAAACACTAAATTTAGATTGTAAATTCCTTGAAATCAATGTCACATTTCATACGTCTTGTCCCATTTCTAGCGTATCTTTTATATGTGGTCTTCTCATCTCTGTTAACCCAGCAAAGACACAATTGATTCAGAGCTAGAAGAGCCATTGAGGATAATGCCAACATTAGCCAAACTCTCCTAAATCTCAAAACAAAGGAAGAGGATCGAGTCAACTTATTTACACACCAAGAGGACTGTTCATAATCCTGCTGAAGAAGATTATGAGGGCAAAGTCTTGAGTAGGTAAGAGTAGAAGGGAGGCCATTGAGGACTTAGAACCATGCAGGGAACAGGCTGGCTAAAGGAAGGATTTCAAATTCAAATGTTCTGCTTATCTGTTGCTATGTGACAAATCATCCTAAAACTTAAAGAGTTAAAACCACAGCAATTGCTCTATTATCTCTCATGATCTCTGTTGGGTCAGGAATTTGAGTAAAGTTTGGCTGGGCAATGGTGGCTTAGGATAAAGTCTTAGCCAATTGCAGTCAACTGTTAGAGCTGATACACTGGAGATCTGAACAGTTTGGAACTGGCAAGGCATCTCACTCTCTTCATGGAGTCACAGGGCCTTTCCATGTGGCCTCCTTACTTGGGTTGATTTTAGGTTGCTCCCAGCTCGGTGGTTGTAAATCAGACTATTTACATGGTGGGTGAAAACTTCTAGAATGAATATGCTGGTGATTTTGCCTTGGAAGTCAGAGTGTTATTTCTGTCACAAGTCTGCCTACTGCAGATGAAGAAGGCATGGAAACTACTCTGCAATGAGAGAAGTATCAAAGTCACTTTCTAAGCTGATCATGTGAGATAAACCATATTGTTTGAACATTTGGGAAAAGTATAATTGTGATATCAAGTTTGGGTACGTATACCTTACTTCCTTTCAAAGAGTCTTATTGGAAGACTCAAGATCCCATTCTTTTAATTTGTAACTTTAACCACTTTGTTAATCACACCAGATAACCACGATGGTGTGATCACTCACCTAGAGCCAAACATCCTGGAATGGGAAGTCAAGTGGGCCTTAAGAAGCACCACTATGAACAAAGCTAATGGAACCGATGGAATTCCAGTTGAGCTATTTCAAATTCTAAAAGATGATGCTGTTAAACTGCTGCACTCAATATGCCAGCAAATTTGGAAAACTCAGCAGTGGCCACAGGACTGGAAAGGTCAGTTTTCACTTCAATCCCAAAGAAAGGCAATGCCAAAGAATGCTCAAACTACCACACTCATCTCACACGCTAGTAAAGTAATGCTCAAAATTCTCCAAGTCAAGCTTCAACAGTACATGAATCATGAACTTCCAGATATTCAAGCTGGATTTAGAAAAGGCAGAGGAACCAGAGATCAAATTGTCAACACCCATTGGATCATTGAAAAAGCAAAAGAGTTCCAGAAATACATCTCCTTCTGCTTTATTGACAAAAAGCCTTTGTCTGTGTGGATCACAACAAACTGTGGAAAGTACTTAAAGCAATGGGAATACCAATCCACCTGACCTGCCTCCTGAGAAATCTGTATGCATGTCAAGAAGCAACAATTAGAACTGGACATGGAACAACAAACCAGTTCCAAATTGGGAAAGGAGTGTGTCAAGGCTGTATATTGTCACCCCGCTTATTTAACTTATATGCAGAGTACATCGTGTGAAACGCTGGGCTAGATGAAGCCCAAGATGAAATCAAGATTGCCAGGAGAAAATATCAATAACCTCCAATATGCAGATGACACCACCCTTAAGGCAGAAAGCGAAGAACTAAAGAGCCTCTTAATGAAAGTGAAAGAGGAGAGTGAAGAGCTGGCTTAAAACTCAACATTCAAAAAACAAAGATCATGGCATCCGGTCCCATCACTTCATGGCAAATAGATGGAGAAACAATGGAAACAGTGATAGACTTTATTTTGGGGGGCTCCAAAATTACTGAGATGGTGACTCTAACCATGGGATTAAAAGACGCTTGCTCCTTAGAAAGTCACTCAGTAGTGACTTTCTGAGTTCCCAACCCAGAGATCAAACCCAGATCTCCTGCATTGCAGGTGGCTTCTTAAACAGCTGAACCACCAGGGTTGGGAAGATCCCATGGAGAACGAAATGACTACCCACTCCAGTACTCTGGCCTGGAGAATTCCATGGACTAATCCATGGGGTTGCAATGAGTTGGACATGACTGAACAACCTTCACTTTGCTCCTTAGAAGAAAAACTATGACAAACCTAGACAGCAGGTTAAAAAGCAGACACATCACTTTGCTGACAAAGGACCATAGAGTCAAAGCTATGGTTTTTCTAGTAGTCATGTACAGATGTGAGACTTGGACCATAAATAAGGCTGAGCACTGAAGAACTGATGCTTTCAAACTCAAACTGTAGTACTAGAGAAGACTGTTTAGAGTCCCTTGAACAGCAAGTAGATCAAACTAGTCAGTCCTGAAGGAAGTCAGCCCTGAATATAAATTGGAAGGACTGATGCTGAAGCTCCAATTCTTTGGCCACCTGAAGCAAAGAGCCCACTCATTGGGAAAGACCCTGGTGCTGGAAAAGACCGAGGGCAGGAGGAGAAGGGGAAGCAGAGGATGAGATGGTTGGATGGCATCACTCCAGGATATAGTGAAGGACAGGGAAGTCTGGCATGCTGCAGTCCATGGGGTCGAAAAGAGTCAGACACGACTAAGCAACAACAGCAATTGTCTAGGCTGCTTCCCCTAATGAAACTTCTCACCTAGCTCCCCCTCTTGATATGTGGTAATGTGTGTAAATGGTTTGCATAATACCAGAACAGAGGGTGGAGGTTGTAAGCTGTACCTCCTTAGAGAGAAACTTGACAGCATAATATGAACAAACTGCTCCATTAAGCAGTTAAAAAAATTATCATTATGACATCACACAATATATTAGTTTTTATTGATATGAATCAAATGACCACACATTTAGTGGCTTTAAACAACACTCAGTTGTCATCTCATAGTTTCTGTGGGTGAGAAGTCTGGCATGTTTTAGCTGCGTCCTCTGCTCACAGTGTCACAGACTTAAATCAAAATGTCATCTAGCCTGTCCTTATCTGGAGGCTCAACTATGGGAAGGTCCAGTCTCAAGCTCCCTCAGGTTGTTGGCAAAGTTTATTTCCTTGCAGTTGTATAACTGAGATATCCACATTTTGGCTAGCAGTTGGCTGGGCACTGCATTTAGCAACTAGAGATTACACACAAGTCCTTTGCAATTTGGACCATAGGCTGTTTAAACATGGCAGCCTACCTCTTCCAGGCCAGCAGCAGAATCTCTTTCATACTTCAAATTTCTGAGTTTTAAGATGGGCCCTGTCCCTTTTAAGAGCTTACATGATTAGGTCATGCCCATCCCATCTGGGATAATCTCCCTTCTGATTAATTCAAAGACTAGAACCTTAACTATATCTGCAGAATCCCTTCATCTTTGTAATATGACATAATCTAATCTTGAAAATGAAATCCATCCTCCTCCAAAGTCCCATACACTCACGGCTGGGGATTATACAGGACCTATATTCTGGGGGCTGGGAACCTTAGGGACCATCTTAGAATTCTACCTGATCATGGGGAAACTTCTGGCTGGTGGGCATCCTATATCAATCAGGGTATATATTCAAGATGAATATATAGGATATATTCATCCTATATATTCATTGTTCTGAATGTGCCTGAATATATATATATTCATCCTATATATTCATCAGGAAGGGAATGTTGGGCCCATTGAAGGAAGCTAGAAGGATAAACTAGAGAGGGATAATACTTCAGCCTCCTTAGTTTATGGAGTGGGTCATATATAACACAGCTCATTTTAGAACTGTGTTTGTAACTCCCATTTGGCAGTCTAGTGGTTAAGACTCCATGCTCCCTAGGCAGTATGCACGAGTTTAAACCTTAGCTGGGGAGCTAAGATCCCTCAGGCTGCATGGTGCAGCAAAAGCAAAATAACAAATAATATTTTTAAATAAGAGTAATTAATGAAGAGATAAAATAAAGAAAAAAGATATAAACAAATGAAAAAAATTATATCTTTTAAAAAAAGAAAAAAGTACCCCCTTTCCTGATCACTCAGTTGGTAAAGAATCCACCTGCAATGAAGGAGACCCCGATTGGATTCCTGGGTTGGGAAGATCTGCTGGAGAAGGGATAGGCTACCCACTCCAGTATTCTGGCCTGGAGAATTCCATGGACTGTATAGTCCACGGGGTTGCAAAAGTCGGACATGACTGAGTGACTTTTACTTTCACTTTTCAAATGAAAATTGCAATAAAAGATAAGGTAAAGAGAGGATAACCATAAAGGTAATAGTGATAAAGAGAAACAAAAACTGTAATTGAGAATAAAAAGTTAAGAAAAAACAAGGCACATTCAGAACAATTAAACTGTGGCAAATCAGTTCAAGTTAAAGACTGAAAGATTAAAAGGACTAAATAACTTTTAAAAGAAAAAATGATGAAAATAAACAAAATGTAAAAAGGAAAGAAGGACCCCATAGTAAATGTGTCTAAACACGAAGTATTCACAACTTAGTTAGCAATCTCAAGCTTACTAAGTCAACCAGAATTCTTTAAGCTAAAGCAACCGTAAAATTCAGCATACCTATATGAATATCCTTCTCAACTAGGTACCCCATCTGAACTCCAGAACACAGAAAATTGAGTAATGATTTTTCTCAATTCTCCTAGTACACAACTAGTACAATTTAAATGCAAAGCAGAGAAGTTAATTCATTACACACAGTGGGTGCCTCGAGCACTGGGGCTTAATTCTTTCACCAAACTGGCTCATCTGTGTCCAAAAGTACGCAACTGAGAAAAGATCAGTCATTAGGCATAGAGTCCTGTGATGGTTTGAGGAACAAGTTTTACTTGAGAACTAGAAGCTGAAGTCAGGTTCCTGGGACATTTTCTCCTCAAGAGCTGTTCAGTCACGTGATGACTGACTAAGTGATCATTTTGGATCACTTACTGAAAATAACAAAGCCATCAACAGATGTCTTGACTTCACCCAGAAGAATTCAGAGAAGTAACAGAGAACATTTATTTGATTTTACTCTATAAGCTTCCTGTCCAAAGCTTAAAAGTCCTTGGTACCATTGAAAAAAAAATAAGGCTCTTTGAAATTCACATTGTGATGGAGCAAAACCAGCTTATAAGTGGGGCTGATGCTAGGTCAGCTTCCAGATGCTCCTTTCTTTTCTTTCTTTCCAGCAATACCTCAGTGAAAACAACAAATGACTGTTAGTTTCACATAGTGGAACTCATTCTGTTGTCGTGCGGTCATTAAGTCCCATCTGACTGTGATCCCATGAACTGCAGCCCACCACGCTTCCCTGTCCTTCACTATCTCTTGGAGTTTGACCAAACTCATATCCATTGACTCAGTGATGCCATCCAACCATCTCATGGTCTGTTGCCACCTTCTCCTCCTGCCCTCAATCTTTACCAGCATCAGAGTCCTTTCCAATGAGTCAGTTCTTTGCATCAGGTGGTCAAAGTATTAGAGTTTTAGCTTCAGCATCAGTCCTTCCAATTTATATTCAGGGCTGATATCCTTTAGGATTCACTAGTCTGATCTACTTGCTGTCCAAGGGACTCTCAAGAGTCTTCTCCAGCACCACAGCTTGAAAGCATCAATTCTTTGGCACTCAGACTTCTTTATGGTCCAGCTCTCACATCCATACACGACTACTGGAAAAACCATAACTTTGACTCTATAGTCCTTTGTCAGCAAAGTGATATGTCTGCTTTTTAGACACTGTCTAGGTTTATCACAGCTTTTCTTCCAAGGAGCAAGAGTCTTTTAATGTCATGGCTGCAGTCACCATCTGCAGAGATTTTGGACCCCAAGAAAATAAAGTCTGTCACTGTTTCCATTTTCCCCCATCTTTTTGCCATGAAATGATGGGACCAGATCTTTGTTTTTCGAATGATGAGTTTTAAGCCAGCTTTTTCACTCTCTTCTTTCACTCTCAACAAGAGGCTCTTTAGTTCCTCTTCGCTTTCTGCCATTAGAGTGGTATCATCTGCATATCTGAGGTTGTTGGTATTTCTCCCAGCAATCTTGATTCCAGCTTGTGATTCATCCAGCCCAGCCTTTTGCATGATATATTCTGCGTATAAGTTAAATAACCAGGGTGAACTCATTCTGGCCAAGGTAAAACTGAGCAGAACTCTGTGAGGCTGTCCCAGGTATAAATCCTTTCTGCATCTCTTGTTTTGCATTTGTAGGAAAAAGGCTTCATTCAGCCTCCTTGACTCTCCCTGAGTTCCAAAGGGCAGATTCAAACAGTTGCTAATCAGGAAAGGGAGGGATTACAAAAACAAAAGGGAAGCAATCAAGAAACAATAGAGCAGCATAAAGCAGGGTCCTGGTTTTTCCTTAAAGTATACACATAAAAATACCTCTGAGTTCTTCTGCAGGAACTAGAGCCCTGACCCAGGAAGGGGATGGTAACTTCTGGCTGAGTGCAAGTTTCCTGGAACACCACCGTGTTACCTTACTACCAACCAATCAAAAGAGTCTGTCCGCAGTGGAAAATAATGAAGACTCTGACCCTCTTCTCAAATGATTTACTGTGGTTAACTTCCCCTTTATCCCTTTAAAAACTTTCATAGTCCAGCAGAATCTTCAGAGTTGGTTCTTGGACACAAGTCCTTCTTCTCCCCATGTTGTCAGCCTCCTGAATAAAGCAACATTTCCTTCCAACCAACACTCGTCTCTCAGGTATAAGCTTTAGCTTTAGAGTAGCTAAACTTGAGTTTGGGAACAAAGGAACTCCTACAAAATTTATTTAGCTTTCCTCAACTCTGGATTTTAGTACCCACCAGAAAGTTACTATGGGTACTGTTGTAGGAAAGGGTCCTTTCAGGACCCAAAAGGGGGTTCTTGTCTAACATTCAGAAATGAATTATCTATACAGTCCATGGAATTCTCCAGGCCAGAATACTAGAGTGGGTAGCCTTTCCCTTCTCCAGGGGATCTTCCCAACCCAGGAATCAAACCCAGATCTCCTGCATTGCAGGCAGATTCTTTACCAGCTGAGCCACAAGGGAACCCCAAGAATACTAGAGAGGGTAGCCTATCCCTTCTCCAGTGGATCTTCCCGACCCAGGAATTGAACTGAGGTCTCCTGCATCACAGATGGATTCTTTACCAACTGAGCTGTGAGGCAAGCCCCAAGGAGACACACATGCTGGCAAAGCAAGAAACTTTATTGTGAAGGGGATGCCTGAGCAGACAGCAGTGGGGTGAGGGAACCCAGGAGGACTGCTCTGCCACATGGTCTCAGTCTCATGATGATGGGATTAGTTTCCAGGTTGTCTCTGGCCAATCACTCTGACTCAGAGTGGTGCGTACACATTGCTCAGCCAAGATGGGTGCCAGTGAAAAGGATTCTGGAAGGTGGTAGGAAAAGTGACCTTTTGGCCTTTCCTGAATTCTTCTGGTTGGTGGTGGCTTGTTAGTTCTGTGTTCCTTACGAGGACCTCCTATCATAAAATAACTCACACAAATGGTTACCATGGTGCCTGGCCAGAGTGGGCAGTTTCAGGCAGTGTGTTTCCCCTAACAGTACAACCTGCTAATTTCTACTTGACTTCTTAGTTGCATGGCCATGCTTGATCACTCTTCCCTTGAAATACTTTTTCTTTGTTGTATTAGTTATCTGTTGTCATGTAACAAATTACTCCAAAACTTTAGTCACCTAAAACATCATATATTTATTATTTCATGCTTTCTGTAAGTCAGAAATTGCAGAATATATTCTGGGTGCTTTTGTTCAAAGTCTCTCGTATAATTATGGTTAGGATGTTGGCCAAGGCTGCAGGCATCTGAAGGCTAGACTAGGGCTGGGGATACACAAAGGTGGTTCATTCCTCTGGTTTTTGGCAGAGGACCCAGTTCCTCTCTGGTTCTCAGCTAGAAGGTTTAGTCCTTTATCCTGAGGATGCCTTCATAAGCGGTTTGTGTGACCTTACAACATGGCATAAGTTCCCCCGGAAAGAAAGAGCAGGACTTTGCCGTCATTTGATGACCTCACCTCTGAATTCACACATTGTCCCTTTTGCTTTATTCTATTTCTTAGAAGTGAGTCAATAAGTGTAGCCCACATTCAAAGGGGTCAGAATTAAACTCCACCTTTTACTTTTTAAATTTTTTAATTTTTTGGCCACACTGGACATCATTCAAGATGCAGCATGTGGGTTGCAGGATCTTAGTTTCCCAATCAGGAATCAAACCCTTGCCCCCTGAAGTGGAAGTATGGAGTTCCAATCACTAGACAGCCAGGGGAGTTCCTAAAGTCCATCTTTTAAAGGAAGGAGTATGATAAAGGAGGAAATAAAACTTTCTTTCTCTACACATTTAGGTTGATTGCTAAAGCCCTGAAAATTAGACTGACAAAAGACTTTAACAAGAGAGAGAACTTATTATTACTTGCAGAGCTCATATATTCAGGAAAAGGATGATGAGTAACTCAAAGGGGTGGTTAGAACTTGGGCTTATAGCATCTCAACAAAAATAAATAAATTTGTAGAGAAGCAATAAGACAAAGAATAAGGGTTTCAAGCTTCCAGGAACGGCAAATTGTGCAAAGTAAATATATCCAGAAAATTAAAGGAAAAAAGAGTTATTTCAGTAAGGTTTGTTATGCAGTCCTTTTGGTGCTGTCTCTAGGCAATGAAGAGATAACAGTAAGTCTCTGGTAATTAATAATAAGAGTCTCTGGTGATTAAGAATTCAAGCCTCCTTTGAGACAAACAGTCAGGGAGGACAGAATGTGCTCCACTGGAGAAGGGAATGGCAAACCACTTCAGTATTCTTGCCTTGAGAACCCCATGAACAGTAAGGCAAAATGATAGGATACTGAAAGAGGAAGCCTCCAGGTTGGTAGGTGCCCAAATTGCTACTGGAGGTCAGTGGAGAAATAACTCCAGAAAGAATGAAGGGATGGAGCCAAAGCAAAAACAATACCCAGTTGTGGATGTGACTGGTGATAGAAGCAAGGTCCGATGCTGTAAAGAGCAATATTGCATAGGAACCTGGAATGTCAGGTCCATGAATCAAGGCAAATTGGAAGTGGTCAAACAAGAGATGGCAAGAGTGAACGTCAACATTCTAGGAATCAGCGAACTGAAATGGACTGGAATGGGTGAATTTAACTCAGATGACCATTATATCTACAAATGGAGTAGCCATCACGGTCAACAAAAGAGTCTGAAATGCACTACTTGGATGCAATTTCAAAAATGACAGAATGATCTCTGTTCATTTCCAAGGCAAGCCATTCAATATCACAGTAATGCAAGCCTATGCCCCAACCAGTAATGCTGAAGAAGCTGAAGTTGAACGGTTCTATGAAGACCTACAAGACCTTTTAGAACTAACACCCAAAAAAGATGTCCTTTTCTTTATAGGGGACTGGAATGCAAAAGTAGGAAGTCAAGAAACACTTGGAGTAACAGGCAAATTTGGCCTTGGAATACGGAATAAAGCAAGGCAAAGGCTAATAGAGTTTTGCCAAGAAAATGCACTGGTCATAGCAAACACCCTCTTCCAACAACACAAGAGAAGACTCTACACATGGACATCACCAGATGGTCAACACCGAAATCAGATTGATTATATTCTTTGCAGCCAAAGATGGAGAAGCTCTATACAGTCAGCAAAAACAAGACCTGGAGCTGATTGTGGCTCAGATCATGAGCTCCTTATTGCCAAATTCAGATGTAAATTGAAGAAAGTAGGGAAAACCACTAGACCTTCAGGTATGACCTAAATCAAATCCCTTATGATTATACAGTGGAAGTGAGAAATAGATTTAAGGGACTAGATCTGATAGATAGACTGCCTGATGAACTATGGATAGAGGTTCATGACATTGTACAGGAGACAGGGATCAAGACCATCCCCATGGAAAAGAAATGCAAAAAAGCAAAATGACTGTCTGGGGAGGCCTTACAAATAGCTGTGAAAAGAAGAGAAGTGAAAAGCAAAGGAGAAAAGGAAAGATATAAGCAGCTGAATGCAGAGTTCCAAAGAATAGCAAGGAGAGATAAGAAAGCCTTCCTCAGCGAGCAATGCAAAGAAATAGAGGGAAACAACAGAATGGGAAAGACTAGAGATCTCTGTCACTTTTCACATGCTTACAATATTGGAAGAAATAAACTGTATTAATGACAAAAAAAAAAAGAAAAGAAAATTAGAGATACCAAGGGAACATTTCATGCAAAGATGGGGTCGATAAAGGACAGGAATGGTATGGACCTAACAGAAGCAGAAGATATTAGGAAGAGGTGGCAGGAATACACAGAAGAACTGTACAGAAAAGATCTTCATGACCCAGATAATCACAATGGTGTGATCACTCACCTAGAGCCAGACATCCTGGAATGTGAAGTCAAGTGGGCCTTAGAAAGCATCACTACGAACAAAGCTAGTGGAGGTGATGGCATTTAGGTTGAGCTATTTCAAGTCCTGAAAGATGATGCTGTGAAAGTGCTGCACTCAATATGCCAGCAAATTTGGAAAACTCAGCAGTGGCCACAGGACTGGAAAAGGTCAGTTTTCATTCCAATCCCAAAGAAAGGCAATGCCAAGGAATGCTCAGACTACCACACAATTGCACTCATCTCACACACTAGTAAAGTAATGCTCAAAATTCTCCAAGCCAGGCTTCAGCAATATGTGAACCGTGAACTTCCTGATGTTCAAGCTGGTTTTAGAAAAGGCAGAGGAACCAGAGATCAAATTGCCAACATCCGCTGGGTCAAGGAAAAAGCAAAAGAGTTCCAGAAAAACATCTATTTCTGCTTTATTGACTATGCCAAAGCCTTTGACTGTGTGGATCACAATAAATTGGAAAATTCTTAAAGTAATGGGAATACCAGACCACCTGACCTGCCTCTTGAGAAACCTATATGCAGGTCAGGAAGCAACAGTTAGAACTGGACATGGAACAACAGACTGGTTCCAAATAGGAAAAGGAGTACGTCAAGGCTGTATATTGTCACCCTGCTTATTTAACTTATATGCAGAGTACATCATGAGAAACACTGGGCTGGAAGAAGCACAGGCTGGAATCAAGATTGCCAGGAGAAATATCAATAATCTCAGATGAAAGTGCAAGAGGAGAGTGAAAAAGTTGGCTTAAAGCTCAACATTCAGAAAATTAAGATCATGGCATCTGGTCCCATCACTTCATGGCAAATAGATGGGGAAACAGTGTCAGACTTTATTTTTGGGGGCTCCAAAATCACTGCAGATGGTGATTGCAGCCATGAAACTAAAAGACACTTACTCCTTGGAAGGAAAGTTATGACCAACCTAGATAGCATATTGAAAAGCAGAGACATTACTTTGCCAAGAAAGGTCTGTCTAGTCAAGGCTATGGTTTTTCCAGTAGTCATGTATGGATGTGAGAGTTGGACTGTGAAGAAGGCTGAGCGCTGAAGAATTGATGCTTTTGAACTGTGGTGCTGGAGAAGACTCTTGAGAGTCCCTTGGACTGCAAGGAGAGCCAACCAGTCCATTCTGAAGGAGATCACCCTGGGATTTCTTTGGAAGGAATGATGCTAAAGCTGAAACTCCAGTACTTTGGCCACCTCATGCGAAGAGTTGACTCATTGGAAAAGACTCTGATGCTGGGAGGGATTGGGGGCAGGAGGAGAAGGGGACGACAGAGAATGAGATGGCTGAGTGGCATCACCAACTCGATGGACATGAGTCTGGGTAAACTCCGGGAGTTGGTGATGGACAGGGAGGCCTGGCGTGCTGCAATTCATGGGGTCAGAAAGAGTCGGACACGACTGAGCAACTGAACTGAACTGAACTGGGGAGGACAGAGAATTTTTTTTCCCTGGTGTTTGCTGTTTATCAGTTGTCTTTAGTTCAACATAATCTTTATGCCTGGTGCTGGGGAAGACTCTTGTGAGTCCCTTGGACAGCAAGAATATTCATTAAATGGACTGATGATGAAGCTGAAGCTCTAATACTTTGGCCACCTGAAGCAAAGAGCCACCTTACTGGAAAAGACCCTGATGCTGGGAAAGGCTGAGGGCAGGAGAAGTGGGCAATGGAGCATTAGACAGTTAGATGGCATCACTGACTCAATAGACATGAGTTTGAACAAAATCCAGGAGATAGTGAAGGACAGGGAAGCCTGATGTGCTGCATTTCATGTGGTCACAAAGAATCAGACACGACTTAGTGACTGAACAACAACATTCTTTATGCCTAAATGGCATATTTTGGGGTGACATAGTCTGACCTCTTATTGTATCAGTGAATTAGTGGACATGTTTTAAAACTGTCATACTTGTCTTCTGCAACAAGACAACTCTCCTGGTTGTCTCCTTATGTCTCTGGCTATTTACTCTGAATGTCCTTCTATGGTTCCTTGTATTATTCCCATGCCTTGAATGCTGGGTTTTTCAGGTCTACTCTACTAAAGTAGAGTCACCTCAGTCTAACTTATACCACCCTCTTCAGACCCTTCTTCTGGCCTTCAAATACATGCCCACCTGCCCTCCGGCTCTTCCTTCTTAGATGTCTCAGCGGTAGCGGACACTCATCTCTCCCTGTTTTTTCCATCCCCCACATCTGGGATTTCTCTTCTTTTCTCTATCTTGTATATCACAGATATCCCTATCTGGTCAGTTCCTGGAATCCAAAAGTGAGAAGTGATCCCTGCTCATCCTCCTTCATCTCCCACATCAAATTAGTCAACAATTAGTATACCTCCTAAAGTTATCTCAAATCAGTCTTCTTGGCTCCATCTCCATTGCTCCTACTCAATTTAAGCTATCATTATGTCCTGCCTGAAATTCCACCATAGCCTCCTATGATGGGCAGAAGAAGGGCCCCAAAAGACATCCATGTCCTAATCCTCAGAACCCGAAAAAATGCCACCTTACATGACAAAAGGGACTTTGCAAATGTGAATAAATTAGGATCTTGAGATGGGATTATCTGAGTGGCCCCAAAGCATCCTGGATTATCTGAGTGGCCCCAAAGTATTCACAAGGGTCCTTATAAGAGAAAGGCGTGGAGGTCGGGCATGGAGAGGGGACCTGACAAGGGAGGCAGAGACTGGCATGAAACTCCTTGAATATGGAAGAAGGGACCAGAACCCAAAGGATGCACCCTCTGGAAGCTGAAAAAGAAAAGAAAATGGACTTTGCTCTTAAACCTCCAGAAGGAAACATCCTACCCAACATCTTAGCTTTAGCCCAGTGAGTCTGACTTTAGACTTCTGACCTCCAGAACTGTAAGATAATACAGTTGTGTTTTAAGCCACCAGATTTGTGGCAACTTACTGAAGTGGTAGGAAGTGAATATACATCCTAATCCTTCTTCCAGTCTCACTGTATTCTATTCTGCATACACCCCAAACACAGATATCATCTGTCCAACATCCTCATTCAAAACACTTCCATGACTTCCCTGCATCCTTAGGATAAACTCCAGGCTGCTTACAAGACTCTATCTCCAGCCCCTCAGCAGTTTATGCTCTATAAATTCATATAATAAATTTAAATCAGCATGCTTTCTCCCCATTGGACTGAATGCTGCCTCTATTTAGGACCTGTTTTCCTCCCCTCTCTCACCGAACTCCTCCAAGTCAGTTCCCAGCTTAGCACTGCTTCATCAGTGATGATCACTACCCCCATTCTGAGCTCAGGTCCTCTGTTGGAGACATTACTGTAATTCCCTTATCATATCCTCGACCCACTTAACGCCTGTGACTTGTGAAAACAGGAAGTATACATCCGTCTGGTTCACCACTCTGTGCCCGGCACTTTCCGTGATGGCTGGCACACGCCAGAGTGCAGTGATACATACATGAGAGAGTGGTGGGTCCAGGGAGTCTTAGTGGAGGTGGTGCTGAGGGGCTCCAGGACTGTTTCATTTCCACTTAGAAAACTGCGGAAGAAAAGCCCACGTGGGAGAGAGATCTGGAGCTGACCGGGGAGCAGGTGAGAGTCTGAATTGCCCTCATTTCCCTTCCTGCTCAGCCTGGTGGGGAAGACGCTGGGAAGGGGAACACGGCGTCCCTGCCCTCCTGCTACAATTAGCCGAGCCTTTCATTCTCCTTCTACAAAGAGGAGAGAGCAAATCAAAAGAAGATAAAAGTGCACGTCCCACAAAAGACATCAAGATGAGGGGGAAGGAAGGGAGGGTGGTGGGAAAGAGAGGCAGAGGCAGAGAGAAAGCCCTGCGGCCCAAACAAAAGCCTAAACCCAGCCGATCCCAAGGATCAGACAGTGGAGACACAAGGACAGGAAGAGAGCAGGCTGCGTGGGGATCAGCAGCCCTGTCAAGCCAAGGAGGAGAGGAAATGAAGGAAGATAAAATACCTATGTGAATTATGTGAATGGCCAGGGAAGAGGGTGGGGAGGGACCCCAGATGGAGTCAGGACAAAAGCATGAAAAGACAAGATTGCCACCATCCATGAGCTACTCCACCCCAGGGAAAGCAAAGAGGCACTGGAGATAAAGGCTGAGAGAGAAAGGTAGAAAGGGAGGGAGCTCAGCGCTGGTGGCAGGACTGAAAGCGTGGGGGGACAATGGTGTGCATTACCCATGGAGGTCAACCGAGGTGAAGAGGTAATCAGGGTCCTGGCCTGTATTTGCTGCAAGAAATCCTACCTGGTTGTATGTCTTGCATTTGAATCATAACGGCAACCCACTCCAGTATTCATGCCTGGAAAATCTCATGGACCGAGGAGCCTGGTGGGCTACAATCCATGGGGTCGCAAAGAGTCGGACAGGACTGAGCGACTTCTGTGTGTGTGTGTGTGTGTGTGTGTGTGTGTGTATGTACGCGCGCGTGCTCCGGCATGTCTGACTCTTTCCAACCCCCATGGACTGTAACCTACCAGGCTCCTCTGTCCATGGGATTTCCCAGGCAAGAATACTGGAGTAGGTTGCCATTTCCTCCACCAGAGGATCTTCCTGACCCAAAGATCAAACCCAAGGATTGCAGGCGAATTCCTTACCTGAAGTGAATAAAGAAAAGCAACATGGTCTTGAGCCTTTCAACAGATATGTTTTTGTGTCCGGCTTCATTCTATCAACCAGCACGTAGTGTAGGTAAGTCATTGTCATTGCTGTGTAATATTCCACTGTGTAAACACACCACTGTTTATGCATCCATTCTTCTATCTTCTAGTGGAGGATTTCGATTCTGGTCCACAATCTCTTACCTGAAACCTTGGGGCCAGATGTGTTTCAGAATTTCAGAAAGACAATAAGGTACATACAATCTATATTATACAACCCTCCATGCAAGCACCAGCATTCCCCAGTAATCAAACATATCAATGTTTCTGCAAGGCAATACATGAATATTCCTCATAGAGATAGCTTCACTTCCTTTCAGTTGGGTTTTGCCACTGAGTGAATTCTGGCCAGATCAGGTTATGTCTCCAGATAAGAGAAGGCAAATTCTTGGTTTTTAGGGCTTTTTGAATTTTAGAATGCAGACTTGGGCATTGTGAACCTATACTTTACTAGTTTCAAATAAAATTTGCTTTGGGAAACCCTGGCAGAAAAATAAAGAGGATACTACCCTACAGATATCAGCAAAAATCAGGGCAAAGTTCCAGTGATATTGATAGATGTAATTTAGAAGGGTTGTCAGTGGCTAAATGTGGTTCAAACCCTGACTCTGTGTGAGAGACAAGGAAGACTCCTGCTGACTGTACATCCCTGATTGCCTTGATCTGTTGAACACCATAAACCTTCTTTGTTTTTATAACAGCTCCTAATCTTATAAATTGCTGATTATATTTTGTATGTAATTTTAAAGCTCATTTCTTTTTTATTCTTTTAATCTGTTAGTCCTCTATCTCTGTTTTACTTATCTTGATCATTCCTCATCTCTATTTTGTCCTTTATAATTTTACATCACATTCTTTGATCTCATCTTATCTTCTCATTTTTATTCTTATTGTGCTATTTTTTTAGTGATAGGGAAAAGACCCCTGGGGGTTGGAAGAGCAAGCAGAGATAATTTATCCCTTCCCTCCCCTGAAGCCAGATTGCTCTGTACCAAAGAAAATTTCTTTCCTTCAGATTTCTAGGTGGTGAGGAGCCCTCAAAATTCAAACACAAGACTTAACAAAGAATTGGTCATAGGACTTTTGAAGCCTTGGAAAACCCCTGGTCTCAAAGCAGGAAACCATTCTAAGTGGTGGAGATATTTTTCTGGGCCGATATTTCTTTGCTCTGGGAAACCAAACCCTGGAATTCAATAAGCCAGCATAAATATCTTTCACCGTCTCCACATACAGGTACTTGTCATCCTTTCATGAGCTGAGGATGCAGCAATATGTGTTTAATCTTTTCCCAAGGTGCCTATATTTCTTTTCTATAGGGTTGTGGAAGGCATTGTTCCTGTAACTCAGGGATGAGTGAAGATGTGGCCCTTTTCAGCTATGGCTACAGGGGGGCCCAGAGAGAAGCTACCAGAAGGAGAGCTGGGCACTATATTCTCCCCACCTGGCAGAGATGCCCTTGAACAGCCAGGCTGATAAATTTAGGCCCCCCAGGGAGAATGCTGAAGTCTTCTCAAGGGGTTAGGCCACACTGAAGAATCCAACTCTGGGAAATGTAGGAAATGGGGAGAGGCTGGTTAAACCCTTTACTCAGAGCCGGTCCAGGTCCTAGACTAGCTCTTTTGTCTTGAAGGGGTGCACATTCTGTTAGCTACCCCAAGAGGGAGACCTGGGAAAAGCAGGCCTGAGAGTGCTTTGGGGTTCCAACGATAAGGTATCCTCCCACTGCAGGAAGGTGAAGGCAGCCCTGGGGAGCAGAGGAGGGCTGAGAATGAGGCTGGGAACGCTCAGAGAATGTGCCTGCTCATAACTGGTTTATGTCATGCATTTCTCCACATCCCAGTGTCTTTCTGAGGGGCCCAGTCCTTCACGCAGGTTTTATCTGGATGGTCCCACCAGCCTCCAGCTCAGCTGTGAGCAGTCCTAGGGTGCCACCCATGTCCTCACGGAAGACAGAGCAGCGGAGGGCAGACCTGCAACCTCAGCCCACCCTCTGGGTCAGTGCCTTTGGGAACCTCCGGGGTTCCCATTGTCCACTCAGCAGCCTCAGGCCTGACACTTACTGGAGATCTGCGGGCCAAGTTGGGAGTTATTTTTAGTTCCTTTCATCATTTAGCTGCACACTTCTTTCTACACCATTTTAATAACCTTTTTATTTCTTTTAAGAATGTACTTTATTTTTTCATGAACTGCTGTTAATATATTTTCTTTTCTATTTCTTCAATTTAATAAACTGGGTGCTGGGGCCCCAGGTCCCAGCTGAGAGCTGTGAGGCAGCCCAAGCAAAGAAGACTGGGTGCTCTGCCCTCTCCGATTGGACCCCCAAGTCTCCTTACCAGATGCATCTTGTCCCCAGTGACCCGTCCTGACTCAAAAATTTCTACCTGTGGAATTTAGAAGCCCTCAGGCCAGAATTCCTTCCAGGGTGATAATAATAGCTATACTGATAACACCGCTGAACCAAGGAGATGATAGTAGCACTTACTATGTTTATAATTATTAATAGAAAGGTAGTAGTTGCTCATTATCAAGAAATGCAAATACAAAAGGGTATGAATTTGAAAAATGTATGTCCGCCAACTCCCTCAAATTCTGCTCCAGACTCAGAGTAACTTTGTTACCAAATGTGTGGAAACATATCTGTGGCACATGGGCATACCCATTTAAAATTTGGTAGATAATGTCAAACTGTCCCCTCCAAACCTCTAGGCCAGTTTGTATTCCTACCAACAGCTTCATCCACACCCTTACCAGCACAGCAGGGAGTCTAAGCCAGACCTTTTGAAATTCTGTCTGTATCAGCCTGCCCCTGCCCTGCACCCCTCATCACCCCTTCTCAGGTTGTTTGCATTCAGGAAATAGGGTTGAGGTGAGTGCTTGTCCATTAAGCACAGGAACTGCACTTCCTCGCTGGGTGAAGCTCCTGCTCTGGGTGCACCCCCAGGCAGGCTGCGGGCTGTCACCTAGCAGGTCCAGGTTCGGCAGCTTCTGCAGCGTGTGCCCTTTAGCTCAGCACAAGCAGTAACTTACCCACTCAAGCAGGAGACCCCCAGGCATGCTTGAGAATGGGCGAGTGCCTGCTTGTTCACATGGGCAAGCACCCACTGAGCAGCAAGTCCAAGTCACGTATGAAGGTCCATCCGGGTTTTTCCCGAATCCTCTTTCCCAGCGGGAGCAGGCAGAGCCGTCTCCTCCACACTCTCCCGCCACATCTGATAACACTGCACTAATCTGGGGACTATTCCCAGCAGTGTGTGTGCACCCAGCCTGGGACTGTGGTTAGGATCTGGCTCTCCCTGCCAGCCTGCCACAGTGGAGCAGACAGTAGGTGGGTGATCAGGCTGTCGACATTGTCCGTTTCAGAGATACTGCATCTGCAAGCGAGAGAGATAAATGAGAAGGTAGCTCAAACTAAGGTGTAGCTGTCAGGTGGGATGAGGTGGCAGCAGAGCCAGAGATGAGGAGAGGAGGAGAGGGCAGAGCCGCCTGGCACGAGGCCCTCAGGTACCCTCAGACCTGGACACCAGCTACCTCATCAGGGCCCAGCGGCTGGTTGAAAGATGAGAACTAGTGGCCATCCCAGACAACTGGTTTGACTACTTCCTCTCTGAGTTAACTGACTATGTATCTGTGACCAAAAAAATAGTCCTGGGACTTCCCTGGTGGTCCTGTGGTTAAGAGTCCTGCTTCTTATCGCAGGGGGCACAGGTTGAATCCCTGGTCAGGGAACTAAATTCCTGCATGCAATGCGGCGTGGTCAAAAACAATAACAAACAAAAGCTGTGCTAAGTTTCATTACTTGAAAGTTAAGACAGACTTCACCCTCTTCTTCAGATGGTGTGGCTCTGTGAGACAGGAACCCCCACAGAGGGAGATGTTAGTGGGCCATGGTGCCAGGTGCCTTGATACATCATCCAGAGTCTGCCTGTTGTGGTGGGTGAGGGGGTCCTTGACAGGGCAAGAGGCCCATTATACCCCAGCTGCCCTCAAAAGGATCAAAAGACCTCCTTTAGAAAGAGGCAATTTGAGGACTTCCCTGGTGGTCCAGTGGTTGAGAATCCACCTGCCGATACAAGGGACACAGCTTCCATCCCTGCTCTGGAAAGATTCCACATGCCGCAGGGCAGACAAGCCCATGCGCCACAGCTACTGAAGCCCTCACACCCTAGAGCCGGAGCTCCCCGGCAAGAGGAGCCACCACAATGCCCGCACACCTCAACTAGAGCGTAGCCCACGCTCGCTGCAACTGGAGGAAGCCCACGCACAGCAAGGAAGACCCAGAGCGGCCAAAAATTTACTTTAAATTAATTAATTAATTAATTAAAAAAAGACGCAATTTGAGTAGCTTATCCCATACCCACTCCAAATCTCATTCCCAGGCCAGTCTTCACTCTGCTGCTGCTGCTGCTGCTGCTAAGTCACTTCAGTCGTGTCCGACTCTGTGCGACCCCATAGACGGCAGCCTACCAGGCTCCTCTGTTCCTGGGATTCTCCAGGCAAGAATACTGGAGTGGGTTGCCATTTCCTTCTCCAATGCATGCAAGTGAAAAGTGAAGTCGCTCAGTCATGTCCGATTCTTCACTACCCCATGGGCTGCAGCCTACCAGCTCCTCTGTCCATGGGAGTTTCCAGGCAAGAGTACTGGAGTGGGTTGCCATTGCCTTCTCCGAGTCTTCACTCCAGAGGCTGGAAAAACTAAAACCACCTTTTTATCGTCGGTAGCTGTAAGTGACTTTTGACAATGTCCTGGCCCATTAGAGATAGCAAAAACCTGTTTGGGTTTTGGGAAACCTTTGTTTTTAATAAATAGGATAGTTATAACTCTTCCCCTCTGTTGTCCACCCTGAACAGGGATGTAATACTTGGAGCTATGGCAAAACTATTGCGACTCTGAGGAAAAGGTCAAGAAAAATACAAGACTGTTATCCCTAATATTATAGTGCCCTAAACCAATGCCCGGAGAAGGCAATGGCACCCCACTCCAGTACTCTTGCCTGGCAAATCCCATGGATGGAGGAGCCTGGTAGGCTGCAGTCCATGGGGTCGCTAAGAGTCGGACACGACTGAGCGACTTCACTTTCACTTTTTACTTTCATGCACTGGAGAAGGAAATGGCAACCCACTCCAGTGTTCTTGCCTGGAGAATCCAAGGGACAGGAGAGCCTGGTGGGCTGCCGTCTATGGGGTCGCACAGAGTCGGACACGACTGAAGTGACTTAGTAGCAGCAGCAGCAGCAGCAGCAAACCAATGCCAGCTACTGACAACCTCCAGTAAGGAAAATAAATCCCAATTTGTTTAAGCCCTTGTAAGTTAGCTTTTCTGTTTCTTGTTATTGAAGAGCATTCCTAAGTGATACATTTATTTATGAATGTTTTCAAAGGAAGGACGCTTAAAGGAGCCCCTCGGCCTTTACCGCTGAGCCGAGGAGATGAGTCAGCTCGGTCCTGCATCTTCCCAGCATGACCTGGACCTTGCAGCTCTGCTTAGGGGCCCACACTTGCCTCATCAACCCCCAGGTGAACGGCCCGATACTGTTTACTCAGCACAGGATAAGTCTAGGCCCCCGGGCTGAATGCCAAAGAAGTGAAAAAGACAGCTCTGACCTGCCGTCCTGCTGCCCTCTGTCCCCTGAGGACCCCACACATTCTCCTGAGACAGGGGCCAGGTCGCTGCTCCGCTCCCGGCTGATGGCGCAGCTGCTCTGGAGGCACGCTCCCGTCTGTGCTCCCTCAGCGCTCCTCTCGGGGCTCCTGGGAGTGATGAGACCCCACCTCCCGAGGCTGCCCAGACAAACTGGGGATTCAGGCAAGGCAGAAAATAGAGAGCAAACCCCAGGGAGTAAGCAGTGAAACAGAGTCTTCCTATGTTATTCCTTTCCCACCTTTGTGAGGGGATGTCAATCCCTTGGTTAATCCTTGCCAATCACTCCTTCTCTCTTGTTCAAGAGTGCCTCTGCTTTTCTTTCTTGGCCTGCCTTCCAAGAATCCTCCATCTTCTATTCTTCTCACTCTCATCCTTCATTCAATTTTATGGCTTCCAAATCTCCTGAAACCCCAGGTCTCTTTCCCCAGCCCAGATGTCCCTCCTAAGCTGCAGCCTCAAATACCCAGCTATTTATTTTACATCTGCACTTGGGCTCTATAAACTTTACATATTCAAAACATAAATTTTTCTTGTCCCCAAATCTTCTCCTACTCCTTCATATCTTAATGGTGCCAATACCCACTAAATTAATTTCTTGTTGCTACTGTAACAGATTATATCAATAACCTCAGATATGCAGATGACACCACCCTTATGGCAGAAAGTGAAGAAGAACTAAAGAGACTCTTGATGAAAGTGAAAGAGGAGAGTGAAAAAGTTGGCTTAAACCTCAACATTCAGAAAACTAAGATCATGGCATCCGGTCCCATCACTTCATGGCAAATAGATAGGGAAACAGTTGAAACAGTGGCTGACTTCATTTTTGGGGCTCCAAAATCACTGCAGATGGGACTGCAGCCATGAAATTAAAAGACACTTGGTCCTTGGAAGAAAAGCTATGACCAACCGAGAGAGCATAATAAAAAGCAGAGACATTATTTTGCCAACAAAGGTCCATCTATGGTTTTTCCAGTAGTCATGTATGGATGTGAGAGTTGGACTATAAAGAAAGCTGAGCACCGAAGAATTGATGCTTTTGAACTGTGGTGTTGGAGAAGACTCTTGAGAGTCCCTTGGACTGCAAGGAGATCAAACCAGTCTATCCTAAAGGAAATCAGTCCTGACTATTCATTGGAAGGACTGATGTTGAAGCTGAAACTCCAATACTTTGGCCACCTGATGTGATGAGCTGACTCGTTTGAAAAGCCCCTAATGCTGGGAAAGATTGAGGGCGGGAGGAGAAGGGGATGACAGAGGATGAGATGGTTGGATGGTATCACTGACTCAATGGACATGAGTTTGGGTGAACTCTGGGAGTTGGTGATGGACGGGAGGCCTGGTGTGCTGAAGTTCATGGGGTCGCAAAGAGTCGGACACAACTGAGTGACTGAACTGAAATGAACTGTAACAGATTACTGCAAACCTAGTGGCTTCTAACATCATACATCTATTATCTTATAGTTCTGGAGATCAAAAATTCAAAACAGCTCTCCCTAGGCTAAAATCAAGGTGCTAGAAAGAGTTGCTCTTTCTAGAGGCTCTAGAGGAAAACCCATTTCCTTGCCTTTTCCAGCTTTCAGAGGCCATCTGCATTCTTTGGCTTGTGGCCTCTTTGATGCCAGGGATTGTATCACCTTAACCTCTGAACTGGGCATCCCTGGTGGCTCAGATGGTAAAGAGTCCACCTGCAATGTGGGAGACCTGGGTTCAGTCCCTGGGCTGGGAAGATCCCCTGGAGGAGGGAAAGGGCAACCCAGCCCAATATTCTTGCCTAGAGAATCCCATGGACAGAGGAGCCTAGTGGGCTGCAGTCTATGGAGTCTCAAAGAGTTGGACACAACTAAAGCAACTTAGCAAGCATACACTCAACCTCTATCATCACATCTCCTTCAAAAATCTTGCTTCAAACTTCCCTAGCAGTGCAGGGGCTAAGACTCCACACTTCCAATGCAGGGGGACCTGATCTGACCCCTGGTCAGGGAATTAGATCCCATATGCTGCAACCAAGAGTTCACAGGCTGCAACTGAAGATTCTGCATGCTACAGCTAGGACCTGATGCAGCCAAATAAATAAACTGTTTACACAATCTTGTTTCACTCTTTCACTTAGAAGAATGTTTTAGATTACTTTGGACCTACCTGAATAATCCAAGATTATCTTCCCATTTTAGTATTTTTAATTTAATTACATCTACAAAGTCCCTTTTGCCACTTAAGTAACATATTCAGAGTTTCCAGGGATTAGAATGTGAACATCTTTAGGGGGTCATTATTCTGCATATCACACTCAGCTAGATTCTTTCCTTTAATAATAATCACTACCATTTACTGAACATTTTTGTAGTTTAGGCTCTGGCTCTCTTTTCTTCCCCTAGGTATTTTCATATACTATAGAGACAATTTTCTTGGGTTCCAAAATCACTGCAGATGGTGACTCCAGCCATGAAATTAAAAGACGCTTGCTCCTCGGAAGAAAAGCTGTGACCAAACTAGACAGCATATTAAAAAGCAGAGACATTACTTGGCCAACAAAGGTCCGTCTAGTCAAAACTATGGTTTTTCCAGTAGTCGTGTATGGATGTGAGAGTTGGACTATAAAGAAAGCTGAGCACCAAAGAATTGATGATTTTTAACTGTGGTGTTGGAGAAGACTCTTGAGAGTCCCTTGGACTGCAAGGATATCCAACCAGTCCATCCTAAAGGAAATCAGTCCTGAACATTTGTTGGAAGGACTGATGCTGAAGCTGAAACTCCAATACTTTGGGCACCTGATGCGAAGAACTGACTCATTTGAAAAGAGCCTGATACTGGGAAAGATTGAGGGCAGGAGGAGAAGGGGACGACAGAGGATGAGATGGTTGGATGGCATCACTGACTCAATGGACATGAGTTTGAGTGAACTCTGGGAGTTGATGATGGACAGGGAGACCTGGTGTGCTGTGGTTCATGAGGTCGCAAAGAGTCGGACACGACTGAGCGACTGAACTGAACTGAACCGAACTGATAGAGACAAGATGAAATGAAAAGAGGTCTTTGAACTCCTAAAATTCTACTGGTAGGAAGCAGGCTGAGAAAACTATTCAGCTGCAAATACATGCTGCTGCTGCTAAGTCTCTTCAGTCGTGTCCGACTCTGTGTGACCCCATAGACGGCAGCCCACCAGGCTCCCCCGTCCCTGGGATTCTCCAGGCAAGAACACTGGAGTGGGTTGCCATTTCCTTCTCCAGTGCATGAAAGGGAAAAGTGAAAGTGAAGTCGCTTAGTTGTGTCTGACCCTCAGTGACCCCATGGACTGCGGCCTACCAGGCTCCTCCATCCATGGGATTTTCCAGGCAAGAGTACTGGGGTAGGGTGCCATTGCCTTCTCCGGCAAATACATGCTAGCTTTCATGAAAAAGGAAGGATGACACAGAAGTCAGAACCAAGTGCTCAGAGGGGAAAGCCATGAGCCATGAAGAATTAGTCTTGCTGGATTTCAGAATTGCTGTGGACTACTTTCTCCCTTTTTGAATAACTATTTTATGCCTTTCCCCCATTTTTACTGGGTGTAACGTTGGGGGAAGGGTGGTGGTCATCTCTTTGTTTAACTGGTCAAGAGGAACATTTCATGGGAGCTGTACTGAAGGAACTGCACCTGAGGCGCCTTATCAGCACTGTGACTTGATTTAGATGATGGAGTACAACCGATGCTGTAATGGGGTGGGTCTAGGGTCTTGAGGGGTGAAATGAAGTGTCATCACTCAGTCATGTCCGACTCTTTGCGACCCCATGGACTGTAGCCCACAAGGTTCCTCTGTCCATGGGATTCTCCAGGCAAGAACATTGGAGTGGGTTGTCATTCCCTTCTTCAGGGGATCCTCCCCACCCAGGGAGTGAACCTGAGTCTCCTGCATTGCACACAGATTCTTTACCGTCTAGCCACCAGGGACACCCTTGAGGGGTGGGGTGAGTGCCTTTTGTGTGTGGGAGGGATGTGAACACTAGTGGCCAGAGGGCAGAGGTAGCCAGCCTCCACGATGGCCCCCAGTGATCCTGTTTCCTGGTGGTCACACCTTTGTGTAGTTTCTTGCACACTGCACCACTAGCATAAAAGTGATGGCATGCCACTTCCGAGATAGCTTATCAAAGACTATGGCCTTTGTTTTGGGTGTGCTATCTTTCTCTCTGTCTCTATCTCTGTCTCGGATTACTCATCTGTGCAAAGCAAGCTGTTGTGAGCAGCCCTAGGAGGAGGCCCACGGGTGAGGAAGAGACCTGAGCCAGAAGCACCCAGCTAAGTTGCTTCCAGAATCCTGGTCCTAAGACAGTATGTAAGATAATGTGCTCATTGTTTTACATCCCTAAGATTGGGGGTAATCTGTTATGAGCAATAACTATTTCAAGCAGCTAGAGAGGTAGGAGTGAAGGGATCATTTAATGCGATTCCCCTGCTCTCATGTCTGCAGACAGCTCTGCTGACCGCAGCCTCCTTTGGAAGCTGTTTCTGCTGCCCGGGATGCCTTCTTTTCACAAGGCCAACTTTCTTATTCAGCTCTGGTTAGAAAGGCTCTTCTGGCTGCCCAAGCCAGAGTCGTGCCTCTGTCGCTCATTCCCATGCCTTCCTGCAGTGACTCTCTGCTTGCCGCTTATCGCTCAGTTAGGTTTGTTTGCTTGATTTTTACTGTCTGTCTCCCCCACTAGAATAGAAGCCCCATGAGAGCAGGGAGCCAGTCACAAATAGTGCTTGGCATAAATGAATGAACCCTGAAAGAAAATGAAAGTGAAAGTCGCTCAGTCGTTTCCAACTCTGTGACCCCATGGAATTCTCCAGGTCAGAGTACTGGAGTGGGTAGCCTTTCCCTGCTCCAGGGGATCTTCCCAACCCAGGGACCGAATCCAGGCCTCCCGCGTTGCAGGTGGATTCTTTAGCAGCTGAGCCACCAGGGAAGGCCAAATGACCCCTACCTGCTTTCATTTCCTGCCAGCACTTCCCTCATCCATCCCTCCTGTCTGACTGAACTCAAGTTTCTTTTCAGTCATTCTGTTTCACACATTGTTCTTTCTCCTAGAATGCTTTTTCCCTTCCTCTTCAATTGATGAAAATCTATAAATCTTTTAAGACAGTCCAGCCACCTGAGTCAGGTGTCCCTTCTGAGTGCCCCCTTAGCATTCAGAGATTTCCCTATCTGAACATTTATCATCCATCAGGTGTGACCAAACGTCTCAGTGTCTGTGCCCTGCCAGATGCTGAGCTTTGAAGGGCCTGCCCTGTGTCTCCTTCACCATCACATCCCCAGGGGCCAGCAAAGCTGAGCCTGTGGCCCTACTCAGCGCGCACTTGACAAGAGGAAAGATGAATCAAAAGACGGGAAAAGCTCTGCCAGAGGTGGCTGGCATTGCTGTTTACCCACATTGCGTCCTTGCCCCGAGGGCCTCACTCCGCCTGAGTGAGGCTCACTGGGTGAAATGATTCTTGAGAGAGCCAGGTGAATTGTGGGTATTGGAAATATCCCTGGGGATGGGCAAAGGAGCGACCTCAGTGGCCAGGCACGCAAACCCCAAGGGGGGATGTTGCTGAGCCCCCAAGCCCCGCTCTGGATCAGGTGGGTTCTGGGAGCTTCCAGTGGTCCTGGGACCTCAGCGGACTAACACTGCATCACCGCCTTCCCCGCTGTACCCCCACATAAAGACTGGAAAGCCAAGTGGTTGATGGCATTGGTGATAGGAGGGAAGGGATGATTTAGGCAGAAACAAAGTGGGAGAGAACAAGGGCCGCTGCTGACTTGGATGATTTAAGACTCCCCCACTTTGAAACTTCTAATAGCCCCGCGCATGCACAACACTCCTCTCAACCCCAACATAAAAAGCCCTTTCTCAGAACAAAAGCCCTGTCACCGAAAGCACTTATTTAAGAACAATAACAGCAAAACACACAAGGTACAAAAACATTTTTCTCAAAAAATTTTTCCACTTCAATTCAACAAATATTTATTTTCCTGAAAAAGCAGAGATATATAAAGAAATAGAAAAATGTGGATTTTTTTTTTCTTATTTTTGATTGAAAAGTACAACCAGGAGAACAACATTGCCCCAGTGAGCCAAAGCACAATGGGAAAGCATTTTTAAAATAGGAAAGAACTCTAATATATAAATATACCAAGAAAATTTTAAAACACAGTGGAGCCTCAACTCTTGAGTAGGGAGTGGGTCTCACGTGCAAAGGCAACTTGTGTCCCGACTGCCCACTGGGCTGCTTGGGGATACAGTTTAATCCAGGATGAGATGCCATCATCACATTAATAAACCATATGACATAGGGGCATACGTAAAGCTATCACAGTATCCCTAACTCACAAAAGCCACTGTGAAAAGTCCTTTAGAAAGCAAGTGAGAGTCCAGACAGCTTTGGGTTAGGAAAGAACAGCTTCCTTATCTGTAAAATGGATTTGGAGACTTCTACTGTTCCTTCAGGTGCTAATGGACTGTGATTCTAAAGGGGTTTCTCAGAAATCTAGGGGCAAACATGGTGGAGGAGATATAAAAATCCCATTATGGCCCTTATAGTTACCTCTATTAGAAACCAAGACCCAGGCCAAGTGAATTGCAACCCCAGAACTCCTCTAAGGAAAACCAGTGGGCCCAGCCCAAGTCCCAGCAGGAGCATGTAACTTGTGTGCGGTGATTCCATCATAGCTTTCAGTCCTGTGTGAAATTGATCTCTGCCACCGCTGGGCTATACATGTATGTCATACAGTGACCTATGTCATATAGAATGTGGATCTGGGCAAGTTGTGTGAGATGGTACCAGGCCAATCGCCAGGAAGAGGCGAGAGGCTTTGTCGAACATGCGAGAACTTGGCCAGGATGGTGTCAGAGAGACAGAGACTACCCCGATGGTGACCAATTGGGGTGAGAAGGAGACAACTGCAGATGCTCCTCACAACATGGCCTGAAGTAGTGAGGCAGTAATCGGGCTGACTTGTTTAGTGCTGTCTGGGTTCTTTCAGTCCTTTCAAGGACCCTGCCAACAACTGAAGTGTTTGAAAAGGAGCCATGAACTGCCTGGGTCCGAGGGCTCCACAGGCAGCAGCTATCCCCAAGTACCTGCCTTACCAGGCAGAGAAGTAAGACTCCACTCTCATTTTCTTCCTGGCCCTGGGGCTCTTGTTGGCCTCAACCGCCTCGCTTCCCCTTCTCCAGCCTCTGTCCCCCCTCCACACCCGACCCACACAGATGCACCAAGCGGGAGCATCTTCCCTCCTGCATTGTCCTCTTCCCACCCTGCCCCCAACCCCATACCCACAGACACCTCTTTTGTGAAGCCTATTCCTCGGCTTAATTATTTGCAGACCTTCTTTCTCTTCTGAGTCTCTCAAAGTCCAAAGCCTTTTCAGATCATTAAACCTGGAAGGACAAGAGGAAGAGACCCACCCCCGCGCTCTTGGAATGGACTGGGCGATTAGGTCATAACTGGTCTTTATTGTTGCAGCTGAAGAGTATTTATCCCACTTCCAGAGGAGCTTGCGCTGTTACCTGCCTGCCCCACCTGCAGCTCTGCAAAGCTGAAGCTGACCTGCCTTGGGCTTGGAGTCCTGCCCTGGGCATGCACTGAGAAACCAGGGCCAGCGGCTGGCCTGTTTCCTCATTTTCTCTCCTTGGGGGACTCAGCTGTGCCCCTGCCCCAGACTTGACTGCATTTCTCGCTCTCCTTGTCACTGCCACCCCTTTTGTCTTTCTGGCCATCTCAGCCCTGGGCCTCCTACCCTGCTCAGTCCTCCTAGGGACCACAGCCCAGGGTCAGAGAGAAGAACTGTTCAAGCGCATCCCAGCAGCGGCCTCCAAGCCCAAGTTCAGAAAGCCTTGCCAGGCATGCCCTGGAAAGAAAACCAGGGCAGGAGGTATGAGTTTCCCTAAAACCATATTTAGATTCCCCAGTGGAGAGACAAGTGAGAGGGTGGAAGACAGGACCATGAACTACTTCAGATCCACTCTGAACCCGAGGGGCAGAGGTTCCTACTGCGAAGAAGAAAAAAAAAAATCCTCCCTGGAAAACAATGGAAAAAGAAAAAATTCTTCTACCCACAAATAAATTTCCTAGGGATGTTCTTGGTCATGGAGATTAAGTATATTATTATTTGTGACAATAATACACTTCATAGAGCACTCTAAAATATTTTCGCTGATTTCATTCTGCTCATCAGCATGACCTCATTTGTCTGGAGTGATGAGACCGGCAGAGAGGAGCTCCATGTTCTAAAGGAGAGAACTGGGAACAAGAACAGCTAAGTGACTTGCTCAAGTCAACACCAGAATTCGAGTTCCCTCTCTGCCTCAGATCAGTTATGCAATTTCCTTGTAGCAATATGGGGATCCCCCCTGGAAGGTTGTGACTTTCACTTGCTAGGTTGAAATCTCCTGGTAGGAGACACAGAGATTTACCAGACAGGGGATTCAGGGTCTCCTGCTTCTTTTAAGTGTCAAGTCTTTCCTGGGCCTCCACCCCTACCCCATGTCATCTTTAGAGACTGGTAACCCCTCAAAGTGGCTCTAAAGGTAAAGAACCCACCTGTTGATGCCGGAGACATAAGAGACGCGGGTTGGATCCCTGGCTTGGGAAGATCCTCTGATGAAGGTCATAGCAACCCACCCCAGTATTCTTGCCTGGAGAATCCTGTGGACAGAGGAGCCTGGCGGGCTGCCATCCATAGGGTAGCAAAGAGTCAAACACGACTGACGTGACAGGGCACAAGCACACAGCCCCTCAGGATGAAGGACTGACCACAGCTATTGTTCATTCTGCATTCCCACCGTGTGACAGGGTCTATCCATGAGGTCACACAAATCATGCCACTTAATTCTTCCAGTAACTCTGGGTAACTCTCATGGGATCAGAGATGTCAATCTTCCCTAGGTCACACAGCTAGTAAGAGGCCAGAGCCGAGATTTAAGCCCAGAACCTCATGGACTCTGAATACGTGCCTTTACCTGTGAAAGATGTACTGCAGAAGACAGATGTGAAAGTGGAGGCCCAAAGGGAGACGTGTGCCAGAAGGAGACCTGGGTGTCCTGGCTTCCAGGCCCAGAGCGTGCCCTTGACTCATCCAGGTCACTGGCCGCTTCTTCCTTCAGCGTCATAACTTTATCTGCCACTGCCTGCCGTGTCAGATGACCTATGATCATCACCCATTTTCAGTTTATAAAGAAACCTCTTTCATTAAAAACAAATCCCCAGGAGGAGACAGGATGCGGAGAGGGAAGACATGGAGTCCACATATCCCCATGCTAAAACACTCACCAGGTGCTAGTGGGGGACCGCAGCAGACAGGCTGGCAGACAGGCTGGGGGGAGGAGCCCGGGGAGCCTCCAGATACCCGGGAGGGGAGGCTGGGGGAAGGGACCTGTGCAGACCCCCGGTCTGGGGGAGTGGGAGCACTTTGGGGACCCAGAGCAGCAGGTTGCTCAGTGGGGTGGGAGGAACTCTTGGAGGTTGGAGGATCCATTAGAGGATCAGAGGATCCATCAGAGAAAGCCTCTGAGGCTCCACTTACACTTGGCCCCAGGAAGTCTGCTGGGGCCCCCGCTGCCCTCTGGGGCTCTCTCTACCCTCCTGGCTGAGCCCTCTGCCCTCCAAGGCGCCCTCCACTGTTCAGGGACCCCTCCCCCACCACGGGCCCTGCGAGCGTGAGAGGGAGGGGGTAGGAAAAAACGCCAGGCCAGCAAGGGAGCATCCTTTGGGGTGTGAGGGTGTGCCTGGTGTTCCCCCGCCCGCTAGGCCCTGAGGAGCTCCCCGAGGCCCTGGGCCAAGCCCTCTGCCCATCAGGACCTCCTCCGCTTTCAGGGCCCCCTCGTCCTCAGCGCCCACTCAGCCTGGGAGGGGAGCTCCTGAGGCGGTGGGAAAAGGCGGGCTGGTTGTGGGAGGGTCCTGTGGGGTTCCGGGAGCAGGGACAGGCCTGGTGTTCACTGGCCCACTTGGCCCTGGGGAGTCTCCTGAGGCCCCAGGCCAAGCCTCCTGCCCCTGGGGACCCCCTCTGCCCCCAGGGCCTCCTCAACCCTCCAGGCCAAGCCCTCCGCCATCTGGAGGCCCCCTCCACACTCTGGGGTCCCCTTCCACTCTCTGTTTTGCTCCTCTCTCCAGAATCCTGTTCTTTGGGGCCACCTTCACCCCTCCCGGGGGCCCTTCTGCCCACTGGACTGGGCCCTCCAACCTCCAGGACGCTCCTCTGCCCTCCAGTTCCCTCCTCTTTCCAGGGGCCACCTCTGCCCTCTAGGGGAAGCCCTCCACCCTTCAGGGACCCATCTCTGCCCTCTGGGACCCCCTCTGTCCTCCAGGGCCCCCTCCCAGGGCACCCTCTGCCCAGTTGTGTCCTGTGGGTGAGGATGGGGGTGAGACCGAGCAGGGCTGACAGGGGAGGGTCACTCTGCGTGTGTAGGAGCAGGGAAACTTTCTGGTCCCAGGGAGCCTCCTGGGGACCCTGGCATGATCCTTTGCACCCTGAAGCAAGAGACACTGCAGAGGCGCCCTTGGTTGGGTGGAGCCTGGGCCACTCCCTACCCCCACCTAAGGCCTTTTCTGGAGACATGTGTCTTGAATCAATACCCCACCCCTGCCTAAATCGCAACCTTCCCCATACACAGACACCACCTAAACCCTGTCCTTCACAGTCAATGTTTTTTTCTGCCTTTTTTGATGTTGGTTGTTTTGGGCTTTTGGAGGGGGTGGGAGGGTGTAATTTGTTTTGTTTTGTTTACTGTTTGCCAGTGAAGTTTGGTTTTGCCCTCCAGTGGTTGTTTCATACCTATTGTTTTTTCTACCATTTCTGTTAGTTTTCTAAATTCATTTTATTTTTTACTTTTGTTATTATTCTGCTCCCTCTTGCTTTTATTTTTTTTATTTCTGCTGCTGCTGCTGCTGCTGCTAAGTCGCTTCAGTCGTGTCTGACTCTGTGCGACCCCATAGACGGCAGCCCACCAGGCTCCCCCGTCCCTGGGATTCTCCAGGCAAGAACACTGGAGTGGGTTGCCATTTCCTTCTCCAGTGCATGAAAGTGAAAAGTGAAAGTGAAGTCGCTCAGTCATGTCCAACTCTTAGTGACCTCATGGACTGCAGCCTACCAGGCTCCTCTGTCCATGGGATTTTCCAGGCAAGAGTACTGGAGTGGGGTGCCACTGCCTTCTCCCTTTTTTTTTTAAAATTTCTACCTATCTACATAAATATACATTTTTTTCTTCTCTCTCTTTGCAATTGGAGTCCATTTTTATTCTCCAGCAGTTGTGTCAAATATACTCTTATTTTTTCTAATATATCTGTTACTATTCTAAATTTATTATCTTTTTTATTCTTTGTTATTATTCTGTATTTTTTTTCTTTTCTCTCCTTTTTTCCTTAAAAAAATTTTTTTTCTGTCACCTCATAGCTTGAATCCCAGTTCACAGACCAGAGATCAGGCCTGAGTCCCTGTGGCCAGATCACTGGGTCCAAAATGCTGAAATAACAAAAAACATCAGGCCCCAGGGAATATTAATCAGAGTGAAGTATCACAGATGTCCACATCTCAACGCCAAGACTCAGCTCTACCCAACTGCCTGCACACTCCACTGCTGGAAACCTCAGGCCAAACAACTAGTAAGACAGGAACACAGTCTCAACCATCCAAAAATAAAAAATGAAACAACAGAAAAATATGTTACAGATTAAGGAGCAAATAAAAAGCTACAAGACTAAATAAATGAAGAGTAAAAGGCGACCTATCTGAAAAAAAAATTTAGAGTAATGATAGTAAAGTTTCAAAATATTGAAAATAGACCAATTTCAGACCTTAGAACATATACACACTGAGCATCAGGGGATGGAAAAAGATATTCCATCAAACAGGAATCAAAAGAAAGTGGGAATAGCAATACTCATATCAGATAAAATAGACTTTAAGATAAAAACTGTTACAAGGGATAAAAAAAGACACTACTTAATGATCAAGGGCTCAATCCAAGAAGAAGATATAACAATTCTAAACATTTATGCACCCAACGTGCTTGTGTGCATGCTAGTTGCTTCATTCTTGTCTGACTCTGTGACCCTGTGGACTGCAGCCCTCTAGGTTCCTCTATCTGTGGGATTCTCCAGCCAAGAATACTGGAGTGGGTTGCCATGCCCTCCTTCAGGATATCTGCCTAACCCAGGAATCAAACCTGCATCTCTCATGCCTCCTACATTGGCAGCAGGGTTCTTTACCACTAGTGCCACCTAAGAAGCCAACCTCAGTGCATAAGGCAAATGCTAACAACCATAGAAGGGAAATTCACAGCCACACAACAGTAGTAGGGACTTTAACATCCCATTTACACCAATGGACAGATCATCCACACAGAAAATTAATAAGGAAACACAAGCCTTAAATCACATATCAGACCAGGTGGACCTAATTGATATCTTCAGGACATTCCACCTCAAAACAGCAGAATAAACTTTCTCAACTCCATATGGAACAGTCTCCAGGATAGATCACATCTTGGGTCACAAATCAAGCCTCAGTAAATTTAAGAAAATTGAAATCACATCTTTCCTGACCACAATGCTCTGAGACTAGACATGAACTACAGGGAAAAAAATGTAAAAAGCACAAACACAGAGACTAAACAATAAGCTTCTAAATAAACAAGATGTCACTGAAGACATCAAAATGAAAATTAAAAAATACCTAGAAACAAATGACAACAAAACACAATGACCCAAAACCTATGGGATGCTACAAAAGCAGTTCTAAGATGGAAGTTTATAGCAATACAAGCCTACTGCAAGAAACAAGGAAAACATTATATAAAAAAACTAACCTTACACCTAAAGCAAATTGAAAAAAAAATAATAAAAAATCCTCAAATTTAGTAGAAGGAAAGAAATCATCAAGGTCAGAATGAAAAAGAAATGAAGGAAACAATAGCAAAGACCAATAAAATGAAAAGCTGAATATTTGAGAAAATAAACAAAATTAACAAACCACTAGCCAGACTCATCAAGGAAAAAAAGGAGAAGACTCAAATTAATAAAATTAGAAATGAAAAAGGAGAGGTTATAAGAGACAACACAGAGATACAAAGGCTCACAGGAGACTACCACGAGGAACTAGAGCCAATAAAATGGAACCTGGAATAATGGACAAGTTCTTAGAAGAGTACAACCTTCCAAAACTGAACCAGGAAGAAACAGAAATTGTGACCAATCATAACCACTCAAATCGAAAACGCAATCAAATATTTTCCAACAAACAAAAGCCCAGGGCCAGATAACTTCCCAGGTGAATTCTGTCAAAGGTTTAGCAATGAACTAACACCTATCCTTCTCAAACTCTTTCAGAAATTGCAGCAGTAGGACTACTCCCAAACTCATTCTACAAAGCCACCATCACCCTGAGACCCAAACCAAACAAAGATGCCACAAAAAATAAAATTATGGGCCAGTATCACTGATGAACATAGATGTAAAAATTCTGAACAAAATACTAGCAAACAGAACTCAAAAACACATTAAAAGGATCATACACCACGATCAAGTGGGGTTTATCCCAGGGATGCAAGGATTCTTCAATATATGCAGATCAATCAATGTGATACACCATATAAACAAATTGAAAGATAAAAACAATATGATAATCTCAATAGCTGCAGAAAAAGCTTTTGACAAAATTCAACACTGAATTACGATAGGAACTCTCCAGAAAATGGACATAGAAGGAACCTATCTCAACATAATAAAGGCCATATATGACAAACCCACAGCAAACATTATTCTCAGTGATGAAAAACTGAAAGCATTTCCTCTCAGACCAGGATCGAGACGAGGGTGACCTCTTTCACCACTATTATTCAATGTAGTTTTGGAAGTCCTAGCCACAGCAGTCAGAGAAGAAAAAGAAAGGAATTCAGATTGGAAAAGAGGTGTCTCTCACTGTTTGATACAATACATAAAAAGCCCTAAGATACCACCAGAAAATTATCAGAGCTAATCAATGAATTTAGTAAAGTTTCAGGATATAAAATTAATACACCGAAATCCCTGGCATTCCTATACACTAACAATGAAAAATAAGACAGAGAAATTAGGGAAACAGTCCCATTCACCATTGCAATAAAAAGAATAAAATACCTAGGAATCAACCTACCTAAGGAGAAAAAGGACCTGTGTACAGAAAACTGTCAGACACAAACGAGAGAAAGAAAGCTGGCACAGATGGAGAGATATGTCATGTTTTTTGACTGGAAGAATCAATATTATGAAAATGACCATACTACCCAAAACAATCTACAGATTCAGTGCAATCCCTATCAAATTACTAGTGGCATTTTTCACAGAACTAGAACAAAAAATTTCACAATTTGTATGGAAACAAAAAAGATCCCAAGTAGCCAAGGCAATCTTGAGGAAGAAAAACGGAACTGGAGGAATCAACCTTCCTGACTTCAGACTCTCCTACAAAGCTACAGTAATCAAGACAGTATAACAGTGGCACAAAAATAGAAATATAGATCGATGGAACAAGATAGAAAGATAGAGAACCCAGAGATAAACCCACGCACTTACAGGGACCTTATCTTTGACAAAGGAGGCAAGAATATACAATGGAGAAAAGACAGACGCTTCAATAAGTGGTGTGGGGAAAACTGGACAGCTACATGTAAAAGAATCAACTAACACCACACACAAAAATAAGCTCAAAATAAATTAAAGATCTAAATGTAAGGCCAGAAATTATAAAACTCTTAGAGGAAAACAGAAGCAAAACACTCTTTGACATAAACCACAGTGATATCCTCTTTGATCCACCTCCTAGAGTAATGGAAATAAAAACAAAATCAACAAGTGAGACTTAATCAAACTTAAAGGTTTTTGCTCAGCAAAGGAAACTATAAACAAGATGAAAAGACAACCCTCAGAACGGGAAAAAATAATTGGAAATGAAGCAACCGACAAAGGATTAATGTCCAAAATATACGAGCAGGTCATTCAGCTCAGTACCAGAAAAACAACAAACTCAATCAAAAAGTGGGAGGAAGATCTAAACAGACATTTCTCCAAAAAAGACATACAGATGGCCAACAAACACATGAAAAGATGCTCAACATCACTCCTTATTAGAGAAATGCAAATCAAAACTACAATCAGGTGTCACCACTCACCAGTCAGAATGGCCATCATCAAAAGCCTACAAACAGTAAATGCTGGAGAGGGTGTGGAGAAAAGAGAACCCACTGCATGGGGGTGAGAATGTAAATTGATACGGCTACTCTGGAGGCGTATGGAGATTCCATAAAAAACTAGGAATAAAGCTACCATATCACCCATCAATCCCACCACCAGGCATACAGCCTGAGAAAGCCACAATTGAAAAAGACAGATGCAACCCACGGTTCATGACAGCACTGTTCACAATAGACAGAATATGGAAGAAACCTAGATTCCATCAACAGATGAGTGGATAAAGAAGGTATGGTACATATACACAAAGGAATATTACTCAGCCATAAAAAGAAACGAATTTGAGTCCGTTCTAGTGAGGTGGATGAACCTAGAGCCTGTTATACATGGTGAAGTAAGTCAGAAAGAGAAAACAAATTTCATATATTAATGTCTATATATGGAATATGGAAAAATGTTATTGATGAACCTATTTGCAGGGCAGGAATAGAGACACAGACATAGAGAACAGACTTTGGACACAGTTGGGGAAGAAGAGGGTGGGACCAACTGAGAAAGGAGCGTTGAAACATATACGTCACCATATGTAAAACAGAGCGCTTACGGAAAGCTGCTGTGTAACACAGGAAGTTCAGCTCAGTACCCTGTGATAGCCTGAGGGCTGGGATGGGTCAAGGGGGGTTGGGAAGGCTTCAAGTGGGAGGGGACATTTGTATACTTATGGCTGATTCACGTGGTTGCATAGCAGAAACCAACACAGTATTGCAAAGCAATTATACTCTGATTAAAAGTAAATTTTTTAAAAAATCCCAAAGTCAAGCAAACAAACAATTCCTCCAATAATTTTTTTGGATGGGTCTTCCTGGTTCCAAATAGGAAAAGGAGTTCATCAAGGCTGTATACTGTCACCCTGTTTATTTAACTTATATGCAGAGTACATCATGAGAAACGCTGGACTGGAGGAAGCACAAGCTGGAATCAAGATTGCCGGGAGAAATATCAATAACCTCAGATATGCAGATGACACCACCCTTATGGCAGAAAGGGAAGAGGAACTAAAAAGCCTCTTGATGAAAGTGAAAGGAGAGAGTGAAAAAGTTGGCTTTAAAGCTCAACATTCAGAAAATGAAGCTCATGGCCTCCGGTCCCATCACTTGATGGGAAATAGATGGGGAAACAGTGGAAACAGTGTCAGACTTTATTTTTTTGGGCTCCAAAATCACTACACATGGTGACTGCAGCCATGAAATTAAAAGACGCTTACTCCTTGGAAGGAAAGTTATGACCAACCTAGACAGCATATTGAAAAGCAGAGATATTACTTTGCCAACAAAGGTCCATCTAGTCAAGGCTATGGTTTTTCCTGTGGTCATGTATGGATGTGAGGGTTGGACTGTGAAGAAGGCTGAGCGCTGAAGAATTGATGCTTTTGAACTGTGGTGTTGGAGAAGACTCTTGAGAGTCCCTTGGACTGCAAGGAGATCCAGCCAGTCCATTCTGAAGGAGATCAGCCCTGGGATTTCTTTGGAAGAAATGATGCTAAAGCTGAAACTCCAGTACTTTGGCCACCTCATGCAAAGAGTTGCCTCATTGGAAAAGACTCTGATGCTGGGAGGGATTGGGGGCAAGAGGAGAAGGGGATGACAGAGGATGAGATGGCTGGATGGCATCACCGACTCGATGGATGTGAGTCTGAGTGAACTCCGGGAGTTGATGATGGACAGGGAGGCCTGGCGTGCTGGAATTCATGGGGTCACAAAGAGTCGGACACGACTGAGCGACTGATCTGATCTGATCTGATCGTTTCGATGTGCAGGCTTTCTCTAACTGCAGTGCACGGGCTTCTCATCATGGTGGCTCCTCCTGCCATGGAGCATGGTCCCGAGGCACACAGGGTCCGGTGGTGCAGACCGCAGCAGGGCGCAGCACCAGTTCAGCAGCCGTGGCTCACAGCCGCGTTAGAGCTCCAGCTTAGCAACTCTGCCACACGGGCTTGGTTACGCTGCAGCACATGTAATCTTCCTGCACCCAGGATCAAACTCTTGTCCCCTACGTTACCAGCTGGATTTTTATCCACTGTACCACCAGGGAAGTCTTCCTCAAATAATTAATGAGATCTCTGAGTTATCCTCATATAAGTCTTCTCGTAGATGCCTGATATGTTCAACTCGTGTGGTCTCCCAACCTCATCCCTAATCCTTATGTGTTTGAATAGGCCAAAGAAACACCTGGAGCAGAAGTTGTCCTTAGCACCCAGCTGGAGTTTTGGTTTGGCTCCCAGACCCTCAGAGCTCAGTATGGTACAGAACAGACAACTCTTCTCCTAGCTCCAGCAGTGAGTCCAATAACCTACACCTCAGTGGCCACTCCTGCCCCACCACTGCCTGGAAGGGGCACATTAACTGCTCAGGGTTCCAGTCTCCAGGGGCCTCTGTCCAGAAGGCAAACAGGCCATATCTGCTTGGTGAGACGTGGATGGGGAGTGCAGTGGGGTCAGAAGAGCACTGACTGAGCCTTCCATAGACCCTGTCTTGAGAAACCAGTTCTTAAAAAGAAAAAAAGAAAAAAAAAAAAAAACCTGATCTGTAGAGATTTCTGCAGTACGAAAACCACTACAGCAGCTAATTGCAAGCTACCAATGGATTTACTCTCCTGAGAAATCTGTATGCAGGTCAAGAAGCAACAGAACTGGACATGGAACAAAGGACTGGTTCCAAACTGGGAAAGGAATATCTCAAGGCTGTACATTGTCGCCCTGTTCATTTAACTTATATCCAGAGTACACCATGAGAAATGCTGGGCTGGATGAAGCACAAACTGAAATCAAGATTGCCTGGAGAAATATCAACAAACTCAGATATGCAGATGACATCACCCTTATGGCAGAAAGTGAAGAACTAAAGAACCTCTTGATGAAAGTGAAAAAGGCGAGTGAAAAAGTTGGCTTAAAACAATATTCAGAAACTAAGATCATGGCATCCGGTCCCATCACTTCATGGGCAAATAGATGGGGAAACAATGGAAACAGTGACAGACTTTATTTAAAATCACAGCAGATCGTGACTGCAGCCATGAAATTAAAAGGCGCTTGCTCCTTGGAAGAAAAGCTATGACCAACCTAGACAGCATATTAAAAAGCAGAGACATTACTCGGCCAACAAAGGTCCCTCTAGTCAAAGCTACGGTTTTTCCAGTAGTCATATATGGATATGAGAGTTGGACTATAAAGAAAGCTGAGAGCAAAGAATTGATGCTTTTGAACTGCGGTGTTGGAGAAGACTCTTGAGAGTCCCTTGGACTGCAAGGAAATCAAAGCAGTCCATCCTAAAGGAGATCAGTCCAGAATATTCATTGGAAGGACTAAAGCTAAAGCTCTAATACTTTGGTCACCTGATGTGAAGAACTGACTCATCTGAAAAGACCCTGATGCTGGGAAAGATTGAAGGCAGGAGGAGAAGGGGATGACAGAGGATGAGATGGTGGGATGGCATCACCAACTCGATGAACATGAGTTTGAATAAACTCTGGGGGTTGGTGATGGACAGGGAAGGCTGGCATGCTGCAGTCCATGGGATATCAAAGAGTCAGACACGACTGAGCTAGTGAACTGCACTGAATGGATTTAATACTCCTGAACTTTGAACACTTGGCCGTCTTGGTGAGCTGCCACGGGCTGTCTCCAGCACACCATTACCCCTTCTTACGCTGCTCACCCATGGCTCCCAGATGTCCTTGATGCAGGGACAGTTTAATTTTGTCTCAGTCTCTGGCAGGTGTCTGACAAACAACCTAGGAAAACTGGGTCCCAGACCACAGGGGAAAGAAGCAAACAGTATAAAACCTTGATGTCTAAAAGGGTTTTTTCTTCCAAGGAGTTCAAAGCAGTTGCTGTGTTGGATCTGACATTATCCTCCCAAAAACTCTGGGAAAGTAGAGACACAGCAGGAAGAATTCTGGTATCCCTTCCTGAAAGATGGGACACTGAGGTCCAGAGAGCTTAGCTTGGTCAAGGCCACCAGCATTTTGGATCAGAGGTTAGAGTGGGAAGCCCAATTAGGCCTCCCAGTCTCAACGCCGCAGCCCTCCCCCCACCCTGCCTTCTCATGACCCCACAGCAGGAGGCAGATGGGGAGGAAAAGCATGAGCTCTCCCTGTGGTTTTCCCAGACAGAACCCAGGTCTCTACTTCCCAGCTCTCCCAGTCTCAGACCACACACCTTCCGTGCCTCCAGGGGAGCTGGCCCGACAGGCTTCCCTTGGGGCTGTGCCAGCTCTGTCTCCGCTCATTAGCAGATCTGTTTCCAGGTGGATCCACTGTGGGGTCATTAAAGCAATAAACAAGTTCCCGATTGTTGGTGGGCTGAACCTGGCACCCACTGATCCCTGCATTGTGCAGAGTTCCAGCGGGCCCACACAGCCCCCGAAACAATGGCTCACTTCCTCCCAGGAAGCCGCAGACCCGAGCCAGTCTCCTGGGCTCGCCCACGTGCTCTGGCCAAGTCATTGTCTTCAAGTCGGACGGGTCCAGCCATTCCCATGACCAGGGTAATTGTATGCTCTTGGCCGTCCAAAAGTAGGGGGAAATGCGGGGCTGGGGGCAGAGAGCCATAACTCCCTTAAGAATGCTATTGCCCAAATCGCTACAGTCTCTGGCCAGGAGGTCTGTGGTCCCCACTGCCTACCTGAATTCCATGCTTTAGCCTTTCCCTGAAACAGGGGTGTAAAGAAGACTCTAGAAACAGATGCAGGGCAGGAGCCCTAGTCAAGCTTCCCAACCCTCCTGGCACCTTTTTACACGTTTAGCTAGGATTGTTTCCTATGTCCCCAAATGGTTTGTATATATATCTCCCCAGGGGAGGGCAGGGTCCATGAATATTGTGAGCAGCAAGGTTATCTAGTCTTCCAGAGAGTCATTCGCCTGGTGGGGAGGAACAGCTCAGGCTGTTCTTTCGCAAGTGATTCCAACAGATCACCAGTGGTGCCCTAAGACACAATCACTGTCAACCTGGATTGTTTTAAACACTTCTATTTGGGATTTCCTAGGTAGAATGATGTCTCAGGAACAGGAGAGGACCTGGGACAGAGAGAGCTAGGATCTGAAAGGAGGATGAGACTCAGGTGGGGAAGAGACCGAGAAGCCTAGGCCAGGAACTTCATACACAGGCCAGAGAGCCTGGCCCTTACGGTCCACAGGATAAGAAGTGTTGAGGTCTGGAGGCAGAGGTGCCAGAGACTCTGTGTGCAATGTCTTACCCTTGCCAAGACCCGGAAGAGCTGGTGAGGCTGACGTGTTTAGTCAAGGGCCAACTCTGCCTCAGCTGAACATAATTTGCTAAGACTGCTCAGCTTTGGCCTCAAGCCCTTACCTGGGAAGAAACACACCACTTATCCTTAAAGCCAGCTGGTCGGGGGTACAGGAGGTTCTGGACTGTGGAGGTGGATGAGCAAAGGCCTGGCTGGAGGTGACAGGTGGGGAGGACCTGCTGGGAAAGAGATCTTTCCCAAAGAAAGGAGTCACTGTTGTGGGATGGCTTTGGGTAAAGATGTTGGCAATACGCTGAAGGGAATGGGAAGATGGAGACTGAGATCAGCCTCAAACTCTGCTCCTTCAACATAGGATTTGGCCAACATTTCTTTTTTTCTTTTTAAATTAATTTTATTGAGGTATAATTTACTGAAAGTAAAACATACCATTTTTAAGTGCTTTGACAAATTTTCAAACCTATGCGACCACCGCCACAATTAAGATATAGAACACTTCCGTTGTCCCCAAAAGGTTCCCTCCAACCACTGGCCCCAGGGAACAACTGACTTGTCTTCTGTCACCATAGACTAGCTTTGCAAATTCAAGATTTTCATATAAACAGAACTATGGAGCATGTCTCTTGTGCCTGGCATCTCCCAGTTGTTGCACGAACCTGTACTTTCTCTTTTCATTGCTGAGTAGTATTTCATTGTGTGACTTCACCACAGTTTATTTATTTATGCTTGTTCATGGACATCTGGGTTATTTCCACTTTGGGGCTGTTATAAATAAAATTTCCTTCAACATTAGTATAAAAGTCTCTGTGGGTATATATTTTCATTTCTCTTGGGTATTTATCTAGTAGTGAATTGGGTATATATCCGGTAGGGTCATATGGTGAGTGTATGTTAATTTTATGAGAAACTGTCAAAATCTTTTCCATTTATGTGCCCATCAACAATATGAATGTTCCAGTTGCTCTGCATCCTTGCTCACACTGCATTGTTCATCTTTTTTCTCTTAGTCATTCCAATAGGAGTATAATAAAATCTCATTGCATTTTTTATTTTCATTTCCTTGATGACTAATGATGTTGAATATGCCTTATTGGCCATTCATAGATTTTCCTCAGTGAAGTGATTGTTCAAATATTTTGTTCATTTTTTAAAAATTGGGTTGTTTGCCTTATTGAAACATATGAGTTCTTTACATATTCTGAATACAAGACCTTTGTCAGATATATGTATTGTAAATACTTTTGTCAATAGCATTTACTTCCTTTTTTGGCCTGTGACTTCCTTGTTTGTTTTCCAAAAGTGTCCTTGGAAAAGCAGAGGTTTCTAATTTCAGTGGAGTCAAATTTACTCTTTTTTTTTTTTTATGTTCTTAGAAATCTTTAATAACTCTAAGGTCACAAAGATTTTCTTTTATGTTTTATTTTAGAATTTTTATTATTATCCCTTTTATGTTTAGGTCTAGGATCTATTCTAGTTTATTTTGTATGTGGTATCAGGTTGTGGTCAAGGTATATTTTTTTCCATGAGACTATACAGTTGTTCTGGGCATCCCTGGTGACTCAGACAGTAAACCATTTGTCTGTGATGCAGGAGACCAGAGTTTGATTCCTGGTTCTGGAAGTTCCCCCAGAGCAGGAAATGGCACCTGGGGAATTCAATGGACAGAGGAGCCTGGTGGGCCACAGTCTATACGTGGGGTTGTAAAGAGTTGGATGTGACTGAGCGACTAACACAACAACAGAAAGTTGGTCTAGCTTCATTTGTTGAAAAGATACCCTTTCCTCTTTAAATTACTGTGGCCCTTTTGTCAAAATCAATGGAGGAAATATGTGCAGATGTACTTATGAACTATCTATATGTCCGTCTTTACACCAATACCACATCGACTTCATTACTATGGCTTTAGAGTATGTCTTGAAGTCAAGTAATATATCCTACTTTGCTCTTTGTTTCAAGATAGTTTTAAATATTCCAGGTCCTTTGAATTTCCGTGTAAATTTTAAAGTCAGGTTCTCATTTCATTGTTTTGTAAAATTTTTGTTTCCTTGTTTTTGGCTCTGATGGGTCTCTGTTGCTGCACTCAGGCTTCCCCTGGTTGTGGCAAGCAGGGGCTACTCTTCACTGCACTGCGCGCATCTCATTTGCTGGCTTCTCCTGTGGACTCCAGGGCACCCGGTCTTCAGTAGTTGAGATGCATGGTCTTAGTCGTGCCACAACATGTGGAATCTTCCCAGAGTAGGGATTGAACTTGTGTCCGCCGCATTGGCAGGCGATTCCTAACCGCTGGACCACCAGGGCAGTCCCTCCATGTAAATTTTAGGATAAGCTTGTCAATTTCTGCAAAAATTACTGCATGGTTATCTTAGTCCCTTGGCCTGCTATAACAGATTACCACAGGCTTAAAACAACAGGAATTTATTTCTCAGTCCAAGATCAGCAGACTAGCAGATTCAGCGTCTGGTGAGAGCCTGCTTCCTGGTTCATAGGTGCCATCTTCTCATTGTGTCCTGACATAGCAGAAGGGACATGGGTTCTCTCTGGGAATTTCTCATAAGGGCACTAAACCCTTTTGTGAAGGCTCTGCCCTCATGACCTAATCACCTCCCAAAGGCCTCACCTCCTAATGCAAACACACTGGGTTTAGGGTTTCAACACATGAATTTGGAGAGGGGGGGACACATTCAGTCCATAGCAGTGATTTTGATTGGGATTGTGTAGAATCTATAGGTTGATCTGGGGAGCATTAATGTTTTTACAATACTGAGTCTCCCCACACATGACAATTGTGTATCTCTTCATTTAGATCTTTAACTTCTCTCAGCAATGTTTGCAGTTTTCCATGTAAATGTCTTAGACAACTTTCATTAAACTGATCTCTAGGTATTACGTTTTTGTTGATGCTACTGTAAGTGGTATCTTTTCATTTTATATTCCAATAGTTTGTTACAAGTATATAGAAATATGACTTATTTTTATATTCTGATATTGTATTCTGCAACTCTGATCAACTGGCTTATTAGTTCTAACAATTTTTGGTAAATCCGTTAGTTTTCTATACACACATCATTTTAATTGTGAATAAAGTCAGTTTTATTTCTTCTTTTACACTATTTATGCCCTGTACACCTGGACTATCCCACTTGGTCCTGCGTGTTATCCTTTTTTATATTGCTGGGTTCTATTTGCAAAAACTTTGTTAAGGCTTTGTGTCTATGTGCAAGGGATAGTACTATGCAGTTTTCTTTACTTGTAATATCTTTTATTGTGGCATAAGGGTAATTCTGGACTCATAAAATGACTTGGGAAATGTTTCTTTTCCCTCTGTTTTCTGAAACAATTAATGTAGTATTCGTATTATTTCACCCTTAAGTAACTGATAGAATTTTGTCAGTTTCTTAAAAAATTATGAACTCAAGTCTTTAATAGATAGAGGGCTACTCAGATTTTCTATATCTTCTTGGGCCAGTTTTCCTAATGTATATTTCAAGTAATTTGTTCATTTTATGTAACTTGCCAAATTTATTCTAAAAAGCCGTTAATTATACTCACTTTTATCCTTTTAATATCTATAGAACTTGAAGTGATGAGCCCTCCCTTTCATCCTGATGTTGATATTTTTGTGTGTCTTCCCTTTTTTTTAAGTGTATGTCTTTCCTCTTTTTTTTTTTAATCAATCTAGCTAGGAGTTTATCAATTATATTGATCTTTTCAAAGAATCAGGCTTTGCTTTCATTGATTTTCTTTATTGTTGGTCTGTTTCTTATTTCACTAATTTCAACTCTTATCTTTATTATTTTCTTTCCAACATTGCTTTTTGAAGGTCATAGAAGGGCATAAGTTCCCACTCCCATCTTCAGTCATAATATGTCTGAATGGAAAGGGATTTTAGTCATAAACTTGTCCAGCCCCTTCAATTTTATTGGTGAACAGAAATCTGAGGGGGCAGTAATTTTCCTCAGGCCACTTAGTTTTCTTCCAAGGTCAACTCATTTATTCATTTGCTTATTCATTCCTTCATTAACACATTCTTTTTAAAATTTTTTAAGCCTTTATTGAATTTATTATAATATTGCTTTAGTTTTTGGCTGCAAGGCATGTGGGATCCTAGTTCTTCAACCAGGAATTGAACCTGTGCCTCCTGCACTGGAAGATGCAGTCGTAACCGCTGGACCACCAGGGAAATCCCCATTAATATATTCTTATTCAGGACTTCCTGGTGGTCCAGTGGTTAAGCATCTGCCTCCCAAAGCAAAGGACACAGGTTTGATCTCTGGTCCTGGAAGATTCCACATGCTGAGGGGCAACTAAGCCCACGCACCACGACTACTGGGCCAGTGTGCCTAGAACCCATGCTGTGCAACAATAGTCGCCACTGTAATGAGACGCCTCTGCACTGCGCCTAGAGAAAGCCCGCACGCAGCACCAAAGGCCCAGTGCAGCCATAAATACAGAAATAAGTTTAAAAAATAATCATATCACTCCTTGTAAGTAAAAATCAAATATCTTATTCATGTCAAATATATTTGTTGATCTTGTACTATGAGTCAGAGACTGTTCTGTTCTAAGAACAAAGTTGAATAAGTCCATCTCTAGGTTCAAAAATCTCCCAGCCTAATGATGGAGATAACAAGTAATCAGACAATTACAAAACAGTGCCAAATGCTGTAACAGAGGTGTTCTCAGGGTGCCATGGATGGCTTATATGAAGATAAGGGTGGAGGTTGGTCAGTAAAGACTTCAGACAAGACACGAAGGCAGGAGGAAAAGGGGATAATTGAGGACGAGATGGTTGGACGGCATCACCAACTCAATGGACATGAGTTTGATCAAGCTCCTGGAGATGGTAAAGAACAGGGAAGCCTGGTGTGCTGCAGTCCATGGGGTCACAAAGAGGTGGACATGACTAAGCAACTGAACAAGTATATGTAAATGAGTTTATTTTAAGAAAGGTATAAAAGGGGGTTAGAGAAAGAAAACAGGTGGAGTCAAATGAATAAGGGTTTCCATCCTGGGCCTCCTATCCGAAGGCTTCAGGCGCTCTGCCATGGATCTGTCTGATTCTTTCACATCAATAAGTTGTTCTTGTGAGCCATTCCCATGTTGTAGATTCACTGTCAAGTTTCATAGCTCTCTCTCTATCTCTTATAGCAAGGCTTCTCCTAATACCGCCGTTGATTTATATCCTCAATGAGCCCATCCATGGTACGGATTCTGTTTAGGGTCCTGTATGCATCTTCCACATTCCCTTGCCATGCCTTCATAGTCCTGGTAATGAACTTCAGATGTTTTGCTATGACCCTTGGAGTTAAGTCTCTATTCTATAGGAGCCGTTAGTGCCCAGCCAACTGGAAGCCCAGACAAGACTAAATGGATTCACCAGGCAAAATAACTCTTCTTTGCTTCAGAAGAAGTTTTGTGAATCTACTAAATATTTGTTTTAAATAAGGCAAATAGAATGCAATGCAAATCTCAATAAGCAGTCATCAATTAATTAGCTAATTTTCTGTCTAGTCATGACAGGAGGTTTGGGAGAATAAAAATTATGTATTCAATCATGATTGAATCAGATGATTCAATTATGCTTTCCAGAGGATAAATATTCTCTCAGATTCTCGTTTACATTCTGACTTCCTTTTTTGCAGGTGGCTGATCCCCTCCAGAGAAGGTAAATATATGTAGAAGCTGTGGCATTATCTTACTAGTATTGACATCTTATCTATTATCTCCTTACCTATTGCTGCATAAAAAATCACCCCCAAACTTTGCATCTCAAAATAACAAACAGTGTGTTACCTCACACAGTTTCTGAATTTTAGGAATCCAGGTGGCTTAGCTGAGTGATTCTGGCTCAGATTCTCTTAGGAGATCTCTTCAGAAGTTATCAGCCGGAGCTGTAGTCTCTGAAGACTTGACTGGCTGAAGGGTTGGCTTCTAAGTCCCTTCACATGCCTGCTGGCAAGAGGCATGGTTCCTCACCACATGGGCCTTTCCAAAATGCTGCTTGACGTGGCAAGTGACTTCTCCCAGAGTGAATGACCCAAATGCCAATCTGTTATGACATGATCTCCAAATTATATGTTGTCACTTCTTCCTTAATCTGTCCATCAGAAATGAGTCACTAAGTCCAGCTCAGCTCACGCTCGGTGGAAAGGGGTTACAATAGGACAAGGGCACGCAGGCCTAGAGATGGGGATCATTAGGAATCCATCCTGGAGACTTACTCCCACAGATACCCTCACAGACTGACTACAATTTTAAGGGTTTGGAAGCTTAGTGACATTGAGGATGAAATGGCCAATTCACTTTTGTCTTATTTTCCACACAGAACCTAATTCTTAGAAATGAAATTATTTTATAAATCTCCTCTTCATAGATATTATACTATTACATCCTAAAATAAAACATAATAGGAGTTTAGGGCCAAGATGGTGGCATAGAAAGGCCTTGAGCTCACCTCCTGCCACGAGGCACACCAAAATTACCACCATTTTCAGAGAAACTATTGTTGAGAAGAACTGGAAGACTAGCAGAAAACAGTTTCTGCAACTAAAGAGATAAAGAAAAACTATAACATGATGGGTAGGAGAGCAGAGATGTGGTATCATCAAGACCCACACCCCAGGGTCACATACAGGAGGATGATCACAACTGCAGAGGTTCTTCCTGAGGAATGAGTGATCTGAGCCCCACATCAGGCTCCCCAGTCTTGGGGTTTCCTGCACCAGGAGGATGAGCCCCCAGACTGTTTGGCATTGAAAGTGAATGGGACTTATTTTGGGGGATAGCCAGGGGACTGTGGAAAATGAAAACTTCACTCATAAAAGGCACACACAAAATCTCACCTGCTCTGGGACCCAGGGCAGAAGCAATGGTTGAAAGGAACTGATCAGAACCACCTGCTGATCTTGCAAAGCCTCCTGGAGACGCAGGAGGAAACTGTGTGAGTGTGGGTCTTGATGATACCACATCTCTGCTCTCCTACCCATCATGTTATAGTTTTTCTTTATCTCTTTAGTTGCAGAAACTGTTTTCTGCTAGTCTTCCAGTTCTTCTCAACAATAGTTTCTCTGAAAATGGTGGTAATTTTGGTGTGCCTCGTGGCAGGAGGTGAGCTCAAGGTCTTTCGATGCCACCATCTTGGCCTAAACTCCTATTCTGTTTTATTTTAGGATGTAATAGTATAATATCTATGAAGAGGAGCTCAACCTGAGGACAAAGACACTGGCAATAGCCATTTGGGGAGTTCATTCCACCATGAGGACACTGGCTCTTATAAAGCGCCACTTTGGAATCCTCCCTCTAGCCTACTAGGGCTGGGACTCAGTCCCTGCCCACCACCCTATGGGCCCCAGTACTGGGATGTTTTAGGCCATGCAAATACCTGGGCAGACTCACAGCCCCACCTACCAACAGACCTAATGCCTTAAGACCCCCTGAGCCTGTAGCAGCACTGAGAGGGCCCCAGAGGGCCCAGGGCCCAGCCCCAAATACCAGTTCACTGGCACTAGTTCTGGGATCACTACAGTCCTATAGTCAGAGACCCCAGGACCCAGCCTCACTCTTCAGTGGAAAGCCACCAGCCCTGGGATCCCATGGACCCTGGCTCTCCTCACCAGCAGCAGAAACCAGCCGTAGGACTATGACAGCTCTGCAGCTTCCCAAACCAGGATGCAGCCCACCCATAAGCAGGCCAGCACCAACTCCAGGACCCTCTAGACTCCAGCCCCACTCACCAGCAGGCCAGACACCTTGGACCCTCAGCCAGCTGCCCCAGGGTCCGGCCCCACTCACCGTCACCAGCAGGCCAACACCCCAGACCCTGCAGTCAGCCAGGTCAGCAACTGGCCCTGCCTACCAGCAGATTGACACTAGATCCGGGACCCTCAGCACTTGCAACCTTCCACCGCAGAGCCCAGCTCTATGCGCCCGTGGTCCAGCACCAGCCCCGGGTCCTTCAGGCCTGCAGCTAACAGCCCCGTGACCTGGCCCTGCCAAACATGGCCTGCAGGCTCTGCACTAAAAGGGCCTGGCAACCAACAAGACCAGGGTCCAGCCATGCTTATCAAACGGCCAATAGCAGTCAGCCAGACACCACAGGAAGACCTATGCAGCACAAACACGGGGTACCCGTAGGACATACAGCTCTGGTGACCATAAGGGAAAGAAGCACTGCTGGGACATGTGGATCTTCAAAAGGCCATTTCTCCAAGGCTGAGAAATGTAACCAAGCTACCAGATACACAGAAATAAAAATAGCAAATTAGAGGTGACAGAGGAATATTTTCCAAATGAAAGAACAAGATAAAACCCCAGAAGAACTAAGTGTTGTGGAAATAGCAATCTACTCAATGGAGAGTTCGAGGTAATGATATCACAAAGATGTTCAAAGAACTTGGGAGAGAATGGATGAAGATGAACAGAGTGAGAAGTTAGAAGTTTTTAACAGAAAATATAAAAAGAACCAAACAGAGATGAAGAATACAACAACTGAAATTAAAAACACAAGAGTTCCCTGGTGGTCCCATGGTTAAGAGTCTGCCTTCTAATGCAAGGGACATAGGTTCCATCCCTGGTCTGGGAACTAAAATCCCACATACCAGAGGGCATCTAAGCCAGCACCTCAGCTACTGAGCTCATCCTGCATGCCACAGCTAAGAGCCGATGCAACCAAGTAAGTAAACAAACAAATATTTTTTAAAAATACACTAGAAGGAATCAACAGTAGATTAAATGATACAGAGGAACAGATCAACAAGCTGGAAGACACAGTAGTGGAAATCATTGAAGCTGAAGACAAAAAAGAAAAAAGAATAAAAAGAAATGAGAGTTTAAGACACCTCTGGAACAACATCATGCAAACTAACATTCACATTACAGGGTTCCCAGAAAGAGAAGAGAGAGAGAAAGTCTCAGAGAGTATATTTGAAGACATAATAGCTGAAAACTTTCCTAATTTGGGAAAAGAAACAGATATCCAGGTCCAGGAAGACACACAGTGTCTCAAATAGGATCAGAGGACCACACCAAGACACACCATAATTAAAATGAAAAAAAAAGATAAACGAGAATATTAAATGTGGCAAGAGAAAAGCAACAAGTTACATACAAGGGTGACTACCAGCTGACTTTTTAGCAGAAATTCTGCAGGCCAGAAGGGAGTGGTCAAGAAACATGAAAATTACAAATGGAACATCTCGTTAGTAAAGGCTAATATACAGTAAATGGAGTAAATCAGCCATGTATAAAGCTAGTAGAAAGGTTAAAAGACAAAAGCAGTCAAATCAGCAATAAGTAGTTAAGGGATACACAAAACAAAAAGATATAAAAAATGATGTCAAAAACATTCAATGTGATGAGTGTGGGAGGAGTAAAAATGCAGATTTGTTGAATGCGTTTGAATTTAAGAGATTAGCGACTTAACAACACACACACATGCACATATATATAGATTGCTATGTACGGTGTGGGGAATATGTTGCGTAACTATACCCTATCTTTGTATAGTGACGTATCATAACTAGACTTATTGTGGTGATCATTTTGAAATGTATAGAAATGCTAACTCACTATGTTATGTCACAGAACTAACACCGTACTGAAGGTCAATTAAACTTAAAAAAAGAAAAGCAGGGGCAGAGGATAAACTGGGAGGTTGACATATGTACATTACTGGGCTTCCCAGGTGGCACTAGTGGTAAAGAATGCACCTGCCAATCAGGAGACGTGGGAGACATAGGTTTGTTCCCTGGGTAGGGAAAATCCCCTGGAGAAGGGCATGGCAACCCACTCCAGTACTCTTGCCTGGAGAATCTCATGGACAGAGGAGCCGGATGGGCTATAGTCCATAGGGTCGCAAAGAGTTGGATACGACTGAAGTGACTGAGCGTGCACGCACATACGCACGCTGCTGCTGCTGCTTAGTTGCTTCAGTCGTGTCCGGCTCTGTGCGACCCCATAGACGGCAGCCCACCAGGCTCCGCCATCCCTGGGATCCTCCAGGCAAGAACACTGGAGTGGGTTGCCATTTCCTTCTCCAATGCGTGCAAATGAAAGGTGAAAGTGAAGTCGTTCAGTCGTGTCCGACTCTTCGCAACCCCATGGATTGCGGCCTACCAGGCTCCTCCATCCATGGGATTTTCCAGGCAAGAGCACTGGAGTGGGGTGCCATTGCCTTCTCCACGTATGCACACTACTATATATAAAATAGGAAACTAATAAGAACCCACTGTACAGGAACTTCCTCGATGGCTCAGTAGTAAAGGATCTGCCTGCAGTGCAGGGGATCCAGAATCTACATGTTCCATCCCTGGGTCAGAAAGATCCCCTGGAGGAGAAAATGGCAACCCACTCCAGTATCCTTGCCTGAAAAAATCCCATGGACGGAGGTATCATAGCACAGGGAACTTGACCAAATATCCTTTAACAGCCTATATGAGAAAAGAATCTAAAAATACAGTGAATATATGTATATGAGTACTTTGCTGTACATCTGAAACCAAGACAACATTGTAAATCAACTATATTCCAATAAAAAAAATTTTTTAAGTAAGCAAATTCATAAGAAAAGAGGTCAGATTTGTGGCTACCAAGGCTTCCCTTGTAGCTTGTTGGTAGAGTCTGCCTGCAATGCAGGAGACCTGGGTTCGATCCCTGGGTCGGGAAGATCCCCTGGAGAAGGAAATGGCAGTCCACTCCAGAGTTCTTGCCTGGAGACTCCCGTGGGCAGAGGAGCCTGGCGGGCTACAGTCTACAGGGGGTCTCAAGAGTCAGATGCAACCAAGCGACTAGGCACACATACACACACAAAGGCAGGGGTGGCTGGAGGGAGAATTGAATGAAAGTAGTCAAAAGGTACGAACTTTCACTTGTAAGATCCATAAATATGACGGATATAATGTACAGCATGATAAATGCATCCGGCATTGCTGTATGTTACATATGAAATTATTAAGAGTAAGTCCTAAAACTTCTCATCACAAGAAAAAATATATTTTTTTTCTGTTTCTTTAATTTTGTACCTAAAAGAGATGTTGGATGTTCACTGAACTTTGTGGCAATCATTTCATGACATATGTAAGCCAAATCATCATGCTGTACGTCTTAAACTTACAAGGGCTGTAAGTCAATTGTATCTCAAAAATACTGGAAGGGGAAAAAAAAAGTAGTAGGAGTTTTTACTGAGAACCCTGTCCAGCTCTGTGTTGGGAGAGCTACCTTAGATACTTATCTATAGAGAACAACCTATCAGGAGGCAACTTCAAGGAATGTTTTGGAAGGATGTAACTATTATCCTTTGTTGGTTTAGAATTATGCAGGATTATGACTCAATTTGTTTATTGTAAGGGCTGAAGATAGACGGGAATGGGCATGAGGGGTATTATGGACTGAATGTTTGTGTCTTCCCCCAATCCAAGGTGAAGCCCTAACTGCTCAGTGTGATGGCATCTTGATAGGAGACCTTTGGAAGGTAATTAGGTCTAGAATGATGAGATCATGAGGGTAGGGCCCCCATGATGGGAATTAGTGTTCTTATAAGAGGAGATGAGGGTGCTGTCTCTTTACCAAGTTCAGATAGAGGAAGAATTCAACAGCTTTCAAGCCAGGGAGAGAGTTTTCATCAGGAATTCAATCATCTGGCACCTAGATCTTGGACTTCAGGTTTCCAAAACTGTGAGAAATGAATTTCTGTTGTTTAGGCCACCCAGTCTATGGCATATTGTTACAGTAGCCCAAGCAAACAATTATAAGGGGTTACTGTCGTCTGATTGAGTAGAAGCAAGACTAAATTCACAGTGTTAGGATTTTACTGAACTTTCAGTGCTGGGAGAATCTGTAGGCTTTCACAGCAGCCTCTGTCTGCAGAGGGGCTGGGCTGATGGCAGGGAGTTTCAACAGCTGAGGAAGTAACTGAAAATGTGACTAGGGAGCACAAAAGTAAACATTTTAAGGGCCAACTTGGACTTCTATGCCAACAGTAGAAAATCTGGAGAGAAATCACATTGCTGGTTGGAGGGGTGGGATCAGTATAGTCATTGGTGTAGATTCTTCTGATCAAAGATTGTTTTTAACAGAGTAGGTTCTTCTGTTTGCATAAATCGTTTTGTCATGAAAAAGATTTTTAAAGTGGGAACAAGCGCTAAGACCTGGCTTACTTTTCCAGATTCAAGAGAAGAAGATGCAGCCAGGAGGCTTGTATAGTCATGAAATGCAGCAGCTCATCCACCTTCATGCACCTGGTGACAAGGAAGGGTTCTCTTTCTTACCTACAGGAGCAACCCAGCAGGGATATATCTAACTCTTCTCTGAAACTGCTCAGAAGAACATCATTCTGGGCTCACCTCAAAAGAAGGGAAAGTCTGGGGGGAGATATACATACTAAAGAGAACTGATTCAGCTGCTGTAACAAAGCCAATGTCACAGTGGCTTACCTGACATATCAGTTTATTAGTGTCTCCTGTAATTGTTCAAACCTACGTTGCATAGAGCTTCCTGGGGGCTCTGTAGTATCAGAGTATCCTTTTTTAATGCCCCAAGTCATGGCCTGAAATACTTAATACAGTTCCTGCCACCATATGCACATTCTAGCCAGGAAAAGGGAGAAAGAATGGACAGAATACATCCTTTCTTGTTAAAAACATGACCAGGGAGTTGCATGTATTATTAACATTTTGTGTAAGTCTTATAGGGCAGAACCAGGAAGTTGTATTATCACTTCTGCTTACGTCCTATAGGGTAGAACCTAGGCACATGGCCGTGTTTAGCTGCAAGAGAGGCTAGGAAATGCAGTTGTTTGATTGGTGGTCAGTTTTTCAGCTAAAACTTGTATTACTCTTGAAGAGAAAAACAGATGTTGTGGGACAACTAGCAGTCCCTGTCACAAAAACCTTCTGTAATCCTGCATGGAAGGAGGGCAAATCAGATTAGTCATAGATAAAGATCCTTTTATTAGATTATAAACTTATGACAACAAGGAGCCTAGCTCTTTTTGCTCTTCACTTTGTCATCATTGCCTAGCACAGTTCATGCACACAGTAGGTTCTCAATATTTATCAAATACATGAATGCATGAGAGGCAGCTAGGAGGTAAGTATTCAGAAGACCTTCCACTGTGCCTCCTCCCAAGGACTGTTGTTGCAAGGATCCAGAATATTTGATTTCTTATCAAATTTAAACATGAGAAAGTATGCTGGAATTCCTTCACAAAGCAAAATTTCCTACCCAGCATAGCCATCTTTATAAATAATGTGGTTTTTTATAACTCTGGTCTAACATCTAGCGATGTCAAGTGTTGGCTGACACGGTGCACATGGAGCAGGCTGACGGCATGATAGGAGAACATTAGGCTCTTCCAGCAGTTTTAATGTGCTGTTACTACAAGCAAACTTGATGTGTTCCTGGGAGGATTTTATCCCAAGTTCTTCTATATTACACAGATTAATTCTTGTAGATGGGAGGGGCCAGCCTTGGAGCAAATGGGACATCTTCTGGGAGTTGCTGGGAGGGATCAGCTCAAGGAGGTAGAGCCTCCAGCCTCAGCTTGGGGGCTGGGTCAGCCTCCCAGCTCTCCCCTGGGGCCTTATGTTTTCAGATCCAGCATTTAATAAGCTGAGAGAATCAAAAACAGTAAAATATGGAAGATAATACAACAGTCAATAGAAAGATAAAGTAAACTAAGAAGAAATAAAAAGATAGTAAGAGTCGTTAAAAAAAAAAAAGCAGCAGGCAGGCAAAATGACAATATGAACTAAAAAAAAAAAAAAAAAATGAGCTAAAAAGAAATTAAAAGATGGAACAAAGCCACAATAAGGCAAAGGGTTAGAAATAACAGATGGAAAATAAAAATATAATAACAAAAAATCTAGAAGATAAGATGAGATAAAAGACATAGTATAAAATAGCTAGAATAAAGAAAAAATGGGATTAAAAAATGACTGAGATAAGTAAAATCATTAAACTCACCAAAATAAAAGACTAAAGGGATTAAAACAATAAAACGTGTTAAACCAATACCAAAAGAAATAAAAAATTTAAAAGACTAGGCTCTGAGGGAAGAGAGTAATAGATCAATTTTGTTTCAAGTTAAAATAAGGCTGTACTGCAAGGGCAAAACCCTTCCCCTCGTGCAGACTCATTCTTCTGAGTCCAGGCATCTCAAGGCTGTGCAGACCTCCCAACACAGTAATTAGCATTCACAGCACTACATAGCATCTGGAGTAATTTGCTAGAGCTGCCTAACAAAGTGCCACAAACTGGGTGGCTTAAGCAGCAGAGCCCAGAGGTCCACGATCACAGTGTTGGCAGGGTGGGCTCCTCGTGAGGGCGCAAAGGGAGAATCCGCCTCGGCCCGCTCTCCCTGGCTGGGGACGCCTGTCTTCTCCCGGCGTCTTTCCTCCATGTGCGTCTGCAGGCAAATGTTCCCTTCTGATCAAGACTACAGTTCTGTTGGATTCGAGCTCACCCTAATTACTTCATTTTAATTTAATTGCCTCTGTAAAGACCATGTCTCCAAATATAGTCACATTCTGAAGTATTAGGGGTTAGGATATATGAATTTGGGGGAAGGGCCCAAAACAGCATCCCTACAAGTTGTTCCTGGGAGGATACCCTCTAGGCAGAGAGATACAAGCAGAGAGCAGATTCTTCAACCTTTTGCCTAGTTTGGGGCCCTTGATGGAGCTAATTTTTTTTTTTTTTTTTTGGATTTCTGATTAATATTCTTCATTTCTCTTGGATCCACAGGGCAGCAAAGCTGAGTCCCAGAAGGATAAGCCTCTGCAGTCTGACCCATTTTCTCTCATGACTTTAGGGCAGCTGGGAGCAAGAAACAACCTGGCAGCGACTGTCTGGTGGCCAACAGAGAGGCCCACCCACGAGGCTGGGCTGGTGCGCCTGGCTTCTCCTGCCAAGACACTTCTGCTCTGGCTACAAACACCTTGTGAGATCGACGGTGCCTTCTAATTCCCTGCAAACCCACAGCATGATCGCCAGCCAGGTTTTGGCGCTTGTAAGTCATTTTCTTCTGCCTTTTCCAAGCAGGAAAGCCAGGGAGAGCTGGGCACTGGAGCACCTCACTCTTAGGAATGAGTGTTCTGTTCTTGGTTACTCTCTGAGGTGGAGCTCAGGACTGCGTGCAGCGAGAAAAGACTAGAACATCCTCCTCCTGGAGAGGAGGAAGCCCTGACCCACAGATCACCTAATGCAATTTCCTTGTTAATAGTTGAGGAAATAGAAATTCAGGAAGGAAAGACTTGCTCCCAAGTGCTCTCTCCGTCTCCCACACGCAGGCACACACAGGCACCGAGCAGGCCGGCGCCCAGGCCCCAGGCAGCCTTCTGACAGGGACAGCTTCCTGGGCCTTCGGCTTGTGTGGCTGTGCAGGGCCTTGTGCTCAGAAGGGCCCTGGGCTTGATTGAACGCTCTGCTGTCACCATCTTGAATTCTTAATCATTTGAAACAAAGGCACCACGTGTCATTTTGCAGTGGGCCCTGCAAGTTGTGGCAGCGGGTCCTGCCCCTCACCCCCACTTCCCACTGCGTTCTGATGAAGAAGGAAGCACAGGCCATCCAAGCTCTTCTTGGCCACGAGCTGGGGCAGAGACTTTGGGTACTGTTCTTAGCACAAGATAAGCCCTTCAGAGAAGGCGGAGGAAGGGAGGATGCCTTTGCTTCAGGCCCAAGGCTGTGGCTCTGGCCTCGGCTCCTCAGCAAGTCCTCAGCTGGGGCATGAGCCTCAGTCACTCCCATCAGATCTCTGGCCTGCCAAGATGGCCCGTCCCAGCCCTGTTCCTTTCCAAAGCCCCTCAGTCTCCCTGGCAGAAACCCAAGGGGGCGGGAGAGGGGAGGGATGAAAGGAAAGTGAAAGTCTCAGCCTCTCTGGATGGCCCTTCTCCTCCTCCCCCCTCCCCCTGCCCCCCTGCCGTTGCCATGGAGACCAGAACAAAGCCTCTCTTTCCCCTCTTTTCTGGATTGTTAATTGTCTTTACTCCATGGTGCCTTTGTTAATTGTTGCCAGTCCCTCCCAGGATGAGGATCTAGGTCTCCTCAAGACAGGAAAGAGCGGAAAAAAGTTAGGTGGTGGGGGTGGGGCAGGGCAAGCCAGGTGGTGGGGGTGGGGATGCAGGGAGGAGGCTGCCGCGGGCTTTTCTGAATCATCCCGGCTTCTAGGAAACAAACACCCTCTTCACCTCTGTCCCTCAATCAAGTGCCTTTTGAGGTGGGACCCAGTGACCCCCCTCTATGGGAAGGGATAAGAAAGAACAGAAAGAGAAAAGGAAAAAAGCGGCCGTTGTGCATATGCCCCGCGTGTGCGTGTGCGTGTGTCTGTGTGTCTGGCAGGTGCCGTCTCAGAGGGAGGTGGCTGTCTTGGCAGTGCACCCATTCCAGTCGTCCAGTGAGACGTGCGACTTGGTTTTATCCCCAACTTTTAGCATGACTAGTGATTAGACTTACAGAGAGAATGCGTGCTAGCTCGGGAGGTGAGAATGACTACACCAGCTCTCTCCCCCCTGCGTGAGTCCCCATAGTAGCTACACTACTATGACGAATGGAGCAAAGAAGTTTTAGAAGCACACACGAGTGTAAGTGTGCGTGTGTTTGTGTATAAAAAGGACCCAAGTCAGCATTAGCACACTCAAGAGCACATGCACTGAGTGGGCTCCCTGTCTTTGCATGCATATGCTCGTGTGCCAAGTGACAGTGGCGGGTTGAGAGTGATATGGGTCTATCCTTACATGGGAGAAAGTCCTCCTGTTGGGTGACAGGAGGTTGACTTTCACATAAGAAGCAGAGTTGTTTCTACTTCTGGGGTCTAAGCTAGAATCTAGGCTGTTAAATAATACTCAAGTGTTAGTTTATATGGTTTGGAGTCTAAGGACCCCATGAGAAGTGGAGCAGGGTGGTTACAGAAGAAAAAGCATGGATTTGAGGGCCAGAAACCTGGATTCAAATGTCACCTCTTGCCCCTTCACTATGTGGTCTCGGAAACTTCCCTTTCCCTTCCATCTCTGAGTATCATTTTCCTCATCTGTAAAATGCAACTGTTCCCATCTTCACAGAGCTGTTGAGAGATTAAAGGAGATTATGCGTATAAGGTACCAGAGTTGGGCAAGATACCTCTCCTTTCTTTGCACAAAGAGAGGAGCTGGAGGAGATGGTTCTAGAAGGCTGATTCCTTCCAGACCTTATATTCTCAGATTCTGATAGGCAAATGAAACATTCTATGAATCCATTTGTTATCTTCTTGATTAGCTTCCATAGTAATTAAGCCTGAGGATGACTCTCTGGAAGAACTCAGAACTAAGTAGAGGCCCACCAGCGTCAGCCGGAAGGGAGTGCCTCTATGAAAGCTGAGGCCCACCCACGCACCACTCGGGCACTCCTGACTTACTCCTGACTCCAGTGTCTGACTATAGGGATCGAGACAAGCACTTCCTTGGTCAGCGGGAGGAAGAGCTGGTGCCCAAACTAGTCTGCTAGCCTGGGCCTACCTGACCTGGCCCAAGACACAAGCTCCCTCCTCAAGGCTTCACAGAGAAAGTGGCACTGGGGAGGTCGCGGTGGTCTGCCAGAAGCAGGAGGGGCTTCAGGCAAAGCAGTGAGCCAGGGCTTTTCGTGCTCTCAGCTCACTTCCTCTCCTGGAGCTTCTCTCCAGGCCCTGCTCCTACAACAGTGAGGAGAGTAATTCACACCAATCTGTGAATCTAATCCCTTTATGACTTCTCCATAAATAGGGAATATTTATACTCCTTCAGCAAATATTTTTTAAGCATCTCCTATAGGCTCTGGAAATTAAATGGAAAGTACAGCAGACAAGTTTCTTTTCTCACAGAGCCTACAGTCTAAGGGTAGACAGAAGAACGCAAGAAAACAGAAAACTAATAAAATAAGCATCACTTGTTGTGATATGAAGGAGGCAAATGGGGTCTAAAGGAATAAAGGTGGGAGATGATTGTAGGTGGGGGAGGAGGAAAGATGGAGGAAGGGACATTTGTGTTGAGACCAGAGAATGAAAAGGAGCCACTCTGGGAAGGACAGAGTTTGGGGAGGCACTTTCCAGGTAAAGAGATATTTATAGGGTTTGAGGTCTGGTTTTAAGACTGATCCTTTAATAAGGAGATCTGACTGGGATTGGGCAAATTTTGCAAGATAACAATTCAGGATTGGAGCACACAGCAAGGGGAGAGTCTTTAAAAATAAACAATTGTTTGATAAGCTAGTGGTTTGCCAGGTTAAACAAACTATTGTCCTGAGAAGGGGGCTGTCTGAGCAGTCTATTGTTCAGATAAATTGATTTTTAGCAAGCTCCTGAAGCAAATAATGAAGTTATTTACTGGTTTGCAGTCTTATCTTCCCAGGCAAGAAATTTCTGGAACAAATATTAAAGTCATGTCATTGTAAGCAGCCTTATTTAAGTTCTGTGGCCTATAAGAATTCTCGGTTTCTCAGTTCTCAGAAGCAGTGAGTTTGTGGTAGTCTAGCTGAGAGACTACCACAGTGGCCTGGGCTAGGGTGGGGACAGTGGAGATAGAGAAGTAGATGGATTGGGATATACTTTTGGAGACAGATCAACAGTACCCAGTAATCAGATTAGATCAGACAGAGGGAATCAAAGATGACTCCTAAGTTGTAGGCTCAAGCCACTGAGTAAGTGCTGGGTACCATTTACTGAGATAGGAAAGATGGTACAGGGTATAAACAGTCTTAGGGGAGTGGTTAAAGGCTCAATTTTGAACATGTTAAGTTTAGGATGTCTGTGAGTTCTTGGGTAGAAATGACAAGCATGTGGTTGAATACATGAATCCAGAGTACATTAGGCAGTCCTAGAGATTTAAATAAAAAATTGGGAGAATCATCAGTGCCTCATTGGTACTTAAAGTCATGGAAACAGTTAAAATTTCATCTAGGGAGAGAAAGTAGAGAGAAAGAAAATCGGGATGCAGGATGCAGGCGAGCCCTTAGACACTCCCACCTGGAGACAACAGTGGCGGGAGAAATGTAAACAGAGGAGGCTGAGAAAGGGCGACCAGTGAGCTCAGAAGAGTGTGGGATCTTGGAGTGAGTGTTTTAAGGAGGGAGTGGTCACATGGGGTTAAATGTGTAAGTCTGGTATTGTCAGGAAATAGTGCAGTAGGCATAGAAAGTCCTAGAATCTTCAAAGTCAGATTACTTCCTCCCATCACTTTCTGGCTATGACCTTGAGCTTCATTTTTTCTTACCTAAATGGGGATAGTGATACCACCCTCACGGAACTGGCATGAGGTACAAACAGATAGCGTACGTGAAAATAGTACCATGCCTAAGACACAGTAGGCAGATACGATGAAGATTCCAATTCAAGTGTCGGTGATTGGGAAGAGTGGACACCAGTGATGTGAGATATCGTGGGTGGGGGTACTGGAGAGAGGAAAGCCCACTTCCTAAGCTCTCCTTTCTTCCCATCTCATTTGCCAAAACTAAGGATCCCTACAAGGAGGGATCCATAATGAGGTTACCCACTGAAGCTGATCAGCAGCCAGAGAAGACAGCCTGATACGTGGGAAACCCTGGCATGTTGGCTGGGAGGAGGAAAAGCTTGGTGGCACCTGAGAGGCTTCCATAGTCTCTGAAATGGCTTCACCCGCAGTTGGCTTCATCCAAACGCCAGTCCCTGAAGAATGAATTTTGACTTTTCTCACCTCCTCAACCCCACCCATTTCTTCCTTTCCACTCTCCTCACCCATACCTAACTCAGGCCCACATTATTTTTACCTGGTTACCGCCACTGGTCATTGGCCTCCCTGCCTTCAGTTGGACTGATCTCAGTAGAGGCCTGCTTAGAATTCCTCACTGACCTCCTATTTCCTTTCAATCAACCAACTGATCAATGAATATTTATCACGGGGCTGCTCTTTGCCAGGACCTGGCTAAACACAGGAGTCTAACAGTGAGCCCGAGAGACACATTCCTGCCCCTGCAGCACTTACAGGGGAGTCAGACAAATGAACAGTCACCATACTATCTGTGACTGGGGTCAGGGGGTGCTTTCTGAGCCAGATTGGCCACCAAGAGAGGCTCTGGGAAAGTAGATATCTGGGCTGAGACATAAAAGATGAATAAGAGAAGTTAGCCAAGGAAGGTGGTGAGGAATGATGAAATCCAAAACCTCAGAAAGTCTTAGAGCCCGGTTGACCATCAGCTGAGATCCCGGCCACCTGCACCGTGAGTGTTATTTGCAGATCCAAGATGGCCACACCTTTAATCTGCTGTTTTCCAAGATCCAGTTCAGATGGCACCTCCCCCAGGAAGCCTGGTCTGTCCCAGGCCCTAGCACTCTCGGTGGCCCCGTGCTCCACGTGCCTGGCTGAGCACCTTTCCACAGCACTGTAACCATATGCTCACTCCTCTGTCTCCTTCAGAAAGGACAGGGCACTTTCTCATTCATCCTGGTGTCCCTTGCACTCAGTTGGGTCAGGCACAGGCATTTAATAAGTACACTGATTCAAATTAATCCATCCTCCCCTCCCCCACAATATCAAACAGGTCAGGGAAAAAATAAAAGGACTTGAGAGAGTGCAAAATGACAGGGCTGGGGAGTGGTCTGCCACATTAGGAAGCCGTCCAGCTGCAGGTGGGATCATATTCCTAAGGGAGGTTCTGAAACAGGGTTTTGAAGTCCAGATTATCTGTCTGGAGGGGTTGGAAGGCTGGGAGTTGGATCGACAACTTCTTGGGTCTTGCTCTAAGGAGCGAAGATCCCCTGGAATGACCTCATACCTGGGCAGTGAGAATGAGAGGAATCCACCTCTTTCTTCCATTCTCTCCATCCCTTCACCCACCTCCACCCGCGTGCGCCGCCCAGGAACCCTCGCTCTTCCCTGGGCAGCAGAGGTTTCCAGCTGTTGCTGCCTGGAGGGACCTGGCCGCAGGGAGGAGGAGGGAACTCTCTGTCCCTCCCTCCTCCTCCATCTCCCCACCCTTCCTCCTCCTCCAACCCCAGCCCGCTCTCGGTCTCCCTCCCTCTTTCTCCTCTGAGGCTGTGGAGTCGGCTCGCAGCAGCAAGCAACCGGCAGCGAGCGCCCCGCTCCCAGTCCCGGCTTGGAACTGAACTGTGTTAAGTGCGGGTCTTGGAAGCCCGGCCCGGGAGCGGTGAGCCCGGGTCTGAGCCTGGGGCGCCGCGACCAGCCTCCGAGGCCGTGACTGGGGACCGAGCCGAGGCGAGGATCGCGGAGCGGGAGAGCCGGGCGGGCCGGCGCCGAAGCCCGCGAGTCCGAGCGCAGGACCGCGGAAGGCCGGGAGCCGGCCGCGCGCCGGGGCCAGAGGGCAGAGTGCAGGGAGCGGCCTGGCCCGGCCGAGGGCGCCGCCCGGCCGGAACCGAGCTCTCCGCCCGCAACGGCGGCGCGCGGCAGGGCGCGGACCCGGGGTGGCCGCGAGTCCCGGCCGACTGCCCGGCCGACGGCGGGGGGCGTGCCTCCTCCCAGCGCGGCCGCCCCGGCCCGGCGCTCCCGGCCGCCGCGCCGCGGGGGCATGTGAACTGGAAGCCCGGGCTGCCGGCCTCGAGGACCCGGACGGAGGAGGAGCGGGAGCGCCGAGCCGCGAGCCCGGCGCCCGGCTGAGTCGTAAGTGCGCCCCTCCGTGCCCGGAGCGCGCCGTCGCGTCTCTCTCGCCCGCCCTCCGAAGTTTTGACACTCGCGACCCGACGTTTCTGAGCACACGCTGGGTCTTTTCTCTGCGAGTTTCCATCCTCGGCAAAGTTTTTCACAAAGGAACGGGTCCCCACCTACCCCGCACTACGCGGGCACTGGCGGATACCCGCGGACAGACTTGGGCTGGTGTGGAGAGGGCTGGAAGCCTGGAAAGGCCGTGGGTGGCTGTGTGTCTGTCTGTGCGCACCACACGAGCCGGGCTTGGGGTGCCCCCCCACCCCCGGCTTCTCACTCACTGCTCAGGGGCACTGGGTTTTTCTCACTTGTACGTCCAGTTCGAGGATTTCCTAGCGAGAAGCCGGGGCTACCAGTGAGCGCCCGGCTTGGGGCTCCGGTGCCCGCCCCGCAGCGCAGATCTGCCCCTGTCCTGCTTATGTTGGGTGCGGGGGGCCGGCCACGCAGCCTCTCTCACCCGTCCAGGTTTGTTTCCCAGCGGACCAGCTGGGCTCTGCATCCTGTTTGTTTTCTGCTCCGGCTGCTCCAGTTTCACCCCCCTTTCCCCTCCCACCCTAGCCTTCTTACCACCCCCAACCTCCCGCCTCTGCATGTGGAAGGAGAATCTTTTCATCCCCATTTCTCTGCAAAAGCAAATCGTGCATGGGGGCGGCGGGTGGGAAGGGGGTCTAGACGCTCTGTTCCCAGCGGCTCGCCATTGTTTTCCCACCCCGCGCGTTCTGTACGTAAACACACACACACACACACACACACACACACACACACACACACACACACGTGTGCGCGCCGGCTGCTTCGAGTCACACACATGCACACACACTCACACACGCACGTGTGCGCGCCGGCTGCTCGAGTCCCCAGACGCGCGGGGATCGCCCTCGGGACTCTCCCATCTGCCCGCCTGGTCTTCGGGCTGGAGGTGCCCCATTACTTAACCGGAGCTGGGGAGGGCAAGACACGTGGGGGTTGCCGGAGAGTCCAGGTCAGAGCCGAGAGCGGGCCCAGGGCGGGAAGTGAATTTTGAACTTCAGCCCTAGACCTTTCTGGGAGGACCCCGAGCGCACAAGCCGCGGCTTCCCGCCCTGGAGGGCCGACGGCAGCTGCAAGGACTCCAACGGCGCTCTTGGCAGCCTCCTCCGTGACAGGGGCTAGGAGGAAGCCCAAGAGTTTTCCTGGGAAGTTTGCTTTGACTCTGTGGGAATTTCCGGGCAGGGAGCCTTGGCGCTGGTGAAAGGATCTGGCGAAAGACAGCCAGAGAAGATGCTGGTGCTCTGGGCGGAGTTTCCAGAGACCCTGCTTTCTACTGTGCTCCCTTGGGAAGTGGGGCTGGAGATGCTGGGGTATAATTCCCCACCTATGGACAGCGTGTGCTTGGTCAAGTCCCTTAACGTTTCCAGATTTCCCCCCCATGCAAAATGGGCAGTTATGCACACATCTTTGAAACTGGGGTCTAATGATCAGGTAAAAGGATACAGGTTTGGAAGGTATGAACTCCAAGAGGGTAGTTGGAGCATTGAAAGCCTAGCTTAGTGATTAAGAGACAGGGCTATAGACTTGGATCCCAGATACTGCTACTGGAGACATGATCTTGAGAAGTTTAACCTGTATCTGTTTGCTCATTTGTAAAATAGGTTTAATATGGACAGTACCTACTTCTTGGGGCTGTCTTAGTGAAGCTCATACAATAGTACCTGGCACATGGTAAGTGCTGGAGAAATGTGACTTATTATTATTGCCATTATTACTCAACTGACTTTGTACATGGAGAAGGCAATGTCACCCCACTCCAGTACTCCTGCCTGGAAAATCCCATGGATGGAGGAGCCTGGTAGGCTGCAGTCCATGGGGTCGCTGAGGGTTGGACATGACCGAGCGACTTCACTTTCACTTTTCACTTTCATGCATTGGAGAAGGAAATGGCAACCCACTCCAGTGTTCTTGCCTGGAGAATCCCAGGGACGAGGGAGCCTGGTGGACTGCCATCTATGGGGTCGCACAGAGTCGGACACGACTGGAGCGACAGCGGCGGCAGCAGCGGCAGACTGATTGTGCTCATTTAATCAATTATAATTATTGTCCATTTCTGGGAAGGAAAAAACCTCACACTTCTTCCCACCCTTTTCTGATTTTAGCACCTCCCTACTCCTTGTGTGAGCTTCCCTAGCGGCTGGTTGATAAAGAAGTTGCCTGCCAGTGCAGGAGATGCAGGATCAGTCCCTGGAAAGATCCCCTGGAGAAGGAAATGGCAACCCACTCCAGTATTCTTGCCTGGGAAATCCCATGACAGAGGAGCCTGAAGGGCCACAGTCCATGGAGTCACAAAGAGTCAGACACAACATAGTGATTGAACAACAACACTCCTTGTATCTTGTGAAGTCTTTTTGCTTTTTTCTTTCTTTTTCTCCTTCCTCTCTTCTTCCCCTCCTCCATCCCTTCACAATTTTTGTGAAAGGCATTTTATTCCCTCCTTTTCCTCATTCTTAAAAATCAATCTTGGCTCGAGGCAGTGTTCTCTCAGTGGAAATCAGGCCCCAGGAAGGGAGCATCCCCAAGAGTGCTCTGGCCTGGGCTCCTGGCTCAGGATTGGATGCCCATATCTGTCTCTGGGGCCGGGTGAATTTCTGGAGAGCGGAGCCCAGGTGTCTGAGGCCCCAGGGAAGAGTCAAGTGGGATGGGCTGAGGCTGTTCCTGGGGGAGCTCTGCTCCCAAGGTGCCATCTGTGTTGCCTGCTGCTGGGGCTCACTTGGGAACTTGGAATATCCCAGCTGCCTGGGCAGACTGGATGTAGGATTTGGGATAAATAAGGGGCAAAGATTCCACCTTCAATTTAAGCTCCTTGTCTGATTCTGGACCCTGCAAATGCACCGCACAAGTAAGGGGGAGCTGGGCAACAGGAAGAGGAAGGCAGCTGCTGCCCACCCACCCTACCTTGGACAATAGGTTCCTCTCTCTTCTTTCTCTGACCCCCTAACCCCCTCCCCAGTCCCGGGAGAAGATGGCCAGGAAGTTGGTCCTTGGAGATCCTGCAAGTGGGCTCTCAATGATGAGAACCAGCATTTTAGTCTCCTCATTCATCCCTTTAAAAGAAATGTGTTGAGTTCCTATTGTATGCCAGGCCTGTGCTAGGCATCAGGGCTTCAGGGTTGAACAAGACAGGTAGTGTGCCTGCCTTCTGAGAGCCTTCTTTCTGGAGGGAGGCAATAAATCTCTTGAAATAAGTAGCCAAAGCAGTATTAGATCCTGTGTGATGTTCAGAAATACAACACGGTGGTGTGATAGACAGTGTATGTGTGGGGACTGTCAGCAGAGGTCCTGGGTGGGGAGGCCAGTAAAAGCTGACCTGGGGAAAGACTCGCTCCGTCCAGGCCTAAAGGATGAGAAGGAGCTCGCTGCACAAAGACCTAAGGAAGGGGACTCAGGCAGAGGGAGCAGCAACAGAAAGACCCCTGCAGCCAGAACAGGGTTTGCAGCAGCAGTGCAGCTGGAGAGGGAGCCCAGAGAAGCCAGGAGGGCCGGGGCTGGTCACCCGGGGCCCAGAGAAGCCAGGAGGGCCGGGGCTGGTCACCCGGGGCCCAGAGAAGCCAGGCGGGCCGGGGCTGGTCACCCGGGGCCTGGTGCGGAGCCTGCATTTCAGGACCAGGTCTGAAATGGTCTCATCATTGAAGCCATTGAAGCGTTTTCAGGAGAGGAGTGACATTCTGATTTATGATTTTAAAAGATTATTTGGAACATAAAAAAAGGTTACTTGGTAGTCAGAGTTGCCCCAGGAGAGGGAAATGGTGGCTGAGGGGTGGGATGAAGGAAAGATGGTGTTTTCTCTGTAGACTCTTTTGTCCTTTCTGAGTGTATCAATAGTACCATCTGTATGTGTCCACTATGCCAAAAAAATACTCAAAACCAGAGAGCATAGTTAAAAAAGTATAGCGTAAGCCTGGAAGAGGTATATAATAAAAAAAAAATCTAAAACTGTATATTTTAGTACAAATTTTTAAAGATAATGGTATGTACATCACACACATACGTAGAAGACTAGATGACTACCTTAATGTTTGCAGAGGTTAATTCTGGACACCAGACATATGGGTGAATTGTATTTTCTCCTTTATCTTCTGTTAATTTTTCCAGCCTTCTACAATGGTCACAAATTACTTTTACAAGTGGGGGGAAATGTGGAAAAAAGGTATCACTTCGGTTACTAAGTAAAGAGTAGTTTGAAGAGGAGCAGGAACTGAAGAAGAGAGGCTGGCTAGCAGACTGTTTCTGAGTCGAGGTGACTTGGATAAGGCGGCCTGGTGGGGGTCATTCTGGAGGTAGAGCCAGTGAGTCTCATTAGCACACCATTGCCTAACACAATGCTCTGCTCTTGCTTTGAGAGGGCATTCCACCTCCAGCTCAGATTTGGTAATCAGGAATGCTGGGATCCGTAATGCTGACAATTTCCAGTGCTGCCTTGGCTTTGGAAATATCTTGGGTTTCATCTACATCCTTATTCTCATCTTTCCTCCTAGTAGGGAGGGCCCCATCCTGAACATTTGAACATTTTGCTATTGTGATACTTAGCAGCCTCAGGGCAACATGATATATACGGTAAGAAGAATTTAGAGCCAGGAGAGCTGTTCATCACATAACGTCTCTGAACCTCCATTTCCCCATCTATGAAATGGGATGACAGCAATACTTCCCTGTTAGAGTTTGGGAGGCTCACGTCTGTTTGAGTCTGTAGGTGGTCCATGAATGGTAAGGGTCTGGGTTTGCTGTTGTCAGACAAGTATTCGTTTGAGCAAGGCCTGCTCCTCCAGAGCATCTAGGTGTCCCGTCCTTGAGGGTTAACACCTGATTCTGTGTGGGTTTTCTGCTTTCTGGGGCTGCTTTGAGTCTGGCCCTTATTGGGGAGCTCCCTCACTAGGAAGCTGAGGCAACTGGAAAAAGGGGAATTCAAATGTAACTGTACCCACACGCCCCCTTCCCCAGCCTTACTCAGGGGTGAAGCTGAGTGTTTGAAAAGGGCTCTGTGCTGGGAAGGCCTGGCCAGGCCCACAGTAAATTGTGCTTTGAATGGGAATTATTTTTGTGTTCTGTGTTTGCTTAAGAGGGCTCACTCCTGCCTGAACTCGCTGCGATCCTCACCCTCGGCTAGTCCTCTCTTCCTGGAACTCAGGTATGTGAGCCAGGAAGGCTGTCACGGTGCTTGTCACCACTCAGGGGGCCAGGACACATGGAAGATCGCTTTCACATACCCTGTCATCGGCCTGTCTCCCCACTCCCCAGCAGGAAAGCATGCCCTGGGCTACCCCTGTTTTGACTGCCCTTTCTTTGGCCTGCCTTCCAGCTCCTTGGGATGAGATTTGTTACAGGAGATTTGTTACAAACCAGCTGAGTAGCACCACGTTTACCTCTGCCAGCTTCTCTGATCAGGAGTGACTCTTCCTTCTAAAAATTCAAATACTTCCTCTAAGCAGCAGTGATATGGTAGTTCCCTCCTAAGAGGGGTAGAATGGGGTGGATGGGACATTCGGTTCAGCTCTAGGACCTGTTGCATCCACGGGCCTAGCCAGAGAGCCCTGAGACTGACCCTGCTCAGGCCTCGTGATGGTGAAGGCCCTTGTGGTTCCCCTAGGAACACATCTCTGTCCAGAGTGAAGTGGCCAGAGTATCCCCTGCCTGCTCCCAGGGTCATCAGGGGGTGAATCCAAGGCCTGGGCACAGCCCAGGATATGCCGTGTGGGGCCCAGCATCTCAGGTGCGCACAGGAGGACCAGCTAGAGGAGCAGCAAGGGCTGGGATCTCATCCAAAGGCTGACGATACCAGCCAGGAGTGTTTTTATGGGGGAGGGATGTTGGGGCCATAGAGGAGAGGAAGAAGTGAAGACAGTATCTCTAGCTGCCAGGTTTTTTTCTTAAATAGCATCACTGCCTAGGCCCACTTGGTCCCTCTGGGAAGCCTGACACATGCCATCAAATCTTAATTCAGTTCTCTTGACACACGCAGCAGACTCCTGTCCCATCGTCAGTGGCCTTAGCATTTAAATGGCCTTGGCATGAAGCCCCATACATGAGCAGCCCAGGCGATCGCGGCCTGGTTGAGGGGGGATGGTTTAGCGTTACTCCCCGTCTTGTCCCTCTGTGTCTTCTGGGGACATGTCAGAGGTAAGGTGTCAGTGCTTTGGCTTGAAGAGAGGGGAACGTGAAGGAGCCACAGATAGGGCACGCCCACTCAGGCTCCCTTCTCTGGTGGCTTGGGTCTGTAATCCCTGCCAGACCTGGAGCTCTCTGGGGGCCCCACCCCAGAGGAGGCCAGACTGATCTCCCCGGCCTCACCTCTGCTAGGCCCGCCCCTCGCTTGACTCGGAATGGAATGTGCCGTCTGTGCAACAGGAAGGGGTGGGAGCCAGAGGGCCTGGTCCCGTCCTCTCCCACGGAGGGGCAGGGGCCTCAGGGTTCTGTCCTGCTTGCTCTTTGGCAGGGCTGAAGGTGCCCCACTCCAGCCTCAGGGCCTGCGCTGAGTGGGCATGAGGTGGGTGCCCTGGGGATCCAGGTGCAGCCTTTTGAAGGAGCAGCCAGGGTTGGGGGATTTCCTTGTAAGGCCAAGACGAGGGTCAGTGACCAGTCAGAGTCAAAGCGCACAGCGAGCCAAGCGCCAGTAGCTGGGAGTAGCCCACCCCAGACCTCCATCCTTTCTTGACTTCTGTTTTGTTTTTGTCTTTTTTTGACTTCTGTTTTAATTGTGGCTTATATTTTCTTATTCCTATATTTCTGTAGTTTCCAAAGGTAGTACAACAATAGGTGTTATCAGAACGGAAAGAATTTAAAATATATGTAGAATTGCCAGACGGTGACACAGAAAAAGTGGTCCGTGTTTCTTCTCTGGAAGACTGGAAATCAAGGCTTGACCAATAGTAGAATATTCTGCTGAAAGAGAATGGTAGGAGAAGCAATAGTTGGAAGTATAAGAGGCCTGTAACACTGGGCTGATACCCTTTCGGGATGACCGCTGAGCAGGCCCCGCCCCGCGCGCCCCAGCCCCCTCCCCTCCCCTCCCCTCCCCGGTGGGCTGTGGGCTGGAGTGGGCTGCCCAGTGGCTGGCCCGTAGGCCTCCTACTTCTGGCACCTGGGAGGAGGCAGGAAAGGGAGTGAGCTCTGGCTAAAGCTGCCCTCCTGCTGACTCAAAAGAATCAAGTCCTACCTGGCCACACAGGCTGGCCCGTGTACCCCGGGTGTGCCGCTCTGACCCAGCCTTGCTTCAGCACCCTCACCCCAGCCCAAGGAAGGAGCCTGAAGTCATTCACCCATTCCTGCGAGGCTCTGGTTCCAGGCCCATCCCTTGAAAGGTAGGGTGGGGTGGGGTGGGGAAGGAAGCACGAATAAAAGGCTAGTGGGGAGGGGCTGGAAGGACGCTTGTTTCCAGGTACAACCAGGCGGTCTGGGGCCAGTGGGGAGTGAGTGGGGAGCCGCTGAAAGCAAAAGGGAGGGGCCCTCCAGCACCTGCCATTTCTCTGACTTGCTTGGCTCCCCTGTCCGTAGCTGGTGGAGAGGGAGGGTATGTGAAAGAGCGTGTAAGCGCGTGTAAGCCCGTGTCTGCTAGCCCTGCGGAACCAGGCAGTACCTCTAACAGCCCCTGGAAGGCAGTGGGGACATTAGACCGGTGTCAGGGAGGCAAGGGGAGAGAGAGTCCGGCAGGGCCAGTGCTCAGGAGCCAGAGCGAGGCCTCCCCTCCCCCCACCCCAACACTGGGGGCTCAGTTCTAGCCTACCAGGGAGGCGATCACCCACCATTCTCCTGTCTGCAGGGACGCAGTCTCCTCCTGTGTCATTTTTGGAGGGGGGGCGGGGAGTGTAGCCCCACCTCTCCACCAGAAGACTAGGGTTGGGGAGGTCAGTGGGGTCCCCTCGTTTGGGCTGGTGAGGCCAGGAGATCAAGGCTTCTCCCCTTAGTGGGGGTGAAGGGCTCAGCTGTCCCAGGTCCCCAAGCCAAGAAACAGGGCAGAGAGCAGAGAAAGGGCATCTTGCTTGGGGTAGAGGTAGGTGGCAGGGGAGATTTTTCTCTTTGGTGTCTGAGGAAGTCAGGGATGAACCTGACTTTCGCGTCTGGGTGAGCGGGGCTCTTGGAGTTGTGCAGCGCACACCCTGCACAGCTATGCATGCTGGCTCTTTTGGAACTGATGCATGTAGAGCATCAGCCACCTGTGGTTTTCACAAGGTAAGCTCCTTTCTCTGCTATCAGATCTCCCTGCCCTGAGATCCATACTCCTCAACTTGAGACTGGCAATTTGGAGATGATATTTAGATATTTGTTTCCTCTCTCTGGGTGTTGATTGACTTGGAGTTTGGGGAACCAGAATTGAGGAAAGTGCTGTACGTGAGCATGGGTGTGTGTGTACCCGGCAGTTTTAGGGGTCTGGAGAGTCTGACTCCGGCCGCCCTCCTGTGGGGTCAGCATCCTGTTCAGACAGTTCACCAAAGGGTGAAGCGAATTTCCCGAGTCCTGAGTCGAGGCTCTCAGATAGGGCAGGGAAGTGGGCAGAGGGAAAGTCCCTGCCCCCCCAACAGTAACCTCTCCCCCAGGTGCCTTCCCTGGCCTTTGGCCCGCTGAGTCTTTGTGTCCCTGCCTTCCCCATTCCCTCTCCCATCATCAGACTCATTCATCCCTTGTCCTTCAAGACCCTGCTCTTTGATCTCTTAGGAGATGACTGGCTAATCAGATTTACCCATCTAAATTCATGTGCTGGTGGCAAGTTAACAGGTAGTTCCTGAAGCTCTTTCAACTGGCCACCAGGCCCTATCAACCCAAGAGGTGACTGTCCAAGTGGGAACCTGGGGTGGAGGTGGGGTTGGCCCAAGGGCGCTGCCCCATCATGCATCTGTCCAGCAGGCGGGAGGGCAGCGGCCTCAAAGCTGTGCCCTGCACATGGGCTGAGAGACCAGTGAGGCCCTCACAGTTTTGAGGAAGGTAAAGGTTAGGTACTGACTGATGAAGTGAAGGTTGGGAGGTGCCGGGGGAGGGTTGCAGAGTGTCCAAGCATCCAGGAGGGCACCACAGCCAGATCTGGGCAGTCAGGGAAGGCTCCCTGGTGGCTCAGAGGGTAAAGCATCTGCCTGCAATGAGGGAGACCCGGGTTCGATCTCTGGGTCGGGAAGATCCCCTGAAGAAGGAAATGGCAACCCACTCCAGTATTCTTGCCTGGATAATCCCATGGACGGAGGAGCCTGGTGGGCTACAGTCCATGGCGTTGCAAAGAGTTGGACACGACTGAGTGTCTTCACTTTCTTTCTTTCTTTCAAGGGGAGGGTAAAGCATCTGCCTGCAATAAGGGAGACCCGGGTTCAATCTCTGGGTCGGGAAGATCCCCTGGAGAAGGAAATGGCAACCCACTCCAGTATTCTTGCCTGGATAATCCCATGGACGGAGAAGCCTGGTGGGCTACAGTCCATGGCGTCGCAAAGAGTTGGACATGACCGAGGGTCTTCACTTTCTTTCTTTCTTTCTTTTAAGGGGAAGCATAGTGACCAGGAAGGTGAGGAGACAGCTTGTCGAGAGCAAGTCAGGGAGAAGGTTGTAAGGGCAGGTCTCCCCACATCTCCCAGGGCCCCACTGGGGTCTCCAAGGGCATTTCAGATATCCTGTCCCTCACCAAGGACCTGGAGCATCGTGACTTTGCAGGGGAGGGCAATTAGTGAGCGCTCAAAGACAGGGTAGCTGAGGGCTCCTGGCAGCCTTGTTTGGCTATGGATTGTGTGTGGCAGCATGGGCAGGGGGGGTTTTGGGGTGCACTGATATGCATGAGATGTGTGGGGCTGCCTGTGGTGGGAAACCCAAGTGACCCAGGGACGGGAAGCTCAAATCTCTCCTAGGCAGCCGGGGGGCAAGGAGTTGGGGGAGCTGGACGAGGGATGGGGTATAGGATTGCTCGGGCCAACTGCAAATTAGCAGGCGGACGCTAAATGCCTTTGCTGCTTCTGCCCTCCCGTCCCTCCCGAAAATCAGCAACTGTGTCAACAGCGGGGTGATTGTGCTTGGCCGGCGGCAGGGCCGGGCAGGTGCTGGCAGGGCCGCCCAGCCCCATGCTGGGAGCAGGCCACTCTGGCTGCCAGGGCCGCGGGGTAAACAAGGCTGCACACTGGCCGGCCCTGAGGGAGGGCGGCCGCAGGCGGGCAGGAGGGGGAACAGGTGTCTCAGGAGGCTGCAGACACAAAGGCCGCTTGTCTCCTCCGCCCTGGCCCGGGGAGCAGCCGCTCCCCGCAGGCCCGCCCCAGACCAGTGGCCAGGTCAGCCAGAGGGTGCTGGGCTGAGGGGAGGGCCGCTGCTGACCTCCAGACTCCCCTATCCTGGGGCTTGCTTTTTTAAAATTTTTCGCTTGAGGCAGAGGTAAAACCAGTCCCTATCGGGCGCTACCCTGGGGGCAAGACACGTGACTCTGAATAGATCCACTGTCCGTGAGGCCTCTGTGAGTCTCAGTTTCCCGTTGGAAAGACAGAAAGACCCTTGCAGCGGCTGGGGCACTGCAGGAAGAAGTGGACAGGAGCGAGGCAAAGGCCCTGGAGCTTTTCAGGAGAAGGGCAGCCAAGGTCAGGAGTGGTGGAAGGTGGAGTGACAAGTAGGGCATCCTGGGGGCTTCCCCAGGGCTGCAGGTGGGCTTCGGAGTGGAGGTGGCTGGGAGCAGCAACACCCCATCCCTCCATATCTTTAATGAACCAAACCTTTACTGGACAATGCCAGGGGCCAGGCACTGCACTAAGGATGGGGGAGGCAAGGAAGAATAGCAGCGCCTTCGCGGACAGGAGCATTCTGGAGCCAGACGGCCTGTGTGGCCTTGGGCAAGTAACAAAAGCTCTCAGAGTCTCAGTTTCCTCATCTGTAACATAGGGTGACAGGAACCACTGCAGACAGGTAAAAGAATAATTGCAGTCCAGTCAAGTACTAGAGGCCAGGGGTGTCCAAGGGCTCTGGAATGCCCTGGAGGAGCAATCGGCTCTTCTAGGATCTTTAGGGAGTGATTCATAAAGGAGGAGCAGCCTCATTTAACTCATTAATTTCTTCCGTTTTGACTGCGCTGGGGCTTCGTTGCTCTACGTAGGCTTTCTCTAGCTGCAGCGAGCAAGGCTGCTCTTTTTTCTGTGGTGCGCGGGCTTCTTGCTGAGGGTGCTTCTCTTGCTGCAGAGCAGAGCACAGGCGCTGTAGCTCCAGCTTGGTGGCTGCGCTGCACCGGCCCAGTGGCCTCGCGGCATGTGGAATCTTCGCAAGCAGGGATCGAACCTGTGTTCCCTGCACTGGCAGGTGGATTCTTAGCCACTGTGCCACCAGGGAAGTCCAAGGAGGGGCAACATTTGAACTGGGCTTGGAGTGAGGTCTGGGTGTTTTCTGCTCAAGAATGTAAGCCTTTCAGGCATGGGCACCCTGTGAGCTGCAGCCCTGAGGTGTGAAGGCGCCTGTTCGCACCTGCATTAGGGTCTGTGAGCCTCAACACTGGAGGCCAGGCCAGGCTCCAGAGGGCCCTGGCCGTGGGTGAAGGGGTTTGAGCTCATCCATAGCCTGCTCCAGGGTCCGGTATCTTTCTTTCTCCTCCCACGCCAATACCTTATGAACCACTCAGTGTCACTCTGGAATGCTCTTCAACTTATAGAGAAGCAGGATGGTTCGGTAAAAACACCGTGGAGTCTTAGAGTCAGAAAGTTGTGGACTGGAAGCTTTTGCTTTTTGAATCTTGAGGTTGGGCCGTTTACCTAAATTCTCTGAGCTGCATTTTCCTTACCCATAAACTGAGGCAGTGGGTTGTCCTTTTTGGCACTCATTGTAGCCATTGGAAGGAAGTGCTGAGACACAGCAGTTGCCCAGGATTTGCCTCATGGGAGCTGTTGGGGCTGCGCTCTGCTTGGTCTTGCCAGTGCCATCACCCTTCCTGTGCCTAGGTTTCTATATCTGTAGGGGGGAAACGGTGCTCTGTTTACTTCCTTCCTTGATTTTCCAGCTGGTAACGGGTCAGGCTGCCCACTTTCTGGGTCAGGCCTGACACCCAGGGCCAGAAGGATCAGCCGCAGCCTTCCCAGGGCGCTAGCTGGGCCTGCTGGACCGAGTGCAGTGCTGACCTCCCATAGTCCGGCCCAGGTGCTGCCCCCTAGGCAGCAGTGGGTTCCTTGTCCTGCCTTTCCCGCAGCTCCCACAGGCCCTCCAGGTTCCTCTAGCCGTTGCTCTGCGAGTGCTTCTGGGGCCAGTGGGCGCTGAAGGCCTGTGGACCCCAGAGGAGACCAAGGCCTGCTCTAGACTGTGTCCTCGGGCCTGTCACGCCACCGCTAGGAACCTCGCTTTTCCCATCAGCAACTCGGGAAGGACCACTTGTACCCTTCCTGGGAAAAACTGTGTTGCTGTAGCAGTAGAGTCAGATGAGGATGAAGACAGCTACCCTGGTGATTTTTGTTGCAGTTTCAAAATCCGGTTGTGGGGTTAGACACTTAGTCACAATTCTGCATCTGTTCTTGGTGGTGCCTTCCACGCACAGGTCCTGCCATGTGGCTCATCTCAGGGATGCCTCGTGAAACCTTGTCAGTTAGGAAGGGCGGAGGGTGCCTCATCCCTCGCTTTGTGCATTGGGAGACTGAGATGTACAGGCAGGGTGGTGGGGCCTCTTAGTTCGACACTGACTGTGGGTCTGAAGAGATGAGGCTGGTCCACGGGGCCAGTGTGCCACGTGGCAACGCACGTGGGAACCATGGTGGGGTGTTTGCAGGAGCCCCTGGCCTGCTGCCCCTGGTTTGGGGGAACTGGTGATGGGAAAGGGCTAAGGGCATCAGGGAATGCCTGGGGTCTGAGGGCCTCTTGACAGCTGCAGGGAGCCCGTCCTGGGCCCAGATCTGGAAGGATAGTTGCCTTGGCAGAGGCCACCATCCTCCTCCCCTCCTTTCATTTGCTACCTTGGCCATGCTCCGTTTTGTCTCTCTCCTCTGTACTCAGCGTTTCTCAAGTAGCCTTCCTGGAGAGGTGAGGTCAAGGAGAGACGTTGATACGAAGGGGAAGGCGGGAAGATGGACTGGGAAAGTACTCTGCAGTACCCTGGCCAGGTGGTCAGATAGTAGCTTCCTAGGTAACCCTGGAAACAGCTTGAGTAAGAGACAGGCAGAAAAAGTAGAGGCGACACTTGGATTCTTCTGAGGGCTGTGTACATATTTACATATAATTTGCATATAACCAGTACACTGAACACTATTTCTATAATGTATACCTAGCCACATTCACATTTGCCTCTTACTGTTGCTCTTTTCAAAGATGTCCGCCCCTGGCTCTTTGCTCTTGTCCAGCCTCACTCCTGCTCTGTTCTCCCAGCCCCTTTGCAGAGGGCAGGGAACGCTTGCGGGGAGGGACAGACAGCCAGCTTCACGGCAGCCTGCTGTCGATCGCCCTCCCCGGGGTGAGCACAGGAGGTGGTCCCCAGTGACCCCCACCTGTGAGTGGGACTCTGCGCCTTCGTGTTAGGTGCACAGAGTTCGGCACTTAGCAAGTGCTCAATGAATCTGAGGATAAATTGAGCTTAGCGATGAGGAGGGACCTTGGAAAATGGACGTTTCCTGTTCAGACTCCTCGGCCCCAGCTTTTGTGCCTGAAGACAGGTGAAAGTGAGCCTCTGGGGAGCAGCTTTCTCCCCTGTGGCCAGAGGAGGCATCTCTTTCTCTTCTTGGTCTTGCGGAAATAGTGGTGTGGATGCTGCTGCTGCTGCTGCTAAGTTGCTTCAGTCATGTCCGATTCTGTGCAACCCCATAGATGGCAGCCCACCAGGCTCCCCCGTCCCTGGGATTCTCCAGGCAAGAACACTGGAGTGGGTTGCCATTTCCTTCTCCAATGCATGAAAGGGAAAAGTGAAAGTGAAGTCCCTCAGTCGTGTCCGACCCTCAGCGACCCCATGGACTGCAGTCTACCAGGCTCCTCTGTCCATGGGATTTTCCAGGCAAGAGTACTGGAGTGGGGTGCCATTGCCTCCTCTGTGGTGCGGATGAGAGGAGCAGAAAAGAAGGGCCAGGCCTTCTATGATGTTGTTTTTCAGATTGAGAGTCTGTTACTAGCAATTTATGATGGCCAGGTTTGCAGCCAAGCACGTTCTGTTCTCCAGTGTTGAGGGGAGACTTGCAGGGCCTTAGCAAGAGGCTCAACAGGAAAAACACCCGGGTCGCTAATTTCAGGACAGACCATGCAGGGCCTCAGCCTGTGCTGGCGGCAGCTTTAGCGCAGGGCCAGTCTGAGCCCAGCCCCATGTGGAGAGATGCCCTTCTGAGTTGCACGGCCTCCCCACGGGACCGCAAATGGCTCCTGTAAGTGGAAGGAGCCCCCTCCCACCTCGGCCCACTGGGTCTTGGGTTGCTGATTGCTTTCTGTGAAATGGGGTCAGGACAGTGATGAGAGCAGAGTCACTGTAGTTTCTTGAGACGGCAGGGCCTGGGAACACTCCTACAGAGAAAGAAGAGCGGCTGTGTGAGAGAAGACCCCGGAAGAGGGGCAGCGGGCAAGATGACCACCCTTGTGGAAAGAATGGTGCACAAGCAAAGCAACCCCCTTTCTGCAAAAGAGCTGAGCTGGTGGAATTTAGCTCAGCGGCCGCGAGATCGGGGCAGTAGATAGCGCTCTGCGGGCGCAGGGCCCGTGTGTGTGCAGGTTGTCGTGTGGCGTCCCGGAAGACCATGGAGAGGCCAGGAGCAGCACCTGCGGCGCCCCCTCCTCCTGGCTGGCCTCCGCGCTTCCCTGGATTCCTCACCAGTCCCCGTTCCTGGAAGCAAGCCCCCTTTCTCCATCCGTTCCTCATGTAAGTCGGTTTCATTCTTTCTGTGATTTCCCTTCATTCTGTTCCCAACTGTTTGGCTTTGACTAGAAGCAGCCACATTAGCCATTCTTCAAGGGGTCCGCATCCCCCAGGTGGCCGAAGTGCCAAAGGGCAGAGAGCTTTGGTTGGCGGGGGGCTTCTCGGGGTCAGGTACAGTGCTGCCTGATCCCCGGCCTCTGCTTCATGCCTGGGAGGAGCCTCGTCTGCTTCCGGAAGAGCGAATCTCTCAAGTAGCCATTTCTTGCATCCCAAGCATGTCTCCAAGCTTGCTGCCATCAGATGGTTGTTGAAAGGCAGACTCATTGGAAGGATAAGAAGCTTTTGTGGGACTCCGGAAAGAGCCAAGGGTGAGAACGTAATGCGTTGGGTAGTGGGGGAGAGAGATGCTGGGCAGTGAGAGAACTGGCCTGGTTTCCAGCTGTGAGGATTCACTGTTATCTTATTATCCTCACACAGCTGACGGCCACTCGGTCCTGAAGCAGATTCCCTGTCCTGTCTTCTGTGGGTTGACATCCTTTTCTCCTGCTAGCTCAAGGCTCTTGCCAGGGGTCCGTGAAAGCGTGAACTCAGGTCTGATCCAGCATGGATAGGTTTGTTAGCTGTGGAACACACGCTCTGGGCCGAGCACGAGACTTGGGGCTCCACTAGCAACCTCCATCCCCTGCTAAGACAGATGTTAGTAAGGCGCCTCCGTGCCAGGTGCCGTGGAACAACAGCGACTAAGCTACCAGCCAAGAGGTTGAGGAACCCTGCTGGGGTAGAAACAGGGTGGGGGGTGAGCTTAGAGAGCAGTTTGGAAGAGATCTTCAAGGTCAGAGGGAATCTTGAATGCAGGCCAAGGAGCCGAGACTTGGTTGACAGTGAGGAAGCAGAGAACGTCAGAATGGGTGGCTCATTCATTGAAGCCGAAACCTCTCTGTTCTGCAACAAAATTCCTGCAGAACCCTGTGCTTTTTCTTTCCATTCAAAGACATTTTTGCTGCTTTCAAATTGTGCTGAACCACCTGGTAACAGAGACAACTCTCCTTCCCCCGCAGGGCTCTGGGCTCCCAGGATCGGGACCGAGCCTGGCAGCCTGCGGAGGGGATGTTCCTTCTCCTGGTCTCATGACCACACTCACCCAGGCTTCAGTCCCACGGGTGAGTGAGTGCAGCCAACTTTCTGAGATGTGCCATTTCTCCATAAATGAGCAAACTCATTTTGTTCAGGCTTGATGAACGTTAATCTCTAGATGTCTTTTTTAAAGGCAATGGTTTGATATATTTTTTAACAACTAAGATATTCAGAGTATGGATAAGTTTTCAATTCAGTTCAGTCGCTCAGTCTTGTGGCTTCCCTGTCCATCACCAACTCCCAGAGTTTGCTCAAACTCATGTCCATCGAGTCACTGATGCCATCCAACCATCTCATCCTCTGTCGTCCCCTTCTCCTCTCACCTTCAACCTTTCCCACCATCTGGGTCTTTTCAAATGAGTCAGTTCTTCACATCAGGTCGCCAAAGTATTGGAGCTTCCACTTCAGCATCAGTCCTTCCAATGAATATTCAGAACTGATTTCCTTTAGGATGGACTGGTTTGATCTCCTTGCAGTCCAAAGGACTCTCAAGAGTCTTCTCCAACACCACAATTCAAAAGCATCAATTCTTCGGCTCTTGGCTTTCTTTATGGCCCAACTCACATCCATACATGACTACTGGAAAAACCATAGCTTTGACTAGACCTTTGTTGGCAAAGAAATGTCTCTGCTTTTTAATATGTTCCCTAGGTTGCCCATAGCTTTCCTTCTAAGAAGCAAGCATCTTTTAATTTCATGGCTGCAGTCACCATCTGCAGTGATTTTGGAGCCCAAGAAAATAAAGTCTGTCACTGTTTCCATTGTTTCCCCATCTATTTGCCATGAAGTGATGGGACCGGATGCCATGATCTTAGTTTTCTGAATGTTGAGTTTTAAGCCAGCTTTTTCACTCTCCTCTTTCACTTTCATCAAGAGGCTCTTTAGTTCTTCTTCACTTTCTGCCATAAGGGTGGTGTTATCTGCATATCAGAGGTTATTGATATTCCTCCTGGCAATCTTGATTCCAGTTTGTGCTTCATCAGTCTGGCATTTCGCATGATGTACTCTGCATATAAGTTAATAAAGCAGGATGACAATATACAGCCTTGACATACTCCTTTCCCAATTTGGAACCAGTATGTTGTTCCTTGTCCTGTTCTAACTGTTGCTTCTTGACCTGCATAAGCTTTACTCCATACCTCATCATGTGAAGGCACTGGGTGGGGGTGGGGAGGAGACCAAACCCTACCCACCAGGAAGCAGTAATCTGTCTCAGGAGGTAAGACAGGAGCATTGGAACCAGCTGCGTTGTGAGAACAGAGCTTTTAGCTGAGTGGGCCAGGGCCCCAGAACTCTTTTTCTTTTCTTTTTTAATATTTGTTTTAAATTTTTATTTATTTATTTATGTGGCTACTCTGGGTCTTAGTTGTGGCATGTGGGATCTAGCTTCCTGACCAGATACCGAACTTGGGCCCCCTGCATTGGGAGCTCGGAGTCTTAGCCACCGGGCAACCAGAGAAGTTCCGTATCAGGACTCTTGAAGACATTTTTGTCTCTGTGGGCTTGGTTTCAGAGGCTGGGTGCAAGGTGGAGTTAGACAGATCCCTCTTTGCATCCTATCTCTGCTTCTTCTGAGCTGGAAGATTTCTGGTAAATACTAGAACTTTCTTTGAGCTTAGTTTTTTCACCTACAAAGTGGGAAAAGAATAATACCTACCTCCCAAGTTTAAAAGGATTCAATGAAGTGATGTTATATATTACAGTGTCTGGAGTATACTAGATTCCAGTTAGTGGGAGCTGATGTTAGTATCATGGCCATCATGGTGGTGGTGTTGGGATGATGGTGCAGCTCTCCTGCAGACTGTCTGGATGTGGGGGCAGCTCCTCCCTTGGGTCATGAGCATGGCTTACATGCGATTTGGGAAAGGGAGAGTGTGGTGAACAGACTCCGTCAGCTGTGACACCTCTCTCAGCCCCCCATCAAATTCTTCCTTCAGATGTGTACAGATGTGCCACGTGACCCTGGCCAAGTTACTTAGCCAATCTGTGCTTCAGCTTCAGGAATTATAAATTGCTGCTGACAATCATACCTGGTACTTAGAAGATTGAATAAAAAGGGTTACCTGGAAAATTCAGACACTGTCTGCTATGGGGGGCTGTGGGGGTGGAGTTCTTATCCAGGCATTTGCTGCTGTTACTATTGCTGTGATTATTGTGCTACAGGAGTGACCCATACACTCCTGTAGCCCAAAGAAACAAGGGCAAGAGCTGCTAACCCAGGTGATCCCGGACCTTGGAGCAGGGGTAGGGTGTGGGGTGGAGGTGGGCTCGGGTGTGGACCCCAGCGTGTGGACCTCACTGTGCCGGCGCTGGAGGGCAGCCCAGAAAAGACAGTGAACTTTCTCACCCACCACCTGCAGGCAGGGTGTCGCCAGGTGGAGCATAAATGATAGTTTGGCTCAGCGGGTACTGCCTCTTGTCCTTTACCCGGTGTTGTCCCTTGATCGGGTCACTAAGGGTGACAGTTCCACACCAAGTAGAATGGACTTTTGCAAAACTGGTGAAATTCGCTTGTAAGTCTGAATCGCTTGAAAGCATGAAACCACTGCATTCACCAGACCCAACCAACTGCTGGTGAATTTTTATAATTCATAGTAACAGACCGCCTTTAACTAACCTTTGGACTCTGGGCACTCCAGAGCTCCTGCAGGAACCCAGCAGGAAGTGGAGGCTGTCCCCCAGCACCCTGCAGCAGACAGGGCTGATTGGTTTGGGTGCACCTGCGGGGAAGCTGCCTTTTCTCCAGAGTCCTTGTGCTGTGGTTTTGGATTGGAGGCAGGTGGACCTTCTGTGGGATTTGGCTTCCACCCTTTAGCTTCAGGTGCCTCAATTATAAAACGGGTTTTGTTGCTACCAAAAATGCCTGTGAGGTGCTTAGCTGGTGCTCACTCAGAAACGTGGCAGGGGCTGCCACTGTCTTTCTGCTGATGCGGGCTGCGGCCTGAAGGTGGGAACCAGGGCCTTAGCTGCACCTGTATTTCTGCAGCATCAAAGACCTTGGAGCCCTCCCCGACTTAAAGTTTTATCTCTGAGAGAAGAAATAATCATTTATCCCATGAGCAAATGGAAAAACTGAGACCTTGCAAGTTTGGGTGGTGTGTCCCAGGCCCCACAGTGAGTTCCAGGTGTCCAAACCCCTAACAGTTGTAGGGGGGTTTCTAAACCATCAAGTGTGTGAAGCATTTTGACATTTAGAAAATCACTATGCTGAGGCTCCAAGCCACACAATGTGTATGTTGACTGCCAATTTATAGATAGGAAAACTGAGGCTCAGAAAATTAGGACTTACCTAGGATTGTACCTTGATTTTTGTGGCAGAGCTGGGGCTCCAGCTCAGACCTCTGGCCTCCAAATCCAGGGTTCACTTCCACCGTGCACTCAGAGTTATCACGTGGGTCTGTGTGATCCTCTCTGCAGTGACTTTTCCCCTCCGAGCAGGTAGATCTGTTAGGGTGACTAGTCATGAGCCAGCAGGGAGAGGGTTAAATTCCTTCCTAAGCGAGGGCAGGTTTTGAGCTGGGCACCTCTAGTGACCCCGTCACTGACCCTCACCCCGGGTCAGGGCGCGGGCTGTGGGGGAAGGGAAGGAAAGCAGCTCTAAGGGCTGGGTGGGGACGCTCATCTCCCTTCTTCGCTGGACAAAGACAGACAGGTGCCAGTGGCTCTTCCCAGTCTCCACAGACAGTCCCTAAGGTTCCCCTGCGGTGGACGGCCATCAGCAGGGCCTACCCTCTCACTCAGGCCCTGGGGCCCCGGCAGCGCTTAGAGACATTGGAAGCCCTGTGATGTGTTCTTGGGTAAGTGGGAGCTGGGCTAGTTTTTTTACCTGTAAAGGCACCAGTAATAGAGAATGAAACTATCAAATGACCCTCCTGGCTGGATGGGACTTTGGTCCCCGCCTGTGATTCACTAAAGAGGAGAAGGAAGATCAAGGTGGCCCACAGAAGCCAGCGTCTCTGACGTAAGTGGTGACTCTGAACACTGGGAAGGCTTCTCCATTCCCTCCTCTCCCCAGGCGGCCCCCACCCCAGTCACCCCCTCTGTTAGCTCAGACCTATTTGAAAGCATGTGTTTGAGTTATTGTCCCTGTGTCCTCCCTAGATGGACCTCAAGGAGGTCGAGAGCTGTAGAGTAGACTGCCCAGGGCTGCTCAGCAAGTCGGGGATGGGGAGAGCTGTTCTGGAAGCCAGGCGTCACCCAGCACTTTCCTTGAGACTGCCACCCCAAGAAGGACAATTGAGGAAAGGATTTCCAGGAAAGCAAGGAGCTGACTTAAAGGAAGTGAGCAAAATCTCTTCCTCCATCCCCGCCTTCCTGCCCCGAGACCCTTCCCCTCCCCACTGCTGCTGCTAAGTCACTTGAGTCGTGTCCGACTCTGTGTGATCCCATAGACGGCAGCCCACTGAGGAATTCTTAATACACCTGTCTCTGAGTGGCAGGGAAAAGCCTTTAATTGTACCTAGAGGCGAGGGAGGCACTGAAGGGAAAGCCTGCTAACTGGTGGGGCAGGTCCCAATCTGTCTGGCTCTGGCCCTTATGGACACTTCAATTAATGATGTTAATGATGGCTTTGCGCGCAAGGGGCTCTCCGAGGCAGCTGGTCTCCAGGCTGCACAGCCCCGATACCTGGCCAGACCTGAGTCCCCAGTCCGTGAGTCTGTTTTATGCCTGTCTGCAAGATTAAAGGTGCCATGAAACTGTAAATTATTAGCAGTTTCATGTTCTCCATCTTTTTTTGTGTGTGTGGTAACTTACATATTGATGAAATTGACCGTTTTAATAGTTTTTAATTGCATAGTTTGGAAGCATTAAGTACATTTGCATTGTGCAACTGCCCCTGCTGTCTATCTCCAGAAGTTTGCCTCCCCCAAACTAAAACTCTGTACTTGTTAAATAATAACTCCCCCTTAGCCCCTCTCCCCAGCCCCTAATAACGTCTATTTTACTTTCTGTCTCTATAAATTTACTATTGTAAGTACCTCATACAAGCAGAATCAAGAAATATTAGTCGTTTTGTATTTCACTTAGGCTTATTACATTTAACATTTTCAAGTTTCCTCCACATTGTAGCATGTGTCAGATCTCCTTTTTAAGGATGATGATATTCTGTTCTTATCTATGCCACGTTTTATTGTATCCATTCACTCTTCCACAGACACTTGGGTTGTTCCCACCTTTTGGCTGTCGTGAACAGTGTTGTAAAAGCACGGGTGAGCAGCGTCCCTTCGCGGCCCTGCCTCACATCCTTTGGTTATACACCCAGAAGGAGAATTGCTGCATCGTATGGTTATTCTATGCTTCAGCTCTTAGGAAACCACCGTACTGTTTTCCCTAGCAGCTGTAAAATTTTACATTCCCACCAGAAATTGTCTGCATCCTTGCCAACATTTTTTTTTTTCTTTTTTTTTAAACTAGTAGCCATCATAATGGGTGTGACATGGCATCTCACTGTGATTCTCCATCTTTTGAAGGGGAAGTCAGGCCCCAGGAAGCACTAAGACAGGTCCTCCGCATTGCAGAGCAGCTAGGCCCGGGCCCATGTTTCTGGGTCTGTGTCACAGCCTCCATCCTGTACTTCTGCTCCTCAAGAGGAGGCAGACGACGGGAGGGTTTATAGATTAGGAGGTTGGGATTAACGGATACACTCAACTGTATATAAAATAAAGCCAGTAAGAACCTACTGTGTACCACAGAGAACTCTTCTCAGTATTTTGTAATAACCTATAAGGGAAAAGAATCTGGAAAAGAATGTATATGTGTAACTGAATCACGTTGCTGAACACCGGGAGCTAACACAACATTGCAAGTCAACTAGACTTCAGGAAAAAAAGAAAAGTAAAGAAAAAGAGGAAGCAGGTGAGGCCCTTCTCCTACCTTGCTCTTCCTGGCGATTGTCAGGGCCCTTTCCCTGCCTTCTGTCACAGGAGCAGAACAGCCTTGGCCCATCAAAAGTGTCTGGAGGGTGAATGACCTTCAGGGGGAGAAGGGGCTTTCAGTGATATTGAGATTTAAAGAGTTGGATTGTTTTAACCCCGGGCATTGGGTAAATTACAGTACAGCCACTGCAGAGATGTGCAACAATTACAAGTGACTTCATAACGAATTTTCTTTCTGTTTTGCCACACTGCATGGCTTGTGGGATTTTAGTTCCCCAACCAGGGATCCAAGGCAGGCCCTCACAGTGAAAGCGCAGAGTCCTAACCACTGGACTACCATGGAATTCCCTGAAGAATTTTAAATAATTTCCAGTTTTTAGTAACAGGAAAGCTTCCTCTGATATTACATGTATATGGAGGGGAATAGTGTAAAACTTCTTTATGAGCTTAATGATGAAAAAGAAAACTAGACACAGGAAAAAGATTTAATGGAAATATGCCCAAGCGTTATCAGCTGCTGCCACCTCTGGATTAATGTGAAGTGGGCGACTTTAATTTTTTTGTCTTTATGTTATTCTAAATTTTTCAGATTATCTATTGTACATATCTATTGAGTACATATTCCTTTTATAGTCAGAAAAAAGATTGATAATAAGATGATGGCCGCTCTTCATTTGGCACATGTGTTGAGTGGTCTGTGAAGCATACAGCTCTGCTCAGGCTGATGGTGGGACGCTAAGGTGTGGAGGTGTGGGGACAGAGGGCAAGGAAGGAAGGTCAGGACCCCGGCGAGGTGATCGCTGGGGGAGGTCAGGGACGGGGGCATCTCTGCGCCCTCCGCTGCCGCCCTGAACTCATGACATTAGGACCCTGGTTTTGAATCATTTGATGTCTGCATGTGGCATTTGCCTTTGACTTTTCTCACTTCAGCTGAGCTGGGACCTGCCTGGACCCCTTGACCCCCGTCATGAGAGCAGCGGTGGCCCTGCAGAGGTTAGGGTCGAGGGGTGGGCGACTCAGCCTCCAGTGGGTGATTTCCCATGGCTCTTAGGACCTCGAACACGTGGGAGAGAAACCAGCATAATCCAGCGCTTTAAAGAAAGTGCTCGACAGCCAGTCTCTGGGCCAGTGTTTTGCTCACCACTCATTGGCCATGACCTTTGGCAGCCTCCTTAAGGCTTTGTGTCCTCAGTAGTTAAAACAGAGATGATAATAGTAACTATTTCACAGGGCTCAGGAAAGTATTAAAAGAGCTAATTAATGCCTGCTGATGGCCCCTGGCTTATTGTGTGCCTGATTCCTGTTGTCTGGTTGAGAGGAAGATTCTGATGCTAGACCTCCTGGACCCAAACCACCTCTGTGCCTCAGTTTCTCCATCTGTAAAATGGAGATCATAATACCAACTATCTCAGATGGTTATTGTGAAAATGAAATAAATTGCTATAAATAAAAGTGACTAAAATAATACTCAGCACATAGTAAATACTTAGGAAATGTTAACTATGATCAGAGGGGTGCACATTGGAGTGGCAACCAGTTATGTGTGGGGGGCACCCGCCAACTCATCTGACTGTCCCAGGAGTCCCATCTCACAGGTTAGGGCCCATCATTCAGTTGTTAAATACTTTGAATGTGAATGTCCCCACTATTGTTATTACCACCTCGGGCTCCAGATGTCAAGATTCCTATCTCATCCCACCACTTTGCCAGATTTCTCTCTTTTCTTAGTTGAAATGGTCCTGCTCAGTTTCCAAAGGGTGCTGGTGCTCGAAGTTGGGGTCCCAGGCGGACTGGGGTGCAGGCTGGCTGCTTTGGAGATTGCTTGATGAGCATTAAATCGGACACTTGAAGCTGTTCTCCTCGCCTTGCTCCCCTGCCCTTTTGAGAAGGAGCCAAAGCCAAGAAAAAGCAACAATTCACAAATATAAAGGGGACCATGAACATGACAGACAGGAGAAATCTTCCGCAGCAGTGTTGGCTGCCGGTGGGCCGATGGGGTAGATAATGGGAGAGGAAACATGGCCTTTGCAGAGAAATAGAACGGAACACTTTGTTCACTGGAAGAATGAACGCTGGCTGCTCAGTTGGGGTTTCCGATGATGAGCTTGTCTTTGGGGAGATGATGGCGATTAGGTTTTCTCAAGGCGCAGGTGGGGTCCCACCCAGAAACCCTGGGGTGGGGAAAGCCACAGACCTGAGCAGGGCGCCCAAAGGTGAGACCAGTGCATCCCAGTGCAGCTCACGGGCCCCGGCCGCCGACTGCAGTGCCGCCAGCCACTCTGTCCCTCCGTTGTCTGCCCAAGCCGAGAAGCGGGGTGTTCAAATCCCTCTGGAAGCCCCCGAACCTTTTCTCAAATTATATCTTTTTATGGAGCCTTAGGGAGGTAGAGGGGCTTCCCTGGTGGCTCAAATGGTAAAGAATCAGCCTGCAATGCAGGAGACTCTGGTTCGATCCCTGGGTCGGGAAGATCCCCTGGAGAAGGAAATGGCAACCCGCTTCAGTACTCTTGCCTGGAGAATCCCATGGACAGAGGAGCCTGTTGGGTTATATTGTCCACAGGGTTGCAAGGAGACTGAGCAACTTTCAGTTTTTTACAAGGAGGTACATCCCAGGGAGGAGAGGATGAGGCCACGTGTATTTTCTGATTATTTGTATGCCAACTTTCTGGGTCAAGATGGTATCCTGTCAACACTTCCCTGGACATATATTCTGTACCAGATTCTCTAAGCTTATGATTACCTTCTAATTACAAAGTAGGTATTGGAATCTCTGTTTTACGTGTGAAGAAACTAAAGTTTTGAGAGACTGAATCTTCCCCTCAAGTTTCCAAAGTGACTTTGGGATTTTTTTGGTTAATTCTTCCTTGGCCATGACTCAAGAAACAACTGGAATCTTGTAAGTGGCAAAGACAGTGGTGGCTTGATCTTTGCGGGACCGGATCCCGTTACCTGGGTTAGAGGGAGCCAGGGCACAGCCAGCAGATGAGAAGACATGGATCTGGGCATTAGTGCTGGCTGAGTTCAGATGCCTCCACTGGGCCTTGGGTGGGTCAGGAGAAGGAGAGGTGAGGGCTTGCCCAGTGCCCTCAGCCGGGTGGTGTTCTGGCACGGCTTGCTCTTTTTCCTCCTCTCCCCATGGTTAACACTTGGGGCTACCCCACAAGACAGGTCTCTGCTGAGGCTGGTCGGCCCGGACTGCACGCGGGCCCTGGACGGGACCCTGCTTGTGCGAAGGAGCAGACGCGCGCGCCCTCATCCAGGCGGGGGGCCTGGATCTGGTGCTGGGAGCGGAGGTCAGCGCTGCAGCTGCCCCAGCCCTGTGGCCCAGCTGCTGATGGGGCTCGGGAGGGGCTGGAGACAGCCTCAGGTCCCGAAGCAGGAGGGCCCCAGATGAGGGCCTCCAGGAAACACTGTCTACTTCCTTGGCTTTACCCAGGTCGGTGGGGCAGCCCCTTCCTCCTGGGAATCTCAGCGGCCCTTTCACGCTGCCTCTTCTGTCTCTGAAGAGACTCAGAGGAGGCTCTGGGTGGGAACGGCACCGCCCATTTCTCCCAGCCTTTTAAGTCCTTTGGGGGTCACCTGAATCTTGGCAGATGCCAAAGCTCTGTCTGGAGCTCGATTTCTGTGCCGGTGATGTAGGGGGCTGACTCCTCTTACAGGCTAGGACAGGGGCTCCCGGGGGCTCGGCGCGCCTCAGTCTAGCTAGTCTTGGCTGCTCTGCTAGGTGATGTATTACCTTGGTCAGCTCAGAAACAGCCCAGGGACGGGGGGTATAGGCCATTGTCTCCACCTGGTCTGGGCTAGACAGGGCCACACCATGGACCTGTTGACCCCCAGGGCCCACAGAGGCCGAAGAGAGGGAGAGCCTCGCAGGAAAGCTTTGTTTCAAGCCTGTGGCCAGCCCAGCCCCCAGCTCTGAGTAAACAGCAGAGATAGGATCGGGCGTAGCCAGGAAGGGTGGCAGGGTGCGGCCTGGGAGAAGAATGGCAGGATGTGGCACTGGGCACCGTGCTGGGCACCCACGCCTCGGGCCATTGTTCAGGGCTGCCCAGGGCTCTCAACTCTCAGGGGCCCTGAAAGGAAGTGATGTTCCTCTGGGACCTGTTCCCTTGGCCCTGCCACTCCCGGCCACATGCTTCCTCCCTGGCAGTGCCCTCTGCACCACCCACGCAGGGGCGGGGGTCTCAGTAGAGGGTCAGGTGTGTGCCCAGCGGGGAAGTGTCGTCACTGACCCTCCTAGGAGGGTCTGCCTTCCTGTAGCCCTGGGTCTGAGTCACCCGTCATGCTCCGATGACTGGAATTTATCTCTATCTTTATCTGTATCTAGATGTGGGGAGGGGAGGGCTGTTGTTATGGAGGGAGGAAGGTCTGAGAGTAAAAAGTCCTTTGATTCCAATCTGGCTGGGCTGGTTGTTGTCTGATTGGGAGAGGAAGTGGCTGGTGATTTGTTTGGGGGTAGAAAGGGGCTTAGTTTTTGTGTGCCTAGGGTGGGAGGGGGTCAGAGGGGCTGGGAGAGGGTTGACTGTAGGCAGGAGAAAGAGGAGCTTAGCCCCTGGAGTGTGCCTGGTTGCAGACTCCAGAACTGGGCTCTGCGCCCTCATCCCTCTGTGGGGGGCAGGCATCCGCTGCCTTGTCCTGGGCGCGGGATTTGGAGTCAGCTCAGAGACTCAAGACTCTGCGGCATCCAGAGTGGGGCTGGCCGGAGCCCTCTCCCCCTAGGGGCCTTCACTTCTCAAGATGCTCAGGTGAGGTTAAACCCAGGAGAGGGTGGCGGAGGGCCTGTGGGGTAGGTTCCCCGGAAGGGAAGGGAAGGCAGAGCAGGAATGCTGCTCCGTGCCCCAGCTGGTTGAAGGTCCTCTGACTGTATTCCTAAATCAGTATGCCCAAACAAGCCAGGTGAACCTGACCTTTCTGGGCCTCAGTTTCTCCATTTATAAAATATGAGTAAGACTGGGCGAGAAGGAGGAGATTGGGAACACAGAAGCGCTTCTACCCTAGTGAGAGCCCTACCAGGGTGGCCTCTGACCAGAACCTGGGTGGGAACTGGGGGAGGCCAGTAATCCACATCTCCTGAGCACCAGAAGAGTCTGACTTCTGGGCATCTGGGGAAAAGGGAGGCTGTGACCGCTGACCTTAAAACCTCCTGAAAAATCATGTATATATGATTGAAGCATGGAGCATGCTTTGTAGGGAAGGGGTAATAAGGGAATTTTTTTTTTTTTTTAAGTCTCTGGAAAAGACTTAAGGGAAGACTCCACGGGGTCTTTAAATTCATAATGTTTGGAAAATGTTTCTTACTGTCCCAAGGTAAGAACAAAAGGAAGTGGACTTGCCTTGCTACTAGGGGATTGGGGTCATTCACAGGAAGAGCTTAGCAGCAAGAAAGATGCAGCTGAGGATAACTGGCTGTGGGAGGTGGGGGTGTGGGAAATTAGCCCCAGACAGCAGCATCCATCTGATGATGATGAGTATAGTAGTTGTCACTTAGGCATTCAGATCTGCCTTGTCCTATGCTGCTGAGCTGTATTATACTCTGAGTGTTGTACAAATGTTTATTGAGCACCTATATGTACCAGGCACTGTGCTAGACTGCAGCTATACTGATGAGCAAAACTAAGCTTATTTTCACAGTGTGGGGTTGGATGGGTTCTCAGGCTAGTGGGCCAGTCAGAAATAAAACAGGTGAAGGTATCATTCCCAACTGTGAAAAGTACTTTGAAGTCACAAGTTCAGGGTGCCAAGAGAATGTAAAACAGGCACATCTTATAGGGTCTGGAGTGTTAATGGAAGGCTAATCTCTTCAGCTTTGGTCTTCTCTTGTGGCTCAGCTGGTGAAGGATCTGCCTGCAATGCAGGAGACCTAGGTTCGATCTGTGGGTTGGGAAGATCCCCTGAAGAAGGGAAGGGCTACCCACTCCAGAGTCCTGGCCTGGACAATTCCACGGACTACAGTCCATGGGGTTTCAACACAGAACAGCACTGCTGCTCTGCCTTCCCTTGCAGGGTTGCAAGGTCGGACACAACTGAGCGGCTTTCACTTCAATCTCTTCATGTTGGGAGTTTTGTTCCCATTTCACTGAGGAGGAAATTGAGATTTAGAGAGGTTATGTCAAGTGCCCGTGGTTACACAGCAATCAATTAAGCAAATTTAGGATTCAAATGGACTCAGGTGTGTCTGCCCCAGAGCCTTCTCTCTCAACCACCTGGCTCTAGGAGCATCCTGGGCTATATGGCACCTAATGGATGCTCACCCTGTATTATTTAATGTCCATGGACACCTGTGAGAGATGGATTATTAACCCATTATATGGATTAGGAGGCGAAGGCTCAGAGTTCGTTAGATTCCCACGGTAACACAAGTCAGTTGGTGGCAGGGCAGAGATTTGAATCCAGATTGTTAAACCCCAAAGGCTGCACTCTGCATCAACCCTGGGCTGTTGCTTCTCCATAAACCAATGAATCCATGGAGGGGACCAATGGAGAGCCAGGGCCAGTGCCTGCAGTGGAGACAGACGCCTGTGGAAATGAAGGGCCCTTTTCTGGGCTGCTAGCAGGATCTGGCAGGTAATGGGGGGTTGGGGAGGGGGAGTACCATGCCCTGGTGAACAGACTGACACCTCCAAGCTAGCTTGACTGGTCGCCAAGAGCCATTTTCTTTGTTACCAGGCTCTGTGTCAGAAGCTGGGACGGACTGTTGGGAGCACCCCCCCCCCAAAACAAAAATAATCCCAGTACCCAGTTGGGTGTACTCTTGGGAGTTAAGAGTGGGTAGAAAAGGCCATCAAGGTCAAAGGGAAGAGCTGTTAGTGCAGCAGGGTCGAACAGAAACATAAGGTGAGCTACACTTACACACGTTTTCCCTAGCTACAGTAAGAAGTGCACAAAGAAACAGGTGAGACGAATTTTAACGATGTGTTGTATTTAACCCCAAAGTGTCCAAACTTATATTTGAACGAGTAATCAATAACCAATGAGCTATTTTACATTATGTTTTCGTCCTAGCCCTTCCAAAACGAGGGTGTAGTTTGTACTCTGCATGTTTCCACCGGGACCCGCCGCGGTTCAGGTGCTCAGCAGGGGGTGGCCGGGGTCCCGGGGTCCCTGGGGTTCCTTAGGACCGAGCATCACCTCCTCTGCCTCGGCCTTCCGCGGCGGGGGCAGGGGGAGGGTGGTCCACAGCGGGACCGAGCTCTGGGGGGCGGCGGGCGCTGGGGCCCCCCCGGGTGCCGCCGGGAAGCTGGGCCGCGTGGGGCAGCACCCTGAGGGTGCCCGGAGAGAACCCCCCAAGACCCCGGCCCGGGCGGGGCGCGGGGGGGCGCGGAGCCGGCCGGGGATCAGAAGCCCGCGGCCCCGCATTGTTCGCCTGTCACACTTCCTTTGGCTTTATTGCCTTTGTCCAACACCCTATTGTCTGATTTCCTTTTGTCCCCCTTTCAGCGCTGCTGTCTTTTATTTTCCAGCCAGCCTGGTTGTTTTCATTTCTTTTGTCTGAAGTTCCTGAGAGGAAGGTTTTATTTTCAGCGGTTTGATTAATTCACAGCTTGAGCCCCGGGTTGTTTGTTATGTAATTGCGGCCCTCGGCTTCAGGATCGCGCCCCTCCCCCGCGCCCCTCCCCGCCCGGGTGGGCCGAGCGCCGGCTTCCTGGCTGCTGGCCGGGCCGCGCGGGGCGGGACCCAGACGCACCCCAGGGCCCTGCTGGGCCGCGCGGGGGTCTCTTCTCCTTTCTCCTCACCCTGCCCTTCCTGGGCCCCACACCAAGCCCCCAGGGCACCTTGCCCTTTGAAAGTGGCAAGAGAGTCTGGTCTGGTCTGGTCTGCAGGATGGCATCAGATCGAGCAGATACATCTTATTCGACTGGAATGCTTTCAGTTATTTGAAGTGAAATACTGTGCATGTGTACATCTGTCGTATGTAGCACATCGCATCATTCCTTATAAGAAGCATTTTATACAGAGGTGATGTAATATACAAATATGCTGCACCTGCAATTTAATTTGAGGGATGTTTTACTATATATAATTTTTGCCTTAGGTTCCCCTCCTAAAAATGTAATGCCCGGGTAAACAAATTTTTTAAAAAGTAACACAGCTTTTCAAACTACTATGTATCAGAATCACCAGGAGGGCTTGTTAAAACAGATTCATGGCCTCACCCACAGAAATCCTGATTTGTGCCTGACCCATGACTTCACCTTTCAAACTAGCCCTCAGGCTATGCCGGCTGCCTCCCTGTGCTGCATTCCAACCGGCTGTGCTCTAACAAAGGCACCAAGCACGCTTCTGAACACCTTGTAAATATCAATTCATCACTTCACACTGTCCATTTTACAGATGAGAAAACAGGTATGGAAAGGTTAAGTAACTTGCCCAAGATGACTCAGCAGCTCCTGGAGTAGCTGAGGCAAGACCCATGCCTTCTTGGAACCTGCTGTATGTCCCAGCTGGTCTTGTCTCTCTGACTTTGGAGGGGGAGCAGGTGAGCTCTGGGCATTTGCTGCTCTGGCCTTGAGCCTGGCGTGACCACCGAAAACGACTCCCAGGATCCTGCTCAGCTAGTTGGTGATCCCACACGGCATGGTGTCAGCAACAGAAGTAGGAAATTCAGTCTCTGCTTTCATTACACCGGGGATTGCAGAGGCCCAGAGGGGGCCAGACTCTAATTGAGACTCTAACCAGATCTCTTAAGTATAATACTGTTCTACAATTAGACCAGTTCTGTAAGGAACAAGGGAAATGGGTAGAAGCAATGGCACCCCACTCCAGTACTATTGCCTGGAAAATCCCATGGACGGAGGACCCTGGTGGGCTGCAGTCCACGGGCTCGACTGAGCGACTTCACTTTCACTTTTCACTTTCATGCGCTGGAGAGGGAAAATGGCAACCCACTCCAGTGTTCTTGCCTGGAGAATCCCAGGGACAGAGGAGCCTACTGGGCTGCCGTCTATGGGGTCACACAGAGTCAGACACGACTGAAGCGACTTAGCAGCAGCAGCAGCAGCAACCAGATACAAGAAAATATTTCTCGGAAAGCTACTCATCTCTTAGGTCACTTCAACTCACCTCACTTTTGGTAAATAGATAGATGGATTCAAGGAATAGTTGCAAATAGTTCACTTTTATCTTGCCTCTTCTATAAGGAAAACAAAGAACAAGTGTATAGGGTAGTCAATACTTGGTTTCACTTTAGGGGAGAAGGAGGGAGTGTGAAAGTGAAAGTCGCTCAGTCGTGTCCGACTCTTTACAACTCCATGGACCGTAGCCCTCCAGGCTCCTCTGTCCATGGGATTCTCCAGGCAAGAATACTGGAGTGGGTTGCCATTCCCTTCTCCAGGGGAACTTCCCAACCCAGGGATTGAATCCATGTCTCCTGCATTGCAGATGGATTCTTTACTGTGTGAGCCACCAGGGAAGCCCCTGGTGAGTGGTGGAGAGGGAAACAATCTGGCCTCTTCATAAAGAGTAACTGCTACTCAATCCCAGTTATTGCCCCAGGCTAAATTCAAGAGAGTCCAAGCCCAGATTTTTATGTGCTATCTCTTGATTTTTAAATTTTGATAATTACAAATACGTACTTAAACATACACAGACACATACTGTATATATGATCTTGGTTTTACTGGGCTTGGAAACAGCCAGTTAAGTTTCTAGCCTTCTTGGTGGAACCCATCAGCCCGCTAGTCCCAACGCTACAACAAGCAGGGTACAACAGAAGGCGGCCCAGTCTCCTCTAGGCCTTTCTATTAAAAGAAAAAGGCAGGGGTGGGGGCAGACCAGAATCTTTTCCGGTCACAGTGAGTTCCAAGTGGAGCTGGTCTTTTGTATGAGTGTACCTGTTTGGGGCTGGAGCAGCAGTCACTGCCTGGGGGCTCAGGTCCTCGTCCCGACTCTGCCCCTCCTCCCTCAGGATGTCTATGAGGAGCCCCGGCTCTGCCCAGCTGGTCCTGGATGAAGTGGGCACCATGGTGAACTGTACTGTCAAGGCAGAGGGGAAGAAGGAGCCCTGTTACGAGGACCCCCAAGGCTCGGCGACTGCAGCTGAATCGCAGCCTGGAGACCCAGCCCGCACCCCCCAGAATGGTGCTGACCCGCAAGCTCCAACCCAGGTGCCCAGCACTCTCTTGGGTCCCCTAGGTCAGGGTCCCCAGCCTGCCTCTGCGGCTCCTATGTGTGTGCCCATCCCCCTGGTGGATGGGCCAGGCATCACCAGGGGCTCCTGGGTCAGAGTCCCCAGCCTGCCTCTGCGGCTCCTGTGCGTGTGCCCATCCCCCCGGCGGATGGGCCAGGCACCACCAGCCTAGCAAGGGGCAGGCAGACGGGTGGGTGGGTGGGTCAGGCTACCTGTCTGAGCAGGACATGGACTCACATCTGTCTTCACTCACCTGATACTAACTGCTCGCCTCTGTGTGACTGGTCCTTACCCTTGAGGACTAGTTGAGAAGTAAGATACACACATTTACAGTCTGGCTTAAAGCTAATCTACTAGCTTTGTCTAGTAGTAGACATCTACTACTTTGAAATCTACTGCTGATTCAAGAAAATCAGTCTTATTACCCAAACCAGAGTTTAAATCACTATTAAAGACAATATGATTCCTCATCCTTAAAATGAAGGAGCTGAACTATATGAGTGGTGATGATTCTTTCAGCTCTTAACAATTCCATGATTCCATTTAAGAGATGTAAAAGGAAATATGTAATCAGAGGCAAATGAGAAAATAAATAAATTTAAATTAAAAAAAAAAAAAAAAGGCAAATGAGTGAAAATGAGGAGAGTTTTAGGGCTCTGAGGAGGGATCCAGCCAGGAGGAGTAGGCGAAAGGGGGCTGGAAGTAGGGGTAGTGAATCAAGGAGGACTTCCTGGAGGAATAAGACTTTAAGCTGAGCCTTAAAGAATGGAGAAGACTCAGATGAGAAGAGGAGAAAGTGGGCAATGTCTGAAAGAGAATGGGAGTGGGGACCCTCAAAGTAACCAGCCAGGCTGGAGTGTAGTGCATGCAAGGGAGGAATAATTAATAGCTGACTTTTGGCCTTTGCCTCTGCAATGGCAAACCTCATTCACATTCCTTAACTCCTTTGATCCCAGCTACAATCCTATGTCAAAAGGAGGTATAAGTATTTCCATTTTCAGAAGAGGGAGGTCAGGTTCATAGAAGTTCAGGAACTCATATGGGATTAAGCACATTGTGAGTCAGTGAGCCCAGATCTCTTGTCTTAAAACCTTTTGTTCTTTTCACGAAATCGATTAAGCCGAGTCAGAGCAAAGGTCGGGAGGTGGGGAGAGAGGGCCCTACTGAAGGCTGGGAGCTGGGTAGATTCTGGGGTTCCCCAGGGCATACATCCCTGGAGTGCTCAGCGCCACCCCCCTCCTGTCCCTCTTGTCTTAGGGTGACAGGGACATTCAGTGTGTCTCGCAGGACAGCAGCTCCCTGGAGAACAGTGAGTCCCCAGAACCCAGGAGACCAGGAGGTTCCGAGGCTGCTTCTGGAAGCCAGGAGAAGCTGGACTTCAACAGAAACTTAAAAGAAGGTGAGACGTCTGCCCAAGTTAGAGATGGGGGCCTGGTGGGGCGGTCTTAGGATGGTGCTTCTCAGCCTTCTGCCCAAGTTAGAGATGGGGCCTGGTGGGGCGGTCTTAGGACGGTGCTTCTCAGCCTTCTGGTGTTTTCCAGTTGTGCCGGCCATCGAGAAGTTGCTGTCCAGTGGCTGGAAGGAGAAGTTCCTGGGAAGGAGCTCTGTGGAAACCAAAGATGTCAAAGGTGAAGGCCCATGTGGGTGGGCAAGGGGGAGACATCTGAACCCCCTTCCCTTCTCTAGGCCTGCAGGGCAATTTCTGGGGTTCTTGACTCCCTCACACATGACCTGTGCCCCTCTGGCTGCTGCCTGGCCCTAGGGGTCAGCACCATTCTCCACCCAAGCGCTGGACCTATTTCCGTGCAGCAGAGGCCTGGTGGGAATCAAGTCCCCTGGGACCCTTGTGACCTGGGGCATGTCATTGCCACTTCCCATATCTCACTATGAAATGGAATGTTCCCTCTCACTGCTGGAAATTAATTCTAGGTCATCAGGACCTCACTCAGTACAATAAAGTGTGTTTGCTTAGGTTCACTCCCAGTGTGGTGGTTTAATTTTCCGAGAGGAAACTTTAAAATAATGCAGATCCCCAGATTCAAGACTCACAAAGGATAGGGACCTAGGCATCTGTATATTTCAAAGGTTCCCTGAGTAATTCTGATGCAAATGGTCTGTATCCTGGCACTTAGGAGTAACTGCTGTATCTGATATGAGCCGCACTGGAGACAAGTTAGACATCGCTAGCTGAGGGCCGTGTACCAGATCCACGACTGAGCTTTACATTCAGTTCCCATTACCCTCACAGCAGCCCTGTGAGGTGACAATCACGGTGCTTATTTATAGATTCAAAAAACCATAAAATGCAAAGAAGTTGGTCGCTTGCCCAACAGCTCCTGGGGGGGAATGGGTTAATAGCGGAATTTGAACCCAGATCTCTCTTGCTCCAAAGCCTACCCGTGTCCCTCTGGACTCTCCTGCGGGACAGTTATCCACCTGGCCCTATGGCGCTGGGTTCTTGAGGACACCCCAGGGGTGGGCCAGGCCTGAGACATCCCACCATCAGCATTTCCAGGGCCTGGAAGAGCAGCTGATGGTGGGGAACTTCCAGAGCGACCAGTGGTCAGCTGACTAGATGAGGAGCCTGCTCCAGGGCAAGGATCATGTTCCAGTCTTCTCTGTGGTCCAGTCCCTGGCACGGCCCTGGGGGATAGCAATTGCTCAGTGTCCTACAGATGAACTGGTGGACAGATGAACAGACAAAAATTATCAACAATGGCTCTTTCCCTGTGGAGCAGGGACCAAGGAGAGCCTGGCGGAGAAGGAGCTGCAGCTTCTGGTCATGATCCACCAGCTGTCCGCCCTGCGGGACCAGCTCCTGACAGCGCACTCAGAGCAGAAGAACATGGCCGCGATGCTCCTGGAGAAGCAGCAGCAGCAGATGGAGCTGGCCCGGCAGCAGCAGGAGCAGGTGGGCCCTGCTCCCCGGGGCGGGCACCCTCAGAGCATAGCAGGGAGCATGGTGGGCCCTGCTCCCTGGGGTGGGCACCCTCAGGGCACAGCAGGGAGCGTGGGGCGGGCACCCTCAGAGCACAGTAGGGAGCATGGTGGGCCCTGCTCCCCAGGGCGGGCACCTTCAGGGCACAGCGGAGAGCATGGGGGACCCTGCTTCCCAGGGCAGGCACCTTCAGGACACAGCAGGGAGCGTGGGGCAGGCCTGGCTGGTGCAGGCTGAGGCTGCGGGCGGGTGGGGAGGGGGCCACAGGAAGGGGCTGGGATTCCCGCCTCTGGGGTTCATCAGTCCTTGCAAGAGGACCAGGGTGGAGGTTGCTGGGGGAGCTCTGAGCGAAAGCAACCAGCTGCTTCCTGCCCACCCTCCCTGTCTGGTCTCTAAGGGCGAGCTCTGCAAAGGGAGAGTAAATCCTGAGGGCTGGCCGGCTGGCTTCTTACCTGTCCAGCTATCCTGCCTGTCTGTCCACTGGTGTGGAAGGCAGGCTATGTATGGATGGGGCTGCAAAGGCTTATGGGAAGTGGGATCCTGGAGCCTAATGTCCACACTCCCATTGCCTCCTCTTTCCTTCTGCTAGATCGCTAAGCAGCAGCAACAGCTGATTCAGCAGCAGCACAAAATCAACCTCCTTCAGCAGCAGATCCAGGTAAAGGGGGGAGGGCTGGGCTCTGGGAGGGCTGGAGGCTGAGGGGCTGACACCAGTGTGCACAGGTTTTGTGAACAGGGAAAGACAGTGGCTGTGGATTGAGCAGAACCACTGAAGCATGACCCTAAGCACGGGGGCTCATGTTTGCTCTAGCCCCTTCCCTTGTTTTTTGTCCCCCGTTTCAAGGGCAGGGCCCAGAATATCTTCCTCCCAGCGGGGATCTGAGGGAGCAGACAGGGGCCCACAGAGTGGATGTGGGGTCAGATGGATCCTTTTGAAAACTGCCCTCAGCCCATGTCTCTCTTCCCCTGGTCCACCCTCTGTTTCCAGGCCTGACCACACCTGGGTAACTGGTTGGGACCCCCAGGGACTTACCCAGTGTTTCTTTGCCCTCAGCAGGTCAACATGCCTTACGTCATGATTCCAGCCTTCCCCCCAAGCCACCAACCTCTGCCCGTTACCCCCGACTCCCAGCTGGCTCTGCCTATTCAGCCCATCCCCTGCAAGCCAGGTGAGTGCGGGCGGGGAGGGCCGGCCTGAGGTCAGGGAAGGAGCCCCGGGATCGCAGTCGTCCATCGGTTTGCAGTGTCACCTTTCTGGGTCTAAGTTTGGGATCTGTCTAGTCGAAAAATAATCCCTTCTTTCTGAATTTCACTGGGAGAATGAAAAGAAATAGCACATAACCATGAAGTGCTTTCCAGACTAAGGATGTTGCCAATCTAGGTCTAGTCTCGCAGTTCTGGGACACTTCCTGTACCAGAATATTAATACTTGAACGTTAACTTACTTATACATCTCCCGAATTCACACTCCTGCTTTGCTCTGCCCCGTCACGGGACTTGGTGACCACAGAACAGAGCACCAACCATGCGTCCGGTGCTGATGAGTTGCTGGACAGCCATGAGGTGATAAAATGTGGACTCTGAGCTCAAGGAATTTATGGTCCCAGGAGGGAGACAGCAGAGTACCTGGGAGGGCTTCTTGCGGTGCTCACTTGGGTCCTGGGGGTGCAGACTTATGAGCATGAAGCTGGGAACGGAGGGTGGAGGGCCAGGGCCTGGATCCTGGGGCCGGAAGCCCAGTGGGGTGTCGGAGTGAGACGGCAGCAAGTGGGAGGCAGCAAGTGGGACACGCCTAGGGAGGGCAGCAGGGCTGAGCATAGACTCTGGAATTTATCTGTAGGATGTGGGATGCGCCTGGACGTTTCAGTAGAGGCTGCGTTGTCACTGGCTGTGGGTGGTGGGGAACAGGGTGGGTACCAGGTGGAGTTGAGACCAGGTCGGGGGCTGTTGGGGGGATTCTTGAGATGGGGGTAACAGCCCGAATGAAGGCAGCGTGGGATGGAGGCGGCGAGGGAGCTGTGAGCACGGAGTCCTTATGAGCGGCCCTGGGGGCAGGCGGAGGTGCTGCCCGTCACTGGTCCAGGAGGGGGAGCAGGTTTTAAGTCAGCTCCCTTTGGGTGATGTTCCCGTTCCGCCTGAGAGACGGCAGAGGAAATCCAGTGTGGGTCCAGCACCAAGACCTTTGGGCTGCAGGCACAATTCCTGGGTCAGCCCCCCGATTCAGGGTGGAGGCAGGGAAAACATAAAGGCCTGGAAAGTCAGGCCCTGCTTTGAGGACAGCTTTCTGGGGTGAAGGCATGGGAACTGGGGGTGGAGCGGGGTGAAGGGGAGGGCGGGTTGCACAAAACCACAGCACCTCCAGGTGTTCACGGGCTGAGCTGCAGGGCTGGGGAGGGCAGAGCCTGTGCCGGGATGGGACCACAGCCTCGTGGAAAAGGGAGACAGGAAATACATTTTGGGAGACCTGCACTGGCCAGGCTACCACCTGCTTCATCTGCTCCCAGATCCTAGTGGGCAGGGAGCCCTGTGGCCACCAGCTGCGCTGCCAGCTTGCGAGCGTTAGTTCTACGGCCCGTAGAACAGGGTCCAAATTCCCAGGCTCGGCCTTCACAGGCCACGAGCCCCGCTGATCCATGCATGCCACCCTCACTTGCCACCTTCTGCTTTGGCACCCGCCCGCCTCCGCTGCACCTGCCCACCCACTGACACCTCCCCTCCCCCTGGGAGGCCTGCTCCGGTCTCCCCAGCTGAACAGAGTTGTCTGGCACGCCACGCACACAGCCCGTATCACCACCGATCATGTCGGCAGAGGCTTATCTCCATGGCTCATCTCTCCATCTCAATTGTCAAGTCAGTGAGGCTGGGCCTCCTTGAGGGAGAATGAGCCCAGCTAGGCAGAAGAGAGCTAGTGCCTGTAGAGGGTAAGACCTGGGTTCAGATCTCAGTGCTCCACTCATTAGCTGTATGAGCACCTGTGTCATTTTTCCTGGTCTCAGTTTCTTTATCTGTAAAATGGGATGATGTAAACTGAGTACCTATTAATTTGCCACACACTAGGGATTCTCTTGCTAATGCACATAAGACAGACTACAAACCAGGTAGCTGCTTTTGTAGCCTGCACGTGCATGCACGTGTGCTAAGTAACTTCAGTCATGTCCAGCTCTTGCGACCCTATAGACCGTAGCCCACCAGGTTCCTCTCTCCATGGAATTCCAGGCAAGAACACTGGAGTGGGTTGCTATGCCCTCCTCCAGGGGATCTTCCCAATCCAGAGATCAAACCTGCGTCTCTTAAGTCTCCTGCACTGGCAGGCAGGCTCTTTACCACTAGCACCACCTGGGAAAGCCCCCCAGCCTGTAGTAGGTACAAAATCCGTAGGAGTAGAGCTCATCTTGCTGTTGGGTGGGAACTCCATAGTCAGTGAGTTGGGAAGGGCAGGAACAGGGTGAAGAAACGGGGTTGGGGGTGGGCACAGGAGGCCTCGGCAGCACTCTGGGCCTGGGAGGCAGTGGTTGGAAGCAAGCTGGGCCTTCTCCGAGCCTCCGCCCGCTTTGAGCTGCTGGGACCTCGTCAAGCAGGGTGTCTGCTGTTCTGTGCTCACACAGGACTTTTCTCCTTGCCGCCTTTTCCATAGTGGAGTATCCGCTGCAGCTACTGCACAGCCCCCCCGCCCCAGTGGTGAAGAGGCCTGGGGCCTTGCCAGCCCACCACCCCCTGCAGGTACCGCCCCCCACCGGCCCGGCTCCCTCGGGGATGGGGGCTCCTTTGTGTTCCCCTACTTCTACCCTCGTTTCCCGCCTCCTTGTCTCCTCCGCTCCGCTCTGGCCCACGTGCCCCTGGCCCCTCTTGAGTTGCTGACCCTCAGCGCCTCCCTCAGGAACCCTCCCAACCGCTGAACCTCACGGCCAAGCCCAAGGCTTCGGAGCTGCCTAATTCCTCCAGCTCCCCCAACCTGAAGCTGAGCAACTGCGGACCGCGTCCCCCAAGCCACGGGGCCCCCACGCTGGACCTGCAGGCCAATCCCCCTAGCCTGCCTTTGGGTAAGCCCCCCCACGCCTTTCAGTGCTAAGGGAGAGTGAAGAGGGTGGGATCTGAACAGGTCCGTGACAGTTTCTATGACCAGGGGTTAGACTCGCTCCTTTTAGCCCCCTTGAGTTTCAGCACTCGGCGTCCCAGAGACCCTTCCTGCTCTCCCCCCCGAATCTGACTGGGCAGCACCCCCCACCATCAGGGATCTAGGCCTTTCTCCCGTCTGTCTGTGGGCACCAGGACTCCAGGTCAATGGCGCCCTTGGGGGTGTGCAGGGCAGCAGAGGGGAGGACGGTGCATCACCCCATGGGTCGTAAGACATGACCTCGCTCAGTCACCCCTCTGCTCCTTTCCCCACCCTCTCCCCAGGCTTCCTCGGTGAAGGGGACGCTGTCACCAAAGCCATCCAGGATGCCCGACAGCTGCTGCACGGCCACAGCGGAGCCTTAGACACTTCCCCCAGTGCCCCCTTCCGTAAGGTAGGGCCCCTCCCCTGCACCCGGGGAGCCAGGGGGACACAGAGGCCGAGGCTACTGAAGGGAAAGCAGGGCAGGGAGTGGGGTGTGCAGAGGGGGCTGATGTATGAGTTCCCTGTCTCCCCAGGACCTCATTAGCGTGGACACATCTCCAGCCAAGGAGCGGCTGGAGGACAGCTGTGTGCACCCACTGGAAGAAGCCATGCTGGGCTGTGACATGGACGGTGAGGATCTGTGGCCATTCCTGCTCCCCACCAGGGCCAGGGCAGACCTGGGGTGTCTGTCTGCAACCCCTTCTCCCCTAGGCGGTCTGTGGAGTCCCCTTACGGGTCCCTCCCTTGTCTGTCTCTTGTCCCTAGGCCCCTGCCGGTCTTCCCTGGCTGCTGCAGGAGGCTTCAGTGACCCCTGGTGGTGACAGAAGGGAAGTCCTTCTGCCAGCCCTGGAGGACTCTCCTTACCCCACACTGGCTGCCCTGGGGGACTCTCCTTACCCCACGCTGGCTGCCCTGGGGGACTCTCCTTACCCCACACTAACTGCCCTGGAGGACACTCCTTACCCACACTAGCTGCCCTGGAGGACTCTCCTTACCCCACACTGGCTGTCCTGGAGGACACTCCGTACCCCACACTGTCTACCCTGGAGGACACTCCTTACCCCACGCTGGCTGCCCTAGGGGACTCTCCTTACCCCACACTGTCTGCCCTGGAGGACACTCCTTACCCCACGCTGTCTGCCCTGGGGGACTCTCCTTATCCAACACTGTCTGCCCTGGAGGACTCTCCTTACCCCACACTGGCTGCCCTGGGTGACTCTCCTTACCCCACGCTGGCTGCCCTGGGGGACACTCCTTACCCCACGTTAACTGCCCTGGAGGACTCTCCTTACCCCACGCTGGCTACCCTGGGGGACTCTCCTTACCCTACACTAACTGCCCTGGAGGATTCTCCTTACCCCACACTGTCTACCCTGGAGGACACTCCTTACCCCACGCTGTCTGCCCTGGGGGACTCTCCTTACTCCACACTGTCTACCCTGGAGGACACTCCTTACCCCACGCTGGCTGCCCTGGGGGACTCTCCTTACCCCACGCTGGCTGCCCTGGGGGACTCTCCTTACGCTACACTAACTGCCCTGGAGGACACTCCTTACCCCACACTGGCTGCCCTGGAGGACTCTCCTTACCCCACGCTAACTGCCCTGGAGGACTCTCCTTACCCCACGCTGGCTGCCCTGGGGGACTCTCCTTACCCCACGCTGGCTGCCCTGGGGGACTCTCCTTACCCCACGCTGGCTGCCCTGGGGGACTCTCCTTGCCACAGGCGGGCTCCCCATCCAGGCTGATTCCTCCCCTGCTCCCCAGGCTCCCGCCACTTCCCTGAGTCCCGGAACAGCAGTCACATCAAGCGGCCCATGAACGCCTTCATGGTGTGGGCCAAGGACGAGAGAAGGAAGATCCTCCAAGCCTTCCCAGACATGCACAACTCCAGCATCAGCAAGATTCTCGGTGAGGGCCAGTGGGGTCTCAGGGCTGGGGGTTGGGGGCCAGGGTATGGGCCCTCGGAGCCGTAGTCCAGCAGGATGGCTGCAGGAGTCAGCTGGGTCTAACTGGGCCTCACTGGGTGAGGGCCCAAGCCACGGTGAACTCCACCAGAGTCTGCCGGTGTTCGGGAACCAGACAGGAAGCAGGGCCGGGGGGTCCTGGAGTCTTGTACCACGGTGGGGCTCTTCTGCACCCATGAACTTGGGGGAGAGAGTGTATGTGTGCACATTCTCTAGCTCCCCCTCTCCTATCTCTCCCTAACATTGTCCTCCTCTTTGCCCAGACCCTTGGAGCTGGCTCTGGCAGGAAGCAAGAGAGACGTATTCTTGGGTTGTCAGTAGAAAGGGTTTTGAAAGTATACATCCTCTTTGGGGGCCAAGGAGAAATGGAGGGCAGGGCAGGTGGGGTTCAAAAAAGCAGCTGTTTTCAAGCCTCAGCTCCTCCAGTTTAGGCCTCTGGTTATTGTTGAGGGCCTGGGGGGCTACTCTTTTACTTATGCAAATCATGCAGACCAGAGGCTTCCCAGAGTGCCAGGTAGTTTGAAATGTGGGTGGGGGCTGTGTCTTAAGCTAGCAATTGGGTATCCTTCCACCTGCCAACCTCATTCATTTGCTCATTATCCGTGGAGCTCCCACACTGGGCCAGGCCCTTGCTGTGTATATATGATTGCACATGTATCTGGGACCCAAAACCTTCGTGGGGCTTCCAGTGTCCGCAGGGGGCGGGCCGTGTCAGCAGAGCCCAGCGCTGACCGCCTGCCCTGGGTCTGGGCCAGGCTCCCGCTGGAAGTCCATGAGCAACCAGGAGAAACAGCCTTACTACGAGGAGCAGGCCAGACTGAGCAGGCAGCACCTGGAGAAGTACCCAGACTACAAGTACAAGCCGCGGCCCAAGCGCACCTGCATCGTGGAGGGCAAGCGGCTGCGGGTGGGCGAGTACAAGGCTCTGATGAGGACGCGGCGCCAGGATGCCCGCCAGAGCTACGCGACCCCGTGAGCGGCCTGTCCGCGGCTGCGCGCGCGTGCGTGCGTGCGTGTGTGTGTGTCAGAGAGAGAGAGAGAGAGTGACAGGGGTTAGTGTGGGCTTCCAGGGGAGCTGTGCGTGTGTGTGTGTGTGTGTGTGAGTGAGCGACAGGGGTTAGTGTGGGCTTCCTACATGACCCCGTGAGCGGCCCGCCCGTGGCTGCGGCTGCGCGTGCACATGTGTGTGTGAGAGTGAGCGACTGGGGTTAGTGTGGGCTTCCAGGGATCTGTGTGCATTTGTGTGTGTGTGTGTGTGTGTGTGTGTGTGTGTGTGAGCGACAGGGGTTAGTGTGGGCTTCCAGGGGAGCTGTGCGTGTGTGTATGTGTGTGAGAGTGAGCAACAGGGATTAGTGTGGGCTTCCAGGGGAGCTGTGCATGTGTGTGTGTGAGAGTGAGCAACAGGGGTTAGTGTGGGCTTCCAGGAGAGCTGTGTGTGTGTGTGTGTGTGTGTGTGTGTGTGTGTGTGTGTGAGCGACGGGTTAGTGTGGGCTGTCTTTTGGCTGTGTGTGTGCGTGTGGCTGCAGGGATGACTGTGACTGGTGAGTCCCTGGTGGCTCAGGATATAGATTTGTGACTGGGGACTAGCAGGTGTCTAGAGAAATGTGCCTGTGGATCCCATTTTTGACAAACTCGAAAAATTCAGGGGTACTAAAGATCATACAGAGGATTCGTGACTTGACCAAAGCAGGCATCCCAGTGGATTCCTTTAAATAGGAAACTCACTGGGGCATACGAAATATACTGCTTTCCCAAACTGAATTCACACACAATCCTCTAGGAATATCTGAACGTGTGGCTCTGGGGCTGCATGGGCTGGGGGTGGGCGGGGGCAGGTCTGTAAATTTGCCATCAGAAAAGCACCAGGGAGCAGGTGTGTGTGTCTTGGAGCCAGAAGGGTGGGAGTAGGAGGACGTGCCCTGAGGAGGCCCAGAGGAGAGTGGGCTTGGGGTCGAAGTCAGGAACACCTGTAACCGCGCTTGTCCTCCGCCCGCAGCCAGCAGACCAGCCAGGTGCAGATGAGCCCCTCAGAAGTCCTGTACCCGCGGGTGGCAGGCGTGCCCCTGGCACAGCCCCTGGTGGAGCACTGTGTGCCCCGCGGCCTGGACCCGAACATGCCGGTCATCGTCAACACCTGCAGCCTCAGGGAGGAGGGCGAGGGCACAGAGGACAGGCACTCAGCGGCTGACGGTGAGGTGTACCGGTACAGCGAGGACGAGGACTCGGAGGGCGAGGAGAAGAGCGACGGGGAGCTGGTGGTGCTCACGGACTGATCCCGGCGGCCCGGGCCTGGCCCTCCTCCCTGCGGAGACCTGGGCACAGCCACCCCACCCACTGGTACTTGGACTCGGGCCTGCCGGAAGATGGGCACAGCTGTGCGTGCGCAGATGCCTGCGCCATGGGAGATGACCCCTCCGCACACCCACTGTGGGCACAGTGAGGTGCTGGTGGCCTCGGTGGTGATGGGCTGGGCTCGCCGAGCTCCACTGGGGTGCTTGGGGCTCGTGGCCAGGGGGCACTGTGTGACCGCCCCTCCTGGAGGTCTGCCCATCCTGGGGGTATGGCAGCTACAGACCTGTTCCTCTAGGGCCGCAGTCTTTCACTTCCATTCTTGTTCTGGCTGGACCAGCAACCGTGGGACCAATCTGCACCCCAGCATCACCACCAAAGTACCCCAGATGGCTCCTGGGACCACCAGGATCACTTTGTGCACAAAGGTCTGGCTGTCCTTGCCGTCTTTACCTTCTGCCAAGCCTTTCGTGTCTCTGGCTGCTGCGTGTGCACGTGTGTGTGCGCATGTGTGCGTGTGTGCGTGTGTTTTCGTCTGTTCTCGCATCGCATGAGGTATTTATTGAGTGCCGGGGCCGCCGCTGAGCTCCCGCGGGTGTCTCCTGGTGCCGCTCTTGCTTCTCTGGGGGGCTCTGTGCCTCTCTTTGTCCCCGAATTGCTACCTCTCCACGTCAGTCTAGGCGTCTCAGGCTCTGTGCGTCCTTACTGCGTTTCTGTCCTTGCCTCTTTGCAGGGCCTGTTTGGGTCTCTCCCTTCCCCAGTGCCCGCCCTTGCCCCTCTGGCACCCACTGGGTCTCTGCAGGCCCCAGTCTGCCCCGGGTCCCCGGGCACCCCCCTGCTCCTGCCCACTCCGTCACTGCCTCCCTGACCCCTGGAGCCACTTCCAGCTCCCGCGGCTGGGGACGTACTAGCCTCCAGAGGGCCCTGTCCTGCTGCCTCAGCCCCGTCCCAACCTGAGTGCCAGGAGCGGGGCAGAGCCCTGGCGGTGCCCCTTCTGTAAGCGGCAGGAAACTGGGAGGGCTCTTGAGGCCGCGGGGCTCCACGCCCCTCTGGAGCCGGAGGTGGGCGGGCTCCGTGTTCTAGGGGGCTTCGTCCTCTTCCCCTGCCCCCCGCCTGCCGCCCCCTCCCCTGCCCCACGCCACACCAAGAGCTTGCCCGGGTCCTGGTCCCTTTCACAGAGGCTTTCCCCAAGAAAATCAAATCCTGATGGCACCTGACTCCAAAGGTCCGGAAGAGCCCTGGGCAGGGTGGGGAGGGAACCCACACCCCACAGGGACAGATGTGGCGCTTCTGTCTGTTCCCCCGTCTTCCCCCTGCTCCTGCCCCACGCCCAGCTTTTCTCCAGCTGTTTCTTTTTTTTATGACTGTAAACATAGATAGTGCTTTATTTTGTTAATAATAAGATAATGATTAGTAACTTAACCAGCACATTTCTCCTGTTTACACTTGGGGGGATTTTTTGTGTTTTGTTGATATAATAAAGACAGACCGTCTCAGAATCTGGCCCTTGCCTGGATGGGTTAGGGTTAGGGTTAGCCCCAGCCCGGCACCACTGCCCCTGGTGGCAGCCCCGTGGAGCCGAGGAGGAGACATCCCAGGCCAAGGAGGCCAGGCTAGACGCCCCCCAGAGCCGACACGCGATGGCCACCTCTGCTTCAAGGAGGGGAGCCCAGCCTCACCACGGCGCCCCCTCACGTCCGAAGAAGAGAACGCAGTGTTAGGAGCACCGTGGTAAGAGGCAGGAACTCAGGAAGCTCTCCCCAGAACTGGCCGTGTGGTCCTGTGTGTGTGCTGGGGGGACGTCGTCTCCCCTGCATGCCTCATTACCCTCATCTGAGAAACAAGGATGCTGTGCCTTAGCCAGGGCTCTTTTCCTCTCTTGGAGAAGGAGCCCTTTGAAAACCTAATAAAAGTACGGACTCTCATTCCACAAAAGGGCTCACGTAGACACCATGAGCCCCCCAGGATACTGATTAACGAAGCAGGGTCTCTATTTATGTACTTCAGGGCTCTGTGACCTTACACTCTGAAATGAGGATTCCAAATATCTATGTATCACAGTAAGGGAAGTAACAGTCCCTAAAAGAGCTAGATACTGAAACGCTCCAAGTGCAAGAAGAGCTGATGAAAAGACCAATTCCTGTAGCTGAAATATTAATCCCATTAATATGAAATTGGGGCAGCAAAGCAGAACAGTGCTGTGTCAGTTAGACTTGGGTTGGATTAACAGAAGTGTGTGCTGACCAGGGAGGTGAGGAGCCAGTGTGCACCACATTCCCCATCTCAGGTGCGTCGTGGCAGCCTGAGGCCCTTCAACAGAAAAGGCCATTCTCTCACTGGAGGGGCCCAGAGGCAGGCATCCTATTCAGAGGGTTGGAGGGAGCCCGGTGGATGGACATGACTTTCAAGGAATGGTTGGGAGGGCCAGGGGTGTTTGGTCCAGCAAAGAGGAGGTTAGGGTAGGGTGGAAAGAACAAGATTGCTCTCTTTAAGGCTGTCAGCTGGGCAACACAGGTATTTGACACAGCCCCCAAGGTAGCACTAGCCTGGCCTTTTGATGAAAGTCTCAAGGGCCTGCGTTTTTGGCTTAACATAAAAAACTTGTTGACAAAGATGGCCAAAAGTGGTAGTGAGCTTCCCCAAACAGGAGAGTTCTTGAATGCTGGAAAACGGATTTCTAAGTTAGAGATGGCTAGTGGTGAGAGAAGGTAGATACGGTGATTCCGGGGCCACAAAGCCAAGAATTAGGGCCCCGGTCTTTTGATCTAGGGAGCATCCTGGCTGCCAGCCTTCGCTGGTTTTGCCCAGCCCAGACTCCCAGAGCTTGGAGCCTCCTCTCTCCTGCCCTCCCGCCCCAGGTCACCAGCAGGGCAGTGACAGGCAGACCTTGGGAAGGCTGACTGTGGCGCCCGCCCCCTAGTGGCCACACGGGAGAGTCGCTCATTTCCACCTCACTGTCCGTCCCCCACCAACTGCCCCTCACTGTTCCAATCCAAACTGGACAGTCGTCAGCACATGCCCAGCAAGGCTCACCCTTACCCGCAGCCAATCCTGAGCTCCCCTCACTTCCCTACTCCCAGGGCCCCCGTGGTCTCTGGAGCCTGAGGCCAATACTACCCAGCTCCCACTCCAGCAACCCTTGTCCTGTCCTGCTCCCAACTACGGACAGAGTCGCACACCCACATCCTCTAAGGGCAGGAAAACCATGCCCGGGAACCTATGGTTGGGGCCCTGAAGCCCCGCCTGCTGGCCCCAGGAGAGGCAGCACAGGGTCAGATGGCTGGGAAGTGCCTGGACACTCCTAGGAAGCTGGGGCACACCTTGTTCTCTGCCCCCTGGGTGCCTCTCTGGAGGGTAAGGGGCAGAGCAGAGATGAACGTGTGCCCGGGAGTGCTTTGCCCGGAACACCTGCTCGGTGTCAGGAAGGGGCCTGAGGGAGCATCCCAGGCCACCCCAGAGTCTGGAAGGCCTGGTGCTAAGCCCTGTGGACAGGGGAGCTGGTCAGTGCCAGGGGCAGCGCAAGGAGACACGGTGAGACTCCAGGTTTTGTTTGGGAGCGGTGTGCCCAAACCTCCCATCACCCAGCCCACCCCCTAGGGAACTGGAGGGATGAGAATCATTTCTCAAGGAGAAAGTGGAATAGAGACTCAGATGAACTCTGGTACAGATGGTGGCCCGGCCAGGGGGATACAGGATACTGGGGGCTCTGTGCCAGCCACTGCCTGCTCACCACTGTACCACACCATTCCAGTCCATCAGGGTGCACTGTGCTCAGTCACTCAATTGTACCCAACTCTTTGTGACCCTGTGGACTGCAGGCTCCTCTGTCCAAGGGATTTCCCAGGCAAGAACACTGGAGTGGGTTGCCATTTCCTGCTGAGGATCTTCCCCACCCAGGGATCAAACCCACATTTCCTGCATCTCCTGCACTGGCAGGCGGATTCTTTACCACTGAGCCACCTGGGAAGTGGACACCAAGGCCCCAGGAGTCTGAGAACAAAGCTGCCTTCATAGTGGCTCCCTCAGCTCCAGAGGTGGATGATCTGAGGGGAACAGGGAGGGTTGGCACTGCCATTCAGTCCCCAGGAAGGCAGTGCCCATGACCCCTGGCCCCAGAGATGATCCCCAGAGGTCCGAGGTGCCCAGCCCTGGCACCCGCCCTCTGCTGGGGCAGGGCTTCACCACGTCCTCCACTAACATCCCTCCTAGGTGTGACACTGCTGCCCGCCAGGGGCCTGGCCACCTGGACCAAGATCCTGGGTCAGGACCTTGAACAAGGCCCCAGCTTCCAGCGCCAGCTCGACTCCAGAGGTTGCCACAGCTCACGGGTACTTCTGCAAGCACAAGCCAGAGTCCCCCTGGCAGGCAGCCGCTGCTGCTGCAGGTGCTACTCCTAAGGGCACCAGGTACTTCTGGGGGCCTCAAGGCTGGCCCTCGGAGTGCAGCCTGGGCTGCTCGGAGGTGCCCACCCAGCTCTGAGCTTCTGTTCTCTCTCCCTCTGGCCTACTGAGGCGACAGTGTGGATCCAGAAGTCACCCTGGCCTGCTCTCAGCAACTCCCCGCTCAACTCTTAACAGCTAGCGGCGAGCGAGCACCAAGGAAGTCCTGAGCACTTGCGTGTGGGGTCTTCTGGCCCATCACTTGGGCAGGCATCCACGCCTACTTCCCTCTAGGCTCCGCCCCCTCAGGGTCAACTTCAAAAGCAGCGGAGCTGTGAGACCACCAATTCTGAACCAGGCACGTGGTGCCAGAAGTGCACCCCGAAGGACCCCAGAGAGGAGGGGCCACACCCCCTCCACGCCACCACAGAGCACATCACGGGATCCAGGTCAAATCCTCACTAGTGGCTGTCAGGTTGGCCCATACGTGACCATTTTAATGCAGGAAATGATGATCATTTACAAATGAATCATTTTATCAGCCAGAGCCAGGAGGACCCGAAAGGCAGTGAAGGAGGAGGGAGAGGCCACTGGGAGCTGGGGAAGCAGCTCCCAAGCACCTTCACAGCCGATCCCACCCAGGCCCCTGCACACCGGGCGAGCCCTGGCCATCCGTGGCCCCCGCCCTCCGACTCCCACTAGGCACTCCCCAGGGGGAAGACCGTGGGTCAACCTCAGGACAGAAGACTGTTCCCGGGAAGTGAGGGTCTGGAGGGCAAGGAGGGAGGGGACAGGATGCTGGCCACCGTGCAGCCGCCCACTCTGGGCTGCGGCCCCTCCAGCTGAGGCAGCGTGAACCCTAGCAAGCCTTCGGCTCATCCCCTCCCTTTCCTCCCGGCAGGTGGCAGAGGGACCGAGCACAGGCCTGGGGCAGAAGGGGCACTGGGGGAAAAGCACGTGTCCTCAGGATGGGAAGGGTTTATCTGGCTGGATCTGCTTTGGAGAAAGGGAGGGATCTCAGAGGAGGCGGCTGCTGGGGGAGCCATCAAACCTGACTCTAGACGCCTCCCCCAGCATCCATACATCCATCGGTCAGAGTTGGCAGGATACTCGTCTGGACCCAGCACCTCCCACATGGGGCACGCAGGGGTAGACAGGCTGGAGGCTCGGGGCCCTGGAGGTAGAAAGGAGCCCTTCCACCCTCCCCTTTCCCCAGGCCAGGAAGGTCAAACACACGAAGGCAGCCCAGACTCGGGATGGCCGGGGTGGGAAGGCTGGGCCTCCCAGGGTGGTTGAGGTCTGAGCCCAGACTCAGGATGGCCTGGGATGGGAAGGCTGGGCTTCCCAAGGTGATTGATCCCAGCCCAGACTCAGGATAGCTGGGATGGGAAGGCTGGGCTTCCCAGGGCAGCCCTGACTCCAGGATGGCTGGGATGGGAAGGCTGGGCTTCCCAGGGCGGTTGAGTTCCAGCCCAGACTCAGGATGGCTGGGATGGGAAAGCTGGGCCTCCCAGGGTGGTTGAGTCCCAGCCCAGACTCAGGATGGCCAGGATGGGAAGGCTGGGCCTCCCAGGATGGTTGAGGTCTGAGCCCAGACTCAGGATGGCCGGGATGGGAAGGCTGGGCCTCCCAGGGTGGTTGAGGTCTGAGCCCAGACTCAGGATGGCCGGGATGGGAAGGCTGGGCCTCCCAGGATGGTTGAGGTCTGAGCCCAGACTCAGGATGGCCGGGGTGGGAAGACTGGGCCTCCCAGGGTGGCTGCAGTCCCAGCCCTGCCTGGCTTCAGGCACTCCCCATTACCAAGTCTGGCGAGGTGGAGAGGACCCTCAGGGCTGGGTTCTACCAGCCCATCCAAACAAAATCGGTCACCAGAAGCATCTCTCAGGGCTGGGGACAGGGGCAGAGCGCTCTTCAGGGACACCCCCCGGCCCCTTGCCCACCTTGTCCAAGGTGCAGACCCCAGAGCAGAGCCGGGCCCTGGAGAGCAGGTCTGGCCAGGCAGACGGGGGAGGACTGGGAAGGGTGGTCACTTTGGCATCTCCAGGGCCGCCACTTGAGGCTTCACCTTGAAATACTGGTTGAATCGGATCACTGCATACCTGCCAGAACACAGGAAAGGGAACTTGCGTGAGAAGGGAGGCCAGGTGAGCCCTGTTGGGGGCACTCACACCATGGGGACAATTTCTCACCAGCTCAGCCCATCTAGGTCTGGATAAATGGACCCCAGCCCAGGTTGGGGTTTTTTGTTCATTTTGTTTTGACTTCAACTATAATTTTTTTTTTCTTAGATCAGACTGGAGCAGCTTCTCCCCAGACATGTTTGTTTGTTGATTCTTTACAGCTCAGTGTGGTTAGTATGTTCGCCTTGTTGAGCAACAGAGCTCCAGGACTTGCCATTCTGTAAACCTGGACTCTCCCCGACACAGCAAGTGCCCGGCCCCCAGCACCCACCATTCTACTTCCGTCCCTACGGATGTGACTATTTAGTTAGCTCATCTAAGTGGGATCACACAGCATTCGTCTTCTTGTGACTGGCTTATTTCACTTAGCACAATGCTCCTAAGGTTCATCTGTGTTGTATTATGTGGCATAATTTCCTTCCTCTTCAGAGGCTGAATACCATTCCCTGTGTGTACAGACCGCGTTTTGCTTATCCCCTCACCCATCAATGGACCCTTGGGGTTGCTTTCACCTGTTGGTTACTGTGAATAATGCTACTGTGAACACGGTTCTGCAAATATCTGTTTGAGACCCTGCTCTCACTTCTTTTGAGTACACAGACCCAGCAGTTAAGGCTGCTGGATCATACAGTAATTCTACGTTCACTCTTGGAGGAAGGACCGTATTCTTCTGCACAGAAGTTACACCATTTCACGGTCCCAACAGCAGAGCCCAGGGTTCCCATGCCTCCACGTCCTCACCAACACGTGTTATTTTCTGTGTATTTTAAAAGCAGCCATCCTAGTGGGTGTGAGGCAGGGGTGACTGGGGGTTCGACTTGCATTTTTCTAATTTGGGGGAACACTTTGAAGCCAGCATTGTGATTCCTTTTCAGCTGAGGGTGGGTAGGGACGATAAAGACAGAGACTGGACCAGAATGGAAGGCAAAATGATTCCTGGTCCTTCGGGGCCACATCTCACACGTCAGGGCCACCTGAGTGGTCAGTACTCACTACACTCTCAGGACAGCCCCTGATGGGTCACTAGGGGCCCTTAAAGGAGCACTTGGGTCCAGGACCCCATGCATGGAGCACCAGCCACTGAACGACCTTGCCAGACATCCACCCTCTGGACCTCTGTCCCTTCTGCTATCAAATGAGGGTTGCACTCATGATCTTAGACTAGTTTCCAGCAATTTCCATCAGCGCCAGGCTGTGTGGGGAAGAGCCAGCCAGTGGAGCAGACAGCAGGCTACAACAGAGGAGGAGGAAGCAGCTCGGCAGGAGGCGGGGTGAGAGGCTTCTGACCCCTTAGAGAGGGGTCCTGGGCACATGTACTCTGCAGGCGTCCAGGCAGCAGCAGCCCTCCTCGGGAGGGCTGGCGGGAATGGGGGCGGTGAACGGAGCAGAAGCACGCATCCTGGGCGGTCTGTTCGGGGTGTCCTTCACTCCCACACCCTGGGCTCAAGGCTCTTCCTCCCCCCACCCCCCACCCCTGTTCCCCCAGTAACTCCCAGCTTGCTCCCCGCACTCACCTGAGGAAATCAAAGTCGATGGTGGAGAACTGGTTCTGGATGAGGGCCCAGAGTGCCCAGAGGAAGTGAGATGCCTGAAAACAGGTCAGAGAAGATCAGTGTGGTGAGCCCCCCAAACCTGTCATGGACCCTGACAGCTGGAAGGACACAGTCGCCGTGGAAGACACACAGAGCCAACACGCTGGCAGAAACACACGGGTGGGGGGGAGTCCGGGGTCACTGCATGGCGCTCGGGGCCTCCACTCGTGCTAGCAGAAGGCAAGCAGGGTAGGTTCTCCCTGCCCTCAGGCTTACACAGACCTTCAGCTTGTTCCCCAGCTTCAGCTGGACCTGAACTCCAGCCCTGGCCTCCCCGCTACCCAGGAAAACCCCTAGGAAGAGAAATCCCAAAGGCAGAGCTCAGGCCTGCTTGCTAGTGGGGGGCTGGCACCCCGTCCACAGTGCCCTGGCCACAAGGGCATCAGAGATCGAGTCACAGGAAGGCCTCTACACTGCCCTCTCTCCTATCATGAGGTGGGTGGGCTAGGAAATAAACACAGACAGGAGCCAGGCCACCGAGCAGGGGTCCATCTGCTGCCCAGGCCACCCCAGGCTCCAGAAGCCAGAGCGCTGGGGTCCCTGCTGCCGGGTGGCCCAGGCCAGGGCCCGCTCCCATGATCTCCCTCTCCACCCCGAGTCCTGCCCACTCTGCGGTTGGCTCTGCAGTACCTCTCTTGTCTCGACTTAGATCAATTAGCAAGTAGGAATGGTTACTAAAAATTTAGCCAAAGGAAGGCATGGGCGAAGAACCTTAAAAAGAGTCACTTGGTTGTACAGCAGAAATTAACATAACATTGTAAATCAACTATGCTTCAATAAAATAAATATTTTTAAAGAGGAGGAAGAACCTGACAAGAATCACTTTTATACCAATAAGGAAATAGAATAGGCGATTCAAAATTACATGAGATTAAAGATTTTATTTACGCTCTATAATGCATTGTGAAGCTCAGGTCAGCTGATGTGTCTTCTTGCTCATGCATGACTGACATTAGAAAGGCTAGCTAGCAATCCCCTTGGCACTATCAGTGGAGACCGGATGAAGCATGTACCTCGGGTAAGCAGTGCTCAAAACAGAACTGACAGCACAGTAATTTCAGAAGAAAGAGCCTGATGGGAAAGGCTGACAGAGTTCTGAGTAAGTCAGCGGGGACAGTCAACAAGGAGGATTTTTTAGAACTGACACTCTCTACTTTTTCCAAAGGCTAAAAAAAAAAAAAAAAAAAAAAAATGGGATGCATTTAATTGTAGCATGAAAGGCTAAGGTTAGACACTAGAAAGAACTTGTCCAAATGAGAGAACTGCTAAAACAGGAAGCGGGGATCTTCCTTGGAAATAGTTCTCCAGGAAGGAGAGAGAACCTGGACTTGATGGAATGAATGGGTGGAAAGCAGAGAACAGGGCATCTTAGTATTAAGTCCAAGATGGCTCTTCCCAGACTCCGCCTCAAGGCTGGAATGCTCTGGACCTCAGCCCTGACCCTGGGCTCTGCTTCCTCTGATCACAGGGCTGTGAGGGCAAGGAGCTGAGGGTGAGTCCTCCTCCCGGCTCCTCCCTCCCTGCCCCCAGCACTCACCAGAGCAAACTTGTTGACTTGCACGTAGAGCCTCTCCACCTCTCTGGGGGTCACAGCTGTCCCGTTCTGGGCCTGCAGGTAGTAGCGCAGCCACAGCAGCTGGGTCTCGCGCGCCGGGTACCGAGAGTAATCGACCTCGTTCACACCTGAGGGCGACGCGGCCGCTCAGAAGCTGCTGGGAGACGGGCCCACTGGGGGTCTCCTCCAGCTCAGCAGGTGTTCCCCGCTGCCCTCAAAACCTCCATCTCCTTTGCCCTGGGGGGCTGTGCCAAAGAAACCTGCTGCTTTGACCACCAAAAAACTCTAATGTATGGAGAGCCGACCCCCATCCCAGCTGAGGGCACTGCTTTCAGCTGAGCCGGAGGAAAGGACAGAGGGAGGCAGATTTGTTGAGGGGCAAGGCACTGTCCTGCAAGTGACGGGGGTCCCCCTAAGACAGCACCACTGCATCCCTGAACCCTACACAAAACCACAGCACATAGGAGGCGCTGGGCCAAAGCCCCGAATCAGGAGTCTAGTTGTCTTAGATCTGACGCTGCTGCTGCTGCTGCTGCTAAGTCACTTCAGTCGTGTCCGACTCTGTGAGACCCCATAGATGGCAGCCCACCAGGCTCCCCCGTCCCTGGGATTCTCCAGGCAAGAACACTGGAGTGGGTTGCCATTTCCTTCTCCAATGCATGAAAGAGAAAAGTGAAAGTGAAGTCGTTCAGTCCTGTCCGACTCTTCGTGACTCCATGGACTGCAGCCTACCAGGCTCCTCCATCCATGGGATTTTCCAGGCAAGAGTCCTGGAGTGGGGTGCCAGTGCCTTCTCCCAGATCTGACGCTAACCTCCAGTTAACTTTGAACAAGCCCTTCCTTTTCAGCGGCCTGAATCTTATTTATAAAGCAGAGGAACTGGATGCAGTGTATCAATATCTGAAGCCCCGCCTCCTTTTTAGGCAACCAGTGTTGAACCAGTTGCCTAAAAACATCACCTGGAGTGCTTGGCAAAGATACAGACTGCCAGGGACCCCCCCTGTCCCGCTCTCCAGATGATGTGGACACACAGCCATGCTTGGGAGCCCTGAGCTAAGCAGCCTCAATGCCTTCTAGTTCTGCCCTTTCTTGAGTCCTCAAGCTGCCAGCCCAATACACACCAGCCACATCCCGGGCACGGTGGCAGAGAGGCTGACTGCAGAGCCGGCACAGGAAGAAGCGGTTTGTTAAAGACAGGACCAGGACTGGGCTACTTTCCCTTGTCTCCTCCTCCCTCTCTTTTCTCCCTATCTTTCCCAAGCTTCCTTGTGTTCCTGGAGAAACACACAGTCTTCTGGGCCCCCAAGAGTACGGCTGGAAAAGAAGCTGCTGGCACAGACCTACACTCGAAGGCCCAGAGAGAAGACAGTTGTTCAAGGTCACAAAGCCAGTTAGAGTCTGGTTCTTAGCTCCCCTTCCTAGCAGGGTCTCCCTGTACACTCCCTGCTCCTAAGAACCCAGGAGGTGCCTCTCCTCCACTGCTCTCCCCATCCCCCCATCCTAGGTTCCTGGCCTTCATTCTCAACTTGGAAGCAGGATACGATCTTGGCCCCTTGGAGAAAGTCCAGCTGGACTCTGCTCTGTGTGGTGGGTGAGAAGGACTTAAGATGCTTGACAGTTACCCCTTTGGAAAGGCTGGTGGGTTTGGCAACCGAGCAATCACAGGCCCAGTGCTCAGCGGTGCCAGCCTCTGCTCCAGGCCACACCCCACAGTTCAGCTGCTCTGTCCAGCTGAGGCCCCACCACCCTGTGGGTTTCTGGGTGCTGCTGGTGGCACCCCGGGGAGTCACACCCTCAGGTACAGAGCTTGACAGCCCTGGTCACCTGGGATTCCAGAAGGGGAAGAATTGGCCCGGTTGGCTGGAGCGGGTGCCTTCCCTCTCCGAAGCCACGGGGACTGGTCACATCACCCCAGCACCCCACACTGCCAGCCTGGGGATGTCCCTCCCACCCCAGTGCCCACCTTCAACCACCAGTCACCTCTTTAGCCCCATCAAATTGTTTAACAATTAAGCCCCCAAGCTGGAAAAACCTGCCCTGCTTCTTCTACACAAACGATTCCATTGTACACACCTGCCTTTATGGAAGGACAGCCTACACCGGGGCATACCCCTCATCTAACCTCTTCCAAGCTGCTCCAGCCTCCCTTGAGCGCTCCCCTGACTGATGCCAGCAGGCTTGGGGCTTAGTGTGTGCCACGCTGGTGTGTGTGTCACGCATCAAAACCATGAAGCAGGCGCTATCTTCTCCATCTTAGAGAGGCACAGAGAATGTAAGGAACTTGCCTTAAGGGTCATACAGCTAGTCAGCAACAAAGCCAAAAAGTGAACTGGGGGAGTCATGTTGGGGTACACACTTTGAACCAGTTCCACCACAGTTAATCTCATCGGGCCACCAGGCCAATAGCTACTTGCTGCTTCTGCCTTCTCTGCCTGCAGGGCCCCCATTTACATGGGCTGCACTGGGCCCAAAGCAGCCCAGACGGGGGTGACTGGCAGCTGACATCAAGCTTCGCTGGAGCAGCGGGTGGGCTATGTCTGCCCAGAGGAAGGGATCTCTTTCTATCTTACCCGTCAAGCTGAGCGTCCTCAGGGATCCCACAGAGGGCATGTTTTCCGAATGTGTACCAAAGTGCCACACGGGCTAGCAGGGGCTCGCTGTGTATACGGACCCGCCCACTCCCCACCCTACCTTGAGACCTGGGGCCTCCTCAAGCAGGCTGTGCCCGCCCCTCCGCTGAGTTGTGATATCTTGAGGACAGGCGTGTCCAGCCTCCCTTCCCCATAAACCGAACCCCCTCCCGCAGTTCCCCCAGACCTGGCCCCCCATCTCAAGGACGTCTTGGACATAGGCTGAAGAGCAACACCCTTCTCACCTGCAAACTCATTGAAATGGTTGCCAATGTCAAAAGCTTGGTAGTTGTAGCCAGCATATTCATAGTCAATGAACCGTACATGACCTGTGAGGTAGAGGAAAGGCAGGGAGGGTTGGCCCCAGAGCTGGACACAGGGTTTAGTCAGGCTGTTCCAGACTCAGGAGTGCCCCCGCTGACGCTCACGGGCTCTGCAGCAACCCAGCCTAACCCAGCGTCTCAGTGGCCACCTTCTAAGCTGCTTCCTTCCGTCTGTCCATTTGCCCAGCTCCAGCTCCCCCTCTCACCCAGCTGGGCCCTCAGCTGAGGACCAGAAAACAAGGCTAAGGCCTCTGTGGGGGCGAAGCTGTGGTCAGGAACTCAGGGAGGTTGCTCTCCGTGAAGGCTCAGGGCAGCCGGGGCGTCCTCACTGTCAGGGAGGATGGCTCCACAAACCGTAATTTTGAGTTCTTTTGCGGTGAAGTTTTCTAACCAGGAATTTGTTTCTTTCTCACTTCTCTCCTACTAATCAACTTGAGACCCACAGCAGACGGTCTCCCTTTGCTTGCCCAGTGCCAGCCTGAGGAGGGTCGCCCTGCAGCTGCTGACGGGGCCGCGGCAGCCCTGCCGCCCCGGGCCGGACACAGTACCTTTGCTGCTGTCGTAGATGATGTTTTTGCAGAGCAGGTCGTTGTGACAGAACACCACCGGGGAGTCCAGCGGAGGCAGGTGCTCCTTCAGCCAGACCAGCTCCCGCTCCAGCACGCCGACCTCAGGGACGTCCGCGGACAGGCTGCACGGCGGCAAGAAAGGCGGCCGGTGAGGGGCTGAGGGCGGGCGGGCCCGGCCCCCAGCCCGCCTCTCACTGCACAGGGACCCTGGACAGGCGGTCGGCCTTTCGAGCCCTCACTTCAGTCGCGTGTAAAAGGGCACTAAGGCTTTCCTGTCCTTCTGACTTTCTGTGGTTACTCTGAGAAGCTGTTTAACACATGGGCACGGGAGCACTTTGCGAAGCATACAAGTCCCTGAGTGAACAGTGTCCTGCTTCTTCAAAGGCAGCAGGAGATAGGAGAGGCTCAGGAGGCGTCAGGGAGGAGAGAACAAACATCCAAACTCAGTTATCCCAGAAAGGAGAAGGGCGGCAGGGGAGAGATGCAACAGACCTCCTCAGAACAGTTCTGAGGGCGAGATGTAGCTCCCTTAAAGAAGAGCCCAGAACTCCTCCCGTGGGCGAGGGACGGAGCCCTGGAAGTGGCTGGAGCACTGAGGCCCTCTTGAGCAGGCAGAGAGACGTCTGGGTGTGTCTCCCTCCTGCCCTGGCAGCTGCTGACATGGTCAGAAAGGACCCGAGAGCATTTCGACTAGCTTCCCACTGCACAGAGAGACCACTCGGGTCCACATAAGAAAGCCAAAAAAAATGCTTCTTAGCCCCACGTCTACAAGGCCAAGGCAAAACGAGGGCCTCTCGGTAGAAAGACACTTCTCTTGCGCCTCAGTAACTCACCTCTTCCTGCTTGAACTGTGGGTGTGTGACCCTGCCCCGGCCCCCTGCGTGTGTGAGGGCAAGTCCAGAGTAGGAGTGAAGATGTATACCTGTGGATGCGCGACCCACCTGTCCCTCAGCCCACCCCACCCTGCGGCCCATGGGAAGCACTTCTGCTAAAGACACACGTTGATGAATGAATGAACGGGTCAGTCAACGAGGCTCTCAGAGGCCATGGGGAGGCTGATGCGGGTGCTCTGGCACCAGTGTCCTGAACTTTGGTCCTGCAAAGCACTCAGGTCTGTGTACACTGCAAAACTAAATAGTTAGCAGAGCCCTTAAACACCTAGCCTCCTCCCCTCCACCCACTGGTGGTTCTGGGGTTTTATCTCCATTCATGTGACTCCTATTTGCTTTCTTGTCCAGGGCAGCTGGGATACATGCAGGAGGCTGAGAATGAGACGTGTCCTCGTTGACTCTCCCATAGGATGCCCCACTGGCCCTCACCCAGCCCAGAAGCCAGAATGTAGAGTATTCAAGTGGCTGAGGCACCTTCACACAGCCCTGTAAAAGGACGAGCAGGAGGCTTCCCCCAGGCTTTAAGAGGGTCAGAGCTAAAGAGCATCTGAGGCCTCCAGTCCAGCTCCAGGGGGAAACAGAGGCTCAGGGCAGAGGCTTCCTCCCACCTCCAGAGTCTTACACACCTGGACACTCTACTCCCTCACCTAAGGAGAGCAGTCCTTGGCGTGTGCAAGAATCCAAACCCAAGCCGAGCCTCTGCCCTGAGAGGGTGTCAGCGCCCTCAGGCTCTGCACTGCCCACTCTGAGTCTGCGGGTCCGTTAGGGGCCGGGCTGGGGAGGCCGCCCCTCACTCTCGCAGCAATGTCTCTGTGTCGACAGGCCTGCACAAAGTGCATTTCAATCTTGGCTTTCCTTAGAGGCTCCCTTTTCTTCCCAGATTCCTTCCCGCCTCCCGCCTTGAACTGACCATCCCAAGATAAGCATTAGGAGCTTCCTTTGGCTTGCCCAGGTCTTAGCCTGAGAAGCCTGTCTCTGCCATCCACGATGCCAGCCGCCCAGGCCCTGACCCCTGTCTGACCCTCCACTGGCCACCCCAAGGCCACGCTGCTCGTTATACTGCAGGAGCAGCCCAGACCTGCCTCCTCCGTGCGCTGCCCTGCTTCCCTCTGCTGAGCTCCGGAAAGAGCGCCAGCTTTGCTGCCTTCAGCCCTGACGTCTCTCAAGGCTGAGCGGATGGCAGAGCAGTAACCACTGCCGCGTCACAGAAACTCCCACCCCCCGAGCAGACAGCTCCTCCGACTCCTCTGTCCCTCAGAGGCAGTGGGAGCGGGTGACAGGGCTGGGGGCCCCCTCAGGGAAACCTGGGGATGTCCACCGAGCTCTCAGATCCAGGTGCGCTGGTGTGGGGGGGTGGGGTACTGTCTCCCTGGAGAAAGGGCTTTCTAAGTGTTCACACGTATGTACCAATCAAGCCATGCACACCGCCTCCTGCTGCCCCCTGAGCAGTGATCAGCCCGTCCCCACCACGCTGGGCCCCTCCAGGCCCCCACCTGGCACCAGACCACCATGCCCATCCCGCCGGGCCTGCCTCGTCCCCCTGTCCTCCGTCTCCCCGGAAAGCTGCCATGGCAATGTTCCTCGGAAGGCAGCTCCCTGATCCCCCGCCCAGAACACCCAGGGAGCCTGTCAACATGCAGATTCCCAGGGTCTCATGTAAGACCTCCCAATCAACCTCCAGGGTTAGGCTCAGAATCTACACATGCAAGAACCCAGGGGGACCTCATGCTCCAGCTTAGGGACCCGAGGCTTAGATGTTGCCCATCAGATTACAACACTCCCCCCACTGGCCTCCCTGCCTCAAAGCCCCCAACTCCCACCCAAGTCTGCCCTTTACAATGAGCTCCTTACAAGGTGAAGGTGTCTAACACTTTCACAGTGACTCTCCACTGCCTGCTAAATTAATCTGGGCTCCTTTACCCACCATGAAGGCCCCTCACAATCTAGCTCCAACTCCCCTCTGCGGTCCCATCTCCCACGACCTGCCCCCAGTCCCTCCTAAGACTGGCTCCAGCCACCTCATCCACTCATCATCCATAAACAAGCCTCTCCTCCAGCCGGAGGCCTCCCTTCTCATCGCTGCCATCTACCTCTGCCAAGAAGACGTTCCCTGATGCTCCCTCTCATGCTCACATACGCTGCACAGGCGGGTCCTATTTACATGGATGACTTCTAAGCTCCTTGAGGGCAGGGCCACTTCTCCCTCAGGTATTTTTATTGTTTTAAAGTCCAATCAGTGTTTGTGAGATGAACCCTAAGTCAGGGTTATTAGGCAACGACGGGAACTCAAGTGCTTCCAAGTCTCATCCAAGTGATTGTTCGTCGCTGTCCTGCTTGTGGCAGGTTAGACCCAGCTTAGGGCAGGGTCCATCCCCTAAAGAGGCTCAACTTAAGCAGCTTGATTTGCCCAAAGTCAAAGGTGTGATGAAAGAAAAAGAATTCGGCCAGCTCTTCTTCAAAGAGCACGCCCCTCTCAACAAGGTCACCCTCTTAAGATTACACAGTGACAGTACAGTCAAAAGAAGCAGCAGGAACAAGAGTCGTGCCTGAACATCGAGCCTGGGCTCCAGTCCTTGAATGGCCATTGATCAGGTGGGCAAGCCCATCTCTCCTCTGGGCTTCAGTTTTTCCATCTGCCAAGTGAAAGTGGGAGGCTGGCTGATCAGAGGGTCTTGCTCTCTGTGTGCTGCTCAAGTCCTAGAACAAGTCCTAGTCCCTTCCTAGAGGGAAGGCGGTTCTTGTCCCAGAGACACTGACGTGGAAGGTGTGAACACGGGCCATCCGAGACAAACAGTCCCCAAGTGGTGCTTAATAATCAGTGAGAGGGAAGACCCCGATACGGTCATGAGTGCATGCGTGTGACAGGGATGGATAATTACTGTCTTATCTCAGAGGGGACATGACACCCTTCCATCAGACCTCTTCTGTACCCTGCCCCTATGAACATTTGGAAAAGAGTGATGCTCAACCTCAGTGGGGAACATGGAGAGATCGGAGACGCACTATGGCCTTTTGAGGGGGCAGGGATGCTGCTGCTGCTAAGTAGCTTCAGTTGTGTCCAACCCTGTGCAACCCCATAGACGGCAGCCCACCAGGCTCCCCTGTCACTGGGATTCTCCAGGCAAGAACACTGGAGTGGGTTGCCATTTCCTTCTCCAATGCACAAAGTGAAAAGTGAAAGTGAAGTCGCTCAGTCGTGTCTGACTCCTAGTGACCCCATGGACTGCAGCCTACCAGGCTCCTCCGTCCATGGGATTTTCCAGGCAAGAGTACTGGAGTGGGGTGCCATTGCCTTTTCCAGGGGCAGGGATGACTTCAGTCTACCTGTTCAAGGGTAGGCTGGGGAATCAGGGATCTGAAGGCTAGAAGGATCTCAGGTTGCTGGCCAGAGAGCATAAGGAAAGGTCCAGGGAACTCCATCTCACCCGGGAAAAGGCAGTGTCAGGAGGGGCAGAGCACGCCCTCCCTGGGAAGAGCAGTGAGGTAGCAGCAGCTGTCAGTTTGAACAAGGTGGGGGAGTGGGGTCCTGGAGCCGTGTGGGGGCAAGAGGTGTCCGGGCAAGTAGCAGGAATCTTGACGTCCCAAGGGCTTGTCAGCTGGTGAGCTGAGCCCCATACTGTTCTCTCAAGAGGGCCAGGCCATCCCTTCCCAGGGCTCGGAGCCAGCTCAGGGAGAAAGGGTCCTGCAGAAACAAGAGCCCTGCCTCGGACTAGCCCTGGGACCCCAGGAAAAGCCTCGTCTCTGAGCTCAGTATCCTTCAAGTGAAATGGGGAAACATTGTCCTCAACCCTAGTACCTGCCATAACCAAAAACTGAAGGAGAAATAAGCTCATAAGGACAAAACTGTGGGAACAAGTTCCTGAGATTTCACGGACTGGCCGCACTCTGCGTGGAGAGAGAGGCCCAGGAATCGGGACTGAAGCTAAACCTTCTGTCGAGCAGGCTGGGCCGGGGGCCATGCTAAGGCTGCAGCGACAGCGGAAGCCTCGGGCTCTCTGAGATACTCGTACCTGGGGTTGATCTCGTTCTTCACGAGGGCGAAGTAATTGTGTATCTTGTGCCAGAGGGTGGGCTTAGGCAGGCTGCCGTTGGCATGGATGGTGTGGATCTTGGCCATTTCTAAGGCGATTAGCCTGCAGCAGAAAAGAGGGAGGGCAGAGTCTGAGAGTGGGGCCAGTGTGGGACTATCACAAGTCAGGAGCTCTGGGTCCTGCAGAAGGAAAGTCTTGGGACCTTCAGGACGTGAAAAAGATAAGGCCTTCAGCCCAGCAGCTGGGACAGCATCAGGGAGCGAAAGGGCAAAGCAGTGAGCTGTGGCCACAGGTCAAGGACCTTGCCCCACCACAAGGTTGAGTAACCACGGCAAACCCCGAGGACAGAGGGGTCACCTGGGCGTGGGGGCGGAACCCCTCCCACCGCCCCACCCCGCCCATCTAGACTCAGACCCATGCCATCAGAATGAGGTAGATGCCCGGCCCCAAGGAATCAGGGTGGTGATGCCAAGCAGAGGAGCAGTGCACATCTCTTATCAGCCTGGCCAAGGTGGGGAGGGAGGCAGGCCGGCCCTGGGCAGCCCCTTCCTCTGCAGCAAGGAGGCGATGCTGGCGGCTGGGTGCCAAGGACGCAAAACAAACCAGCGTTCTATTTTCAAGTTCTCCCGTGGACATTATCCAAGGTCCCAGGAGGGAAGCAGGGGGTGGTGGGAGGGGAGAAAGCAGAGCTGGGGAGGTTGCTGAGAGAGGGCGGGAGTGGACAGAGGACGGGTTGCTCAGAGAGGGAAGGCCCTGATAAGGAGCCCAGCGTCTGAGGCCCTCACCCCCGCGGGCTCCCCCGCCCCCTGCCAGCTCCCCCTCCTGCAGCCCCACCCCCACCCAGCTGCGAGCCTCCAACATTCAAGCTTCCTTCGCCCCTGCCTGCTGCTCAAATAATAATCGCTGGGAAAGACAACAAGAGCATTGGCTGTTTGAAACCTTGTTACTAAGTTGTTCTAGGGACAACCCCTCCACTTGCCAGGTCCTGGCAAGGAGCAGCCATCACCCACCAGGAGAGCTGGACAGACCAGGGGCTCCCCGAGAAGCCCCCAAGGCTCTCACCTTTAAAGGGTGGAGGGGCAGGAGGCGAGGTAGCAGCCAAGTGGGTGAGAGAGGAAGCCTGTCCTCTCAGGGGCGAGAGAGAGGCCCTAGGGCAGGAGTGAGCCCACCAGAGCCTGGGCAAGGTGGGGATGCAGACCTGAAACCCGGGGCTCCCCTACTCCAGGGAAGATTCCAAAGCAAAGAGCCTAAACAGAGCGTTTTCCTGAATATCAACAGGGTTGTTGTCTGGAATAGCAAAGAAAGTAACCTTAACACAGCATTTTTATGCTGCAGAGCATGAAAGCATCACGCGGAGGTTGGGAGGTGAGGTTCAGGGACACCTGGGGAAGTAGCTCCTGCGCCTCCCCCCTGCCTTTCCCCCAGAGATCCACCTTCACCAAAAGGACAATGGTCCATCCTGGGAATCATGGAGGAAGCGTCTGCTTCCTGCCTCTATCCCAAGTTCTGACTCTCCCCTAAGTGTAAAGTTCTTCTTCTTATCAAACCTAAATCCATCTGCAATATTCCTGACAGTGGTAACTGTTTCCACGGGAGGATGCCGGGCAGTATCCGTGGGAGAACGGGGGTGGGGAGGATCTGTGAACTTCTTGGCACAAGGCTGAGGGGGAGCTGGGGGGGGACTATGGGAGGAGTCAGGATGGGGTCCGCCCCGCTGCAGCCCACTCTGACCTCATGTCTCCAGCTGGGTGCGTATGGACCTGCAGCCTGAGAAAACCCTCTCACGGGGGTGCACATTCCATCCTTACCCACCCCACACACGCAACTGCACGTGAATATCCTGGGGCCCAACCAGCCCGAAAGGCAGTGCTCTCAGAGTCCCTTCTTCCACGTCCCCAGAGGGCCTGCTAGGGCTTCGCTGCAAATGGGGCAGGGGCACTAACTAACTTGGGGTTAGCTGGGTAACCTCAAGATGACGGAGCAAAGATGCTTCTTGGTCTACTCCCTAAGTGGGCTTTCCTGTTTCCCCTCGAGAGCTGAAAAGCTTCTTCCCCTTAGGGGAGACAGGACAGATCCCACGGATCTCAAGCAGACCCCTGTGCTGCTATCGGGGGTGTCTGGGGTAAATTTCAGCCTGCCTCAAGCCTCCCTGCGGTCTGAGCGCCCTGCCCGTGGGCGTGGCAAGAAGGAGAATCCTGCCCAACCTCCCTGCCCAGCATGGTAAGAGGAGAGCATCAGAGGGCTCTTCTTTTGTTCTCCCCCTTCCAGACCCCCAACAGAAGCATCCACAGGTTAAGTCTAGTTCCTGGGTCCTACACATCCAGGCATTGAATAGGAGGTGATCCCTAAGGGGTATAGGTGCTTAGGAATCTCTGGAAGGAAGCCTCAGCAGTCTCCGAACCTGGGCTCCCACCCTGTCAGGAAGAACAGAAAGAGCTCGTATGGGGAGAGGGCTGGCACCTTCTGGGAGGGGACAGCCACACTCAGCCCGGGTAAGGCCTGTTCTCCAGGAGTCCCTGGGCTCTTGGCAGGAGGAGGGAAGCAGGAAACCTTGAGCGCTCTGGGGATTTGGCTCAGGTTTCACTTCCAAGGCTACGCGATGTTTCCCGGTCAGATGTGGGGTGGGCAGAGGACTGAGGCATGGGCCAGGAAGCAGATCCCCTTTGGTTTCACGTTCAGCAAAATTCTCACTTGCCTCCCCAAGAACACATCTTTTTAGCAGACCTCACTGAATATCGAGACAAAACGACAGCTGCTCTCCACAGAGCAAGGCACACACACACGTTTCATGCAATTTCAAGGAGTTCATAGATCTTAAGACTCTTTCACGGACTCGGCTCCACCAGGGAAGCTGGCCAACGACTTCAAAGCCCAGGGCCTGTGGAATCCTGGAGATGAACAGTACCCCGGGTGCCCTCCTTACCTGAAGAGTCGGGGCTCACGGATGTGCTCTGGCCCCAGGGCCACGCCCCTCATGTACTCATAGCACAGACCATTCTGGAAGGTGCAGTAGAGTTTCGGTGCACAGCCGTGAGCCCGCAGCAGCTGGAAGTTCCGGACCTCGCTCTCACGGTCCACCAGCAGCTCCGTCCGCTCCCCATAGACTCGGACCAGCACACAGTCCCGCATGTCCTCCTCCACGTAGCAGGCCACCAGCTTGTTGGTGATGCCGTCAGTGAAGCGCTGGCACAGGGGAGAGGGCAGTGCAGGGGTGTGTGGGGCAGGCAAGGCACCCCGTGCTGCCCCAGCTCCAGCAGGTGCTGCTGGTTTGAATGCTGAGCGCAATCACACAGTACCCACATCCTTTAGCCCTCTCATTTAGTGAAGAGCTCAGCATTGCTCTTAACCCTCCACCCTTTCCCAACGCTTGAGACAGACCAGAGAGTTCAAGAAAGAAACAGGAGCTTGGGCTCACCCCAGACACACTTCTCCTGGGTCTGCCTCTGGTGAATGGGATTTGGCTGCTGAAGAATTTTCACACCACTTAGTGGGCAGAAGCCTGCCCCACCACTCCCTACCCCCAGGTCCTATCAGGCCCTAAAAGAAACCTCCATGGGCCAGAGTGCCACAGAGGGGGCAAGGAGTTGCCCAGGATGGGGGCAGCCTGACCTGACTCACCTCTTATCTCTCTGCCTGCCAGACCGAGGGCCCCTTGCCATCCCTCTTGCCCCACCCAGCGGCAGCAGTACAGGAGGGTACTGAGATTGGCACCCGCCCCAGGGCCAGGTGGTCACAGCTCCTTATGGCCAGGAGAGACAGACAGAAGATCCTGGGCTGGGAGAGCAGGTTCTCTGAGCAGGGTGACAAGGGGGAATGAACCACGGAGTTTATGGGGTACAGAGTGAGAGGGGTGGAAGGGGCCTTAGGGGACATCTGAAGCAAGAAAAGGTGGGGAAGCTGAGGCGCAGAGAATGGAGGGACTGGAAGGCAACATGTTAGGCCAGTGCTAGAATTAACCTCAGGCCTGCTTGATGGCCTGACAATTTTACACCAAGGTGGTCTTTTACTGTGAAAAGGTTACCCCTCCCCCTCTCCCGAAAGGGTCTGTAAGCCTTCCCAGGTCCTGAACCTCCCTCTCCCCACCGGCAGCCCCAGCAGCGCGGAGCCCCTGCTGCTCTAGTACAAGCCGCAGGTCCCCACTCAAGGCAGCAGCCCCCACAGGCAGCTCCCGGACAGGCTGGGGCAGCTGAGGACCCTCTCCCGAGGTCTGCTGGGGAGTCAGCCTGGGGCTGCTCAGGGAGAGACTGCCCGCGTCTGTGTCCCTACGCCTGTGCCCAGCGGAACAGGGAGGTGCCCTGTGTAGGGGGTGCTGAGCCAGAGCTCAAGGCAGTAGAGAGGCTTTCCACCGGGCGCGGGGCTGGGGGCTAGCTCGAGTTCCACAGGGTGGCTCCTTGGGAGCAGCAGGAGCAGCTCAGAGCCCGCAGACTTCGCTCCCACTCTGGGCTGCAGCGGGGGCACTGATGTGAGACGTGAGAGTGTGGGGGGCGCCCTTAAAAGTTCCTGCCTCCGCAGCTTTCAGAGCCGGGTGGGCACCGGCTTCTGGGCAGGGGGGACACGCGCGCACAGCGCCCGGGGGTGGGGCCCGCACGCGCGGCGCGCTGACAGTGGGCAGGTGGCCCTCTGGCGCGCCCGGGCCCCGAGAGGAGGGGTGCGTGTGCAGGGCCGAGAGAGCGGGGAGCCTGGCTGTGCTCAGGGACCGAGACAGAGAAAGAAGGACCCAGGCACGCCGCCGGCGCACCCCCTCGCGTGCAGCAGCGGCGCGCACCCCTGAGACCCACACCCGAAGGGATGCCTGGCCAGACGCGCGGGCAGCCCAGCTGCAGCCCCGCGGGGCCGCGTCCCCGGCGGCCCGCCTGCTCGGCTTACCTTGGTCCGGACTCGTTCGGGCTTCCAGCGCGGCCGCAGCTCCCGGATGAGGCGCAGGGCGCCCGGGAGGATGTCGTCCTGGTCCACCGAAATGCCGAAACATGGGACGGCGGCGGCTCTCGGGGGTCCCGGGGGCGCCCCGCGGCCGGCGCCGGCCGCCGCCTCCATGCCCCATGCGCGCCGCGGGGGTGGCCCCGGCCCTCAGGTAGGAGGGCGGGCCGGGCAGCCGGGCCACGGCCGGCCCCTGCAGCCCCGCCCCCGGAGCGCCGCGCGGACGGGGGCGCGGCGGGGGCGGGGCCGGGGTGCGGCGGGGGCGGGGCCGGAGCGCGGCGCGGGCCGGGGCGCGGGCGCGGCGGGGGCGGGGCCGGGCGCCTGCGGCCGCGACGTCACGTGCCGCCGGCCGGGGCGGCACCGCCTCCTGCACCCTTGGCTGCCCGCGCGCGGATGGGGCAGCTCCGGTTCGCTCCCCGATTTCCGAGGCCGCGAGAGGCCTCCTCCCTCCAGCCCCGCCGGAGGCCGCGCCCCCGGATAACCGGGACGGGGCCCGGGGAAAGCGCCCCCCGCGCCCCGAGTCCGCCCGGAGGTGTGGAGGTTCCGCCGCCCCCAGGTGGTCAGCTTGGGCGGCACCACCTGAGCCCCCAGTCCCTGGACTCCTGCAAGAGGCTCCGCTGGAGTAGGCCTTTTGGGATGGCGAGGGGACTGGGGAGATGCATTTTGTGGGCGGCCGTGCCCGTGGGGACCTCAGTCACCAGCCGGCTTGGGAGAGCGCTCGCGGCGCCACCCAGGAAAGTGCCTGTTTCCCCACGTGGCCCCTTTCACTTCTTCGGGAACCTCCCAACCGCAAGGCCCCTGTCCTCATCGCTGCCCAGAATCCCGCTCTGCCCCGCAGAACTTCTGGGCTGATGAGTGTTCTGTTTCTGTCTTGTCCAGGGCTGTGGCTACCAGCCACATGTAATTGTCCAGCGACTGAAATGGGGCTAGTGTGACATTTAGTTTAATTTTATGTCTAATGTAAACAGCCGTATATGGCTGTCTTATAGAATAGGACTAGAAGATGTTGGGGATGGGGGGGGTGTGCTACTTAAGGTCACGGAATCCAGGATGTTGGGAAAGGACCGTGACTCCAAGCCTTCCTGCAGCAAGGAAATACAGCTAAGCAGGCAAGAAGACTCAGAGAGTCATGCTCCTGGCTCTGCACAGGGATGTCACAGATGTGGGAATGCTGCCAGGGAGAGGTCCTGGGGTTCCAATACAATCCCAACAGGTGGTAATTCTCGAGGTATGAGGTTTGCTGGGGCCTGGGTGAGCCCCTCTGTGCCTCACTCCTTTCAGTCAAAAGAGGGGTGAGCAGCTGTCACGAAGAGGGACAGTGTCAGTGGCTTCATTCGGGCGGATACGGTGTCTTATTCCCCGAGCTACACGTCTCCCACAGACAGTCCAAGGCGTCGGAGTGGGAGCAGACCTCGACCTGAGCCCCAGGTCTTGTGATGTGGAAGATCTGTGTGCTTGTGCACCTGGGCCCGTACCGGGGTGGCGGAAGCTCTGAACCTGTGGAGGTCACCTGTATGTGGGAAGGTGGGAAGCGCCCAAGGTCTGAGTCCGATGGGCAGCCTTCTAGTTGTGGTTTTTCACATGTCACTGAGCAACCCTGGCCAAATGCTGTCACTCTCTGAGGCTCAGTTTATCCTCATGTACAAAGGGAGTATTAGGCAGACCTCTGTGGTTCTATGTTTTAGGTGTCAGTGCCTTCGATGGCATGTTACATGGCTGTGTGAGGAGGCACGGAGCCTGAGTTGGCGGCTAAGCTCCATGAGCCTGGGGTGTCTTTCTGTCTATGGTCTGCCACAGCGTTAGCTTTGGTTCCCCAGGGGCTGGCTCTCTGCAAACTTCCCGCCCAGGGCAGTGTGAGCAACTCCATCCGAACCCTGCCGACATTGCACGGGTGGCATCAGCCCTGCGTGCAGGAACCTGTGCTTGTGTGCTTGTGAGCTTCTCATTGTGTCACGTTCTGTCTGCACGAGATCACACACTGTTCTTCCCTGTTTCAAATCCTTGAGAACCCAGGTGCAGTGGGGTTGGGAACATGAAGTCTTTATTCTGTGGTCCTCAAAGAAGGGAAGAGCCAGTGCTGGGGGCAGGGCACACATCTGGGGGGGAGTTCCACCCCGCTGAGTGAGGGCGCAGGCAGGGGTTGGGGGGTGGTCCCAGAGAGTGCTCTAGTTCCGGGCCAGGGCAGGGCAGCAGAGGGCCTCAGCGGGCCAGGGCAAAGCCGATGCGATTGTTACGCCGATCAAACTCCGTGTAGAACTTGCGGATGAAGGTGGCACCCAGGACCCAGACTGGTCCAGTGGGTGGTGGGATGTCCATACCATGGAGGGCCAGTGTGCACAGATCATCATTATTGTAGGGATCCTGGCAGGAAGTAGAAGGGTTCCTCCACTGCCTGGCACATAACCACCTTGCCAGACTCCTCAGCAGCATCTGCCCACCTGTGCCCCATCTGCACTGGGCCTCCATCACATCTTGGCCCTTTGAGCCATCATGGGTCACACCCCTCCCAGAGGCAGGCACTAAGCCAGATGCTGCTAACAACGCATCGGGCACAGCGCTGCCTTCAGGAGCTCACAGTCTGGCAGAGCTTCTGGTCCTAGACAAACTATTAACACCTCTAAACATACTGAGTATAAAAAGCAGATAGCATTACTGGGGACATTTGATCAGAATGGAGATCAGGAGATGAGCACAGTGATTTCCAAATCTGGCTGCACGCTGCAATTACCTGGGGAGTTTGGTAAACATGGTTGCCCAGTTACCCCCAGAGGTATCAGTTGGTATGGGAATGTGGCTTGTTACTGGGATTTCTAAAAGCTCCCAGGTAACCCTAATGTGCAGCCAAGTTTGAGAACCGCTGGTCTAGCAGGTAATCTGTGCATAATGACATGTCTGTTTTTGAGGGCCCCTGCCCCCTCTTCCTCCCTGCCACCAAGGAGCAGACTGGAGCCTCACCTGTAACACATAGTCCGCACTGGTGAGTGTGTAGGCTTTGCCTCCAAGGTGGAAGGAGATGTCGGGGAGTGTGGGCATCTGGTTACAGTTCACGACATACTGGCAGCGGGTAGGGTCACAGGAGCCCCTTTGAGTGTGGGAGGTACCCCAGGAGACGCAACCCTGTGCTTGTGGCCTGGCCCCTCTGCCGGAGAGGGGTGGGCACAGCCCCCAGCTTCCCAAGCCCCCCCTCCCAGGGCCCGGGCCACATGTGGAAGAGTGTGAGAGGCAGGAGGGGAAGGCCAGAAACGGTCCCCTTCAGAACCAAAGCATCCTGGGGTGATCTGGGGGCCTGGGCCAGTTGGTGAGCCCTCCTCCCTGGTGCCCGCCCCCCAGCTCCTTACTTTATCTATGCTCAGCTCCTTGGCCCCCAAGGCTTCCATGAGCAGTCTCAGGGAGCTGGTGGGGCCCGAGATGTAAGATGCACCAGTATCCACTATGACCATGCAGCCCTCCTCACAGAGCAAGGTAGTCGACCTCACAGACACCCTGGGGAGGCCACAGCGTCAGACAGACAGCTGGACAGAAGGCTGAGGGGCACCACCAAGCTGCACAGCTTTCCTGAGTGCGGGCAGGTGATAAGAGGCCATGCTGGAGGTCCGGTGACGCGGAGAGGGATGCGTGACACGTGAGCTGGAAGAGGAGAATGCTGCCCACCCCAGCACATGGCTTAGTGACCCTCCGCCTCTTCTTGTTGCCCCCTCCCCCTGACCCATCATCTCCATGTCCCTTCCCCAGACCAAGCAAGCAGAGAGCAAGGGCTGCATTCGGAGAGAGGGCAGGACGGCAGCCCGGCCCCCTTGCAGGCCCACCCACAGCAGCAGCAGCACTTTCAGAGGGAAGAGGGTGGAAGGTCCTGACCCTTTCATTCTTATCTGCCAGGAGCCAGGCTTGCTGATGCTCACGTAGTGGAAATTCTCTTGGTAATACTGGGGGTCACTGCCTCCCAGCACGATCTCGCCCCCTAGCAAGTGGGAATTCCTAAAGGGAAGATTAGAGTAGCGTGGACACCCACAGCCTCCAGGACTCAGTAACCCCGGCCACCAGGGAGGCTGGGCCCAGGCTCAGGGTCGGCGGCAAGGCTGGGGCGCGACATGGAGGCCGCTTCACCTCTGCCCGTCCCCAAAGCTCAGTCTGGGGGTTCCAGGGTGGCCCAGCAGCAGCACCCAGTAAAGCCTCCCCAGAGAGGTCACAGAGGAGCAGACAGGACAGGGCAGAATGCGTGCAAGACGCAGATCGCTCCCACCTCACTGGGGCCTGAGCAGTGGGGGACCTGGGATGGACCCCGGGGAGCTGCTTGGGTGGTGGGCAGGGGCATGAGGAAGGTGGGGGTGGGTGGGGAGCTTGGGCATCAGTGGCGCCTGGCCCGCTACATTGAGTTTGGGGCAGATGGCATGTGTGATTCTGGGCCAGGCGTTCTGGAGGGTCAGGGCCAAGTGAGGGCTTTCCATCTCCTTACTTGGAATCTCTGCAGAGAAAGAGACAGCAGAAAGGAAGCTTTTGTTTCAGATGAGCCCCACCAGCCCGTTGTTTGGCAAGGTGGTATTACACACTCTTTTTACCCTACAGGCAGTGGAATCACCAGGAGGTAAGTCACTGAAGCCACCCTGGCAGTGAGTGGGGGACTGGAGCCAGGACCTCTGGTGCCCCATCCGAAGCTGATGCCTCTTGCTTTCCTCTCCTCCAGATGGCATGATGCCTCCCACAAGTGAGGGTCTACCTTAGGGATGGTTTCCTATGTGTGTGGATATGTGTGTGTGTGTGTGTGTATTTAAGAGAGAGAGATGGGGTTTCCCAGCACTCTTAGTAGGAGGCATGTGTGTGTGCACGTTGAAGCACGTAGGTCACACACGTTATTGGTGCGAGTGCATTAATTGCATCATTATAAATCCAGCACATGTGCACCTGGGCTAGACAAGTTCCCCTTACATCTCTCCCAACACTTCATGATCTCTCTGGACGTTTCCTCCTTCTCATCCCAGAGTAAAGGAAGAGGCAGGTCTCTCCTCAACAAGGCCTCTTTGCTGGGATTCCCCTCCATCCCGTGGCCTCTCGGCTCCTGCCCTCAATTGTCTCCTCTTTTCCCGCCTTCTCCGTTGCTCACCTTCTGCTGGCTGCTTTTCCCACCTGCCCGTCCTCGGGCACCCTCCAGCATTTACAAACACCTGCATGTCTCTCCCTGCTTCTCTGCGCAGCTGTGTCTGCGTCCGTCCCCAGGCAGACTTCTCAGGGTGGGCCTTTCCCTTCCTGACACCCGCACCTGCCTCTGCACTGCCTACGGAAGCCCTTGCCCGACTTCTGCAGCAGCTCCTCCCAAGACTGCCCTGCCCGCCAGTTGGTGGCCTTTTCTCAGCCACTCTCTTTCTCTCGCCAAACCAGACACTCCTTTCCGTTTATCTGTGCGATGTTTCTGGGCGCTGACCTTCCCCTCTGTCCTCATTGCTTCTGGCCTGCAGTTCTCACGCCTGACCCCCTGTCTCCAGCTCGTGCCCAGCAGCTCAGGGCATATCACAGCTCTGCTCCACAGCTGGTGGCCGCTTCCCCAAGCCTGGCTATGCTGCATGCAAGTTTGGCCTGGAGTTGAAAGCACAGGGTTTCAACCTCGTGTCCCCTGTTTTGCTCATCATATTGTAATGTTTCTTGTCTTCCCTGCTGGACTGTAAGCTCTGTGAGGGCTGGAACTCTGTCTTGTACACTGCGTTCATGGTTGTACCCCTAGAGCCTTGCACAGTGCTTGTCATGTCCGTGTCCAGTGATTGGAGTTAGGGACTGAGCAGATAAGTGAAGGGACTAATGAATAAAGTCAGCAGTCCACATGAGAGGAGCCAGGCCCTCACAGGAGGTCCAGCGGTCATGGCAATGCCTCACTTCCCATCACCCCCACTCTGCTTTCTTCTCTTGCTCTAGAGCACTGCTGAACTAAACTGTAAGTAAAAGACTCGTCTGCCAAGATGGAAACGTGCTGTACTTGTACAGTCCAGTGTGGGAGCCGTTAGTCACTGTGGCCACTGAGTACTTGAAAGGTACAGTACGACTGAGGATTTGAGTGCCTGACTTTATTTCCTTTTCATTTAAGCGCTGGCTTCCATGTTGGATCGTATCCCTCTGGATATGGAGTGAACACCGGCTGATCCTGAACACAGCACAGTCCTGCTCGGACCGCCTCCTCTTGCCCCGGCCCCGCCCCGGCCCCGCCCCGGCTGGCCCACCTGCTGTAGTAGACGGAGAAGACGTCGTCCGTCAGCACCCGCTGGGCGAGGATGTGGTCAAAGACCGGCGTGACGCCGCCAACGGCCTGGGCGGGGAAGCCCATGCCCAGGACGCCGTCAAATTTGGCCAGCATGAAGGGCAGCAGGGGCAGCTCCGTGACCTCGCCAAAGGTCTGTGTGACTGTGATCCCACCCACCTGTGGAAGGACGAAGCACCAGGGGAGACCAAGCCCGGGGCCCATCCCCTGGCCAGAGTCCGGTCCAGGCCTCTGCACGAAGGGCCCCAGGGACACACCGCGCCAGGGTGTGACCACTTCATCAACCCCACGTGCACAGCAGCCCTCCTAACACACGTCTGGGCTGGGGGTCCAGAGGGACAAGGAGGGGCAGAGGCAGAAGGCAGCACCACAGTCAGGCCTGCCCTTCACGCCCCCTTTCCCCTATTTCATGGGCTCACACTGATTTCCTCCCAGTTCCATGGGTACCCCTACCCTAACTCTGCCAGAGCAGGGAATGGAGAAGCCTAGAGATGGAGGCGGGTCAGACACAGACCAAGTGACAGTGTGAACCAGGACTGACCCTAATTCCAAACTCTGAATTCAGCTGTGAGCTTAGAACCTGTGCCTAACTCCAAAATGATCCTGACCATAAGGCTGATGGTACCCTTGACCCTGACCCTGACTCGGGATTTCAGTCTAGGGTCTGGTTAAGAGCTCAGTCAGAGCCGGATGACCCCAAGCAGGTTCCTCGATTGGAGACTGGGCTCAGGACAAACTCCACGAATGCCGTAGCTGCAGAGGCCCTCACAGATCACTTGGGTAGTGCCCAGAATTCAGCTCTGCTCTGCCCCAGGTGCTTGCAGCTCCAGGGAGCAGTCGCAGAGGAGGGTGCTCCTCCAAGGTGGGCTGGGCTGCACCATCCCCAACCGCGGGCGCTAGGGTGGCAGAGGAGGTCTGGGGACTAGGAGGGCAGATGACCTGAGACAGCCTCACTTACAGTCACCAGGTCCTGGCTCAGGAAACCTTTGACCTTCCCGGATCCATAGTGGATGGTGAACTCCGTCCCATTCTCCACATAGCTGGAGGATTCCAGGGAGTCGTAGAGGCTGTGAATCTCTGGCGGGAAGACAAAGGCTCAAGGCCGAGAAACACAGGGAAGGGGTTGGAGGCAGGTGCTGGGTGGGGCCCGTGTGTTGAGGCCTGAGTGCAAAGACGGGGCGGCCCTGAGTTGGGAGGCTTGAAAAATGTGGTTAATCAATCAAGGTCTGTATTTCTTGGGCCCCTGTAATGTGCTCATGTCTCTGAGAATTTTGTCTCAGATGAAGTGTCTTAAAGTAATTGCTGATCCTAGGATGGCGAGAGGACTCTGGTCCCCAGAAGCACTCAGTGGTTCCCTGAGGTTAAGGAGGACAGAGCCCATGCTCTGAATGGGTCTGAGAATTCAGTCCTTCTGGAGCCTGCTTTTTACTTGGTGGTCATGTCAGAACAATGGGAGACATTCTCTCCTCTCCTCTCAGGGGCAGGGGGCACAGAGGCAGACAGGAGGAAGCTCAGGGGGCATCAGGAGGTACTGAGCTGGGGCTGAGGCCTGACAGGGGAGCGGCGTGGGGAGGCACCCAGGCCCCTGGTCTCACCACAGGCCGTGTAGAGGGGGCTGCACTTGGTGGACGGCACCCAGAGGTTGGCGGAGCCTGTGTCAAAGACGACTTTGAAGGTCTGCGGTGGGGTGCCGATGCCGATCTCACCGTAGTATTGGGTCTGCAGGGCAAAGGAGAGAGGTGGCCTGAAGGGCTTGGGGAGCCTTGGGGTCTTGCCTGATACGCTCTTTGGAACTTGGGGTGAGATGAGGCAGACCACGTAGCCTCTCTGGGCTTCCATTTTCAGCAGGGATGGAGTCAGAGGCTTAGCAGTGTTTCATGACAGGAAGTGGGAGGCTCGGTAAGACCAAAGGGCAAATTAAACGTACTGCCAGTGAAGCAGGGGGGGGGGTGGGGCGGGGGGGGCCCATGCCCCACAGAAACCCTGATGCTTCGCTGAGCCCCTGCCCCCGCAACACCCTTACTTGGGGCCCAGGGCCTGGACCCTGCCTCTGGGCTCCTTCCGGTCCTCTGTGCCTCAGTCTTTCCAGCTGTGAAATGGGAATTTCGTGAGGTGCTCAGAAAGGGCAAAAATGCCTTAGACCCAAGAGAAGAAGGAGAGAGTGAAGCGGGCAAGGGACCGAGCAGGGCACTCACGTCCAGGTAGTTGGTGAGGACCACAGGGGAGGTGCGGTTGCCAAAGGAGAGAGTCTTGGTGAGCTGGCTCCACTCAGCACCCAGCCGGGCCATGTCCACACCTCGCTCCTTCAGGCTTTCCCGGACTGAGGGCATCTTCTTGAGGAAGATCCTAGCCCATGATGGAGTAAGAAAAAGTAGAAGAGCTCTGTCCCCTCCCACAGTAATGGTAGAGTTCTAGAAGCTTCTAATAAAACTACCCCAACCTTAGCCCAGGCACCTAGGGATCACTCTAGAGCTCTTAAGTCTCTGAAGGAGACTCCATGGTTACCTGTGCTGGTATTAAATGATCCTCAACTAACTTGCTCCTGTTGTTTGATTTTGCTCATCATTTTAAGATCATTCACTCCACAATCACAGGTTGGACACCTACTCTGTGCCTGCACCATGCTGGATGCTAGAGATGCAGAGATCATCACTGCCTTTCAGGGGCTCCAGCGGTGGGAAGATGCAGGAGGAAACAACACTGACTTCCCCCTGAGGAGGTGAAGGCTGGGCGCGCCGGCTCACAGCTGGGTGGGTGAGGCAGTGCCACGCGGGGCCTGCAGGGGGCAGCACACGCCCACGCGGCCCGGGCGGGGCCGCAGGAAGCCCCAGGCAGCACCCAGCCCGGGCCCTGGGGCTGACTGGGTGGGGTGGGGGGAGGCAGGCGTCTCCAGAGTGCCTGTGCAGCCCGCCCTTGGGAAGAAGCGCCTTCCTGAGCCTAGGTCCCAGGCCCTCCGCTTCTTGTCCTGACGCTTTCCTGTCACCTTCGGGAGGCAGAGTTAAAGAGATCTGGGAAACTCAGGTCACCCTGAGCTGCCACCGTGCGGGCGCCCAGCGCTGTGCAGGCCACCCCCACCACGTGACCTCATTCCCATCCTGCAGGCTGGCTGTCCTCACTCTGGGGTGAGGGATGAGGCGACTCAGGAGTAGATGCAGCAGGGATTCGAGGTGCCCTGACTGGCCCATCTCCCACACGGGTCCCCGGACTCCGATGTGAAGGCTGTGTGCCACAGCCTGAGCCATTGTTGGGGGTCCCAGGCTTGCAGCCCAAAGTCTGGAGGGTCCCTGTTTCTTCTTATGTACTTGCACTAGCCTTTCCTTGTCAGGCCCCATGCATTTTGCCCACAAACGTGAATGCAACTTTCATGCTTGTTGGTGTTAGTATTTTAACAGAAATGACCTGCCGTATTCATAACGTGGTCTATTCTTGCACAAAGTATTTTCACGACTATGATCTATTTGATTCGCAGCCATCACCTGAGGTGAGTAACTTTACTATTCTCATTTTACAGATGGGAAAATGGAGGAACAGAGAAGGCTAGACCCGAGAGAGGGCTCCGTTCCCACTGTTTACTCTGGACCTCTCCTTTTACCCTCTCCTTTTAGAGAATCCCTTCCTTCTCCCCTTCCCCCGCCCCCCAACACCAGCACTTCCCAGCCCTCGAAGGCCAGCGTGCACCCCGCCTCCTGGAAGCCCTGTGCCCCCCTGCTGGCCTCCCCTTTGCCTGGGCGCCTGCCCTGTTTTCCCCGGGTGTCTGTACCCAGCACGGCACAGCCTCATGCCGTCTGTGATGAGGGTGTAGTGGTCGTGGGATGTGCTCGAATCCCCTCCTACCTGCCTGATTCTGAGCAACTTACCTGACCTCCTCTGGGTCTCTGTAACCAGGGACTTAATGTAGTACCTACCACCGAGAGTAAGCACTTTGCAGATTGAGTTGCCCTGTGCTCAGTACATGTTGTAAAAGGCGTCTGTGTGTAAAAGCACCTTGAGAATGGGATCTGCCGTTCAGGCGCCAAAGAGCCTTGCATAGGGACACTGAGGCTCATGTCAGTTAGCAAAACTTCTCTAAGTACATTTGGAAAGCCTGACTCCCTCTTCACCCTGGTCCAATTCATTCTTCTTCTCATGCTGAAGATATGAGGGAGAATGTTTTTTTCCTTTCCCTCCCCTTATCCTGGGGGTGGGGGCCAACCTCAGGCACACGCTGCCACTGGGAAGCGCCTCTCCCTGGCTGGGGGCACACCATGCCCCCAGCCCAGAAGCTGCTCTCCCTGGAGCAGAGGAAAGAGGCTTTGGAAACACATGTCACAGCGTGTGCCCAGGCTGACCTCCCTGAACCTCAGTGTCCCGAGCTTTAAAATGGGACTGTTGGGAGGATGATTTGAGCTGAGACACAGGAAACAATCCTATGAAGTCCTCAGCATTTTACAGGCCTAGCAACTCCCACTGTTATGAAAGCCTGCCCCTTAACTTCAGGTCTTCTGGTCCCATCTGCTTCCCCAGCGTGAAACCCTTTCTCTAGGAGGCCCTCTCCCACCTGCCTCTCCGCTCCTGCAGCTTTGAAGAACTGCTTGTTCCCTCAGGGAAGAAAGTGAAACTGAAAGCCACTCAGTCGTGTCCGACTCTCTGCGAGCGCACAGACTATACAGTCCATGGAATTCTCCAGGCCTTTCCCTTCTCCAGGGGATCTTCCCAACCCAGGGATCGAAGCCAGTCTCTCACATTGCAGGCGGATTCTTTACCAGCTGAGCCGTCAGGGTTCCCTCAGGGCCTGTCGCCAAACATGGATGTAGGGTCTTTATCCTCCTCCTTTGGGCTGCCTTAAACCTTTCTTTTAATGTTCGTGATAATCCCCCTGGAGATGGTAACAGCTGGGTTTTTACAGCATGCCTGCACCAGGCTGAGGCATTTACAGGCAATATCTCATTCACTCTTCAAAGCAGCTCTGTAAAATAGGTTCGTCTCTGTAAAATATTATCCCTGTTTTAAAAATGGTAAACTGGAACTTCCCTGGTGGTCTGGTGGCCAAGACGCCATGCTCCCGGCGCCGGGGGCCTGTGTTCAATCCCCGGTCAGGGAACTAGGTCCCACGAGCTGCAACTGAGTGTTCTCACGCCACAACTAAAAGACCCTGCCTGCTGCCGTGAAGATCCAAGCGGGCAGTGTAGCCAAATAAATGAATACTGAAAAATAACAGTGGCAAACTTGGACGTGGCCAGGTTCAGGGTCTTGCCCACGGTTCCGGAGTTAGTTGGCACTGCTGGTGCAACAGAATTTAAACCAGGACTATTCGGCTCTGGAAGCTTTGCATTTAACCACTACGTTGTCCTGCTTCCCTGGTAGAGTTAACAATACCACACCCTTCTTAGTAATTAGTCTGTGAGCTCCCGAGGGACAGAGAACATGTCTCAGTCATCTCCGAGTCCCCCCAAAGTGCCTAGCCTGGTGATTTGTGCAGGAACTGAAAACTCTGGGCTAGGATCATAAAGGCCCAGCTAGTGCCTCTGCTGGCTGTGTGACATCGGGCAAGTCACCTGACCTCTCTGATTGGGGCGAAACTCTCCCTGCCCAGTTGCTTGTGAGGACGGGGTGACATCACTTGTTTGAACCACCCCCCCAACCTGTGTCAGGCAAGTGAGGATCCCTCCTCCCCCCACCCTTTCTCCCAGTTACCGTCTGAAGGCGGCAGTGTCTGCAGGGAGACTGAAGGTGCAGGAGCCCCAGAGCACCAGCAGGAGTCCCCAGAGAGGCATCTTGCTGCACTGGTCCACACTTCGCCTGGGTGCCCAGCTCGCTCTGGGGTCCCCTGAAGCACCCTCTCCTTTTATACACGCACACTCGGGATGGCTGCGATTCTGCTCTGCCCTGATTTATTACCGCGGGGCAGATGGCGGGGCAGCCGGTAATAAATCCCTCAATGGGGCTGAGCTAAGTGGGTGAAGGGTGACCAGGTTTCTGACGTGGAGCAGGGGGGTTGGAAGAAGGATGGCTGTGGGAAAGCAAGGCTGCGCCCAGTGACGCCAGTAGCCCTGTCTCGGCCTGGCCCTGTGACCCCTCAGGGAAGACCGAAGCCGATGAGAAACAGCACCACTAGGGAACCAGGACAGGGCTGGAACAAGCGCAGGACCCCGGTTTCCAGCCCCAAGCCCGTCTCTTGCCTCTGTGTTAACCTTGGCTGTGCCCCTGTAACTCCCAGGCTGCGTCTCAGTGTTACCATCTGGAACATGGGTGATCCCTCCAGCTCATTCCCTGACAGAGCCAGATCCAGGGAGTCCCGACGCGGCCTCCCCTCAGGTCTCTGTTAGCAGCGGCTGTTTATGGGAAAGTGCAGCACAGACCTCCTCTGGAAGTAAGGAGCTGGGGGCAGGGACGTGGTTCCATCTTAGATGACCTGTGCTGGTGGAAGGGAAGGGAAGCCCCAGGACTGGGGGAGGCTGCTCTCTGCCAAAGAATGAGGTGGAGCAGCTGGTCTTTCCACCCCTCTCCCTCTCTCTGCTTCTCTCTGAGTCCTCTCTGGGGCATGTCTGCCTCCTTCCCTTTCCCTTAGGGCTTACCAGCAGTCTGGAGCCGCTCACCACACATCCACCTGGCCCCTGAATCCCAGGGTGGATGCTGTTTACGCAGCCTAGGACCTCCTCTCCTGGCTCTTCCCTGCTCACTCTTTGGGGCCCACTTCCAGGATCTCTGTCTCCTCCAGGAAGCAGGCGTGGATTCAGCCTGGAACTGACCGTCTCTGCTGGGGCTCCCACGGTGCAGACGCGCGCCCTCTGTGAAAGCACAGGCCTCGGCTGTCCACTCTCGGAATCGTTTCGATGTGCGTGCCTCTGCCTCTCGCCCAGAGTGGCGCTCACCGCTCATCAAATGAGCGCCCAGTGAACCGTGACGGGCAGGGCCAGGGGCCTGGCTTAACTTGCTGCGTGACGTGGGGGCGTGCGCCCCTCTCTGGGCCGTAGTGCCCAAGCGGTGTGAGGAAGCCGACGCTGGGCGGCCCCAGGCTGCCCGCCCGTGTGGACGCTCTAGCAGCCAGGTCCCGTGTCTTCCGCGTGCTGCTCTCTGCACCTGTGGGCGGAAAGAACTTAACCAGCGGAGTGAAACTCTGCTGCCGCTGTGCGGACTACTTATTGCGTCGGGATCTCTGAAACTATAACAGCCTTGCCGAGGGATGAGAGAAGCTGGTGTTTCTTGGTACAAACTCTCACTGGAGAATTTTCAAGCGTTGTGGTTGGCACTGGGGGAAGCATTTGAGGGCCCGGGAGAACCTTTCAGTGGGAACTTCTGTCTTATCAGACTGACTAAATATTCATTAAACGTCCCTGTGGGTCTCAGTGCTCTTCTATTCATTAGCAAGTATCACTGAGCGTTTCTTACGTGTCAGGCACTTGTCCAGATGCGAGAGTTACAAAGATGACAGAACCACGCTTCTTTCTCCGCAGCCCTATGAGGGGCGACCGTCAGACCCCCTGCTCAGACAGGAGGCTGAGGCTTCAGAGGACTCAGGGGAGGGCAAGCCGAGCGGTGTGCCCGGGACTCCTGGCTCCTCTTTGGGGCTTCGTGCCCGCCCGAGCCCACGGGATGCAAAGGAGAGGGTGCCGGGCTGGGGCTGAGTCTGCCAGCCCGCAGAGCTCTCTGAGAGCTCTTCAGAGCCGCGGCCTTGCTGCAGTGTGGACGCTGGGCACAGTGGGGCCCTCGGCTGTGTCCTAGCTCCGACTCCAGACCCTTCCATGGCAAAGGTAGGGCCGGGGGTCCCCCCAGCCGGTCCAGCCCTCTGGGGCCCCAGGCACTGTCTAGCCAGAAACACCCTTCCCGCCCACCTCCCTGTGTCCTGCCAGTGTGTGCAGCTTGCACGAGTGCTGGCCCTGTGCACCAGTGTAAATAGAAGAGGGAGTGACCTCCAGGAGAGACATACATTTGTCAGATTGCAGACCAGAGTCGCAGGCACCAGAGGGGAGGCAGGGAGCCAGCTTCTGAGGGGTGACGCGGCCCGGACACCATTGGCTCTAGCTTCTCCCAGGACCCCAGCAGAGCTGGGAGCGGCAGCTGTTTATTGCTCTTTCTCACCAGCTCCTCTCAGCCTACCCACCCCACCCTTGTGGGACCCGGATCCTGAGGCCAGACAGCAGGTAGCACATCCCAGCGAGACTGTGGCCCGGAGTCAGAACCAGCAGGAATCCAGGAAGCGAGACCTGGAGGTCCATGGAGGGCTCTGTAGAAGCTTGACTGGGAGTGAGAGGCCTCAGGGGTCACAGAGCCCTTGAAGGTTCTTCCACAGAAGCTGGAACCAGAGCTGTTTGTGCAGCCTCATCGTACAGAGCTGAGGTCTGTGATGGCAGGAGAAAGAATCCGGTTTCAGCTCCACTCTAAGGAGGAGCAGTCAGCATCGTCCAGTGACCACAAATGCCCTGCCTGGAGTCACCTCGGACCCTGGGACAGTCGGTCCGGGGTTTTAGGATTCTGTGGTCCTGCCTGCCTGCCTGGTGGCCAGCCTGTTCCTCTCCCGTCTCTGGGGTCGTGTGGGGATGGTCTGGACGGTGGGTGGGTCTCCCTCTGAGCTGTGGCCCACCAGTGCCCCGTGCTGTGGGAGGGAAGGAGCGTGGGTATGTAGGGACCTTTCTCAGGTTATCGAGCGGCCCCATCAGCCTGGGTCCAGGGTTTCTCACAGAAGCCCCCGTGGAGTCCCAGGCGAGGCCCCAGGCTGCGTCACCTGGAGGTCGGGAAGCAGCCGGGGCAGAGGCAGGGGCTGGGCGGCACCTGCCCTCTCCCCTGGGGCAGGCCCGTGACGCCAGCGCCCTCCGGAAAAGCGTAAATCCCTCCAGCCTCTCTGCTCTCTCTTCAGATCCGCTGGGCGTGCAGGGTGGGGGAAGGGACTTTCGCAGGGGGCTGGGGAACTGCAAATCTCTCAGGAGACAGTGGGACTCAGGGTTTCTCTACAAGTGGTCCCAAACCCCCTTTGCTCTAGGACAGTGATTCCAAGGAGATTCAGGATTGTGATCAAGGATGGAGGGGCCAGCAGGGGTGAAGGGTAGACGGGGAGAAGGCTGAGTGGCACAGAGAGCCTGGTTTTTGCTGCTTTGAAAGGTTCATGGATTTATTCCCACCAGCATTAGTTTAGTGGAAAGCTCTTGCCAAGGCTACATACAGTCCTGGGGAAGGTGGAAAGAGGTCGAATTCATGAGGCTTGGAATTGGGGAGCTAAATATCTCTGGACTGGTCCTGCTTCTGTGCATAAAAAGCAAACGGGGAAGCAGGAACAGAGATAAAAATGGACACATCTTTTCTTTACCTGTCTTCCTCCCCACGTCACACTTAACCCTCTGTCCCCAGAGGGCCCAGCTGCCTCCTCGGAGGAATTTTTCAATCAGATGGGAGCACTGAGCTTGCAGAGATGAGCAGCTGGGGCCTTGAGAGGAGGGCCTTGAGACCCAGAGTGGAGTTAATAGCCAGCCAGGGCTGGCTTTGTGTGGGTGGACCCTCCGGAGGGGATGACTACTTGGAAGGCATCGGGGCTGGGACCAGGAGCACCTTGAAGCTGGGGGGTGGGGATGCAGAGAACCAAGTGTCCTTAGCTGGTTGTTCTGGGGACCTTGGAGGAACAGAAAACCAGCCACAGGGTTGGGGTGATCCCAACTCGAGGCCTGCTCAAGCGAAGGCCCAGGAAATTGAAGGCAGGTCACCCAGGCCTTGGGAGGTGCTGGGGCCCGAGGGAGATGATAGGACTGGCAAGGAGGCTGAGGGCTTGGTGAAAGAGCCTGATCAAAGGAGAATTTCTGAAACGAGACCCACCAATGTAGTGGAACCAGACCCCATACCCTGAGGCATGGAAGCTGGAAGCATAATAATCTGCTTCCCCAGATGGGGGTCTGCTCCATTATCAGAGAAAGCTTAAACTAGAAGAAGGTTCCTTTTCCAGAAGAGGGGTACCAGTGGAGCAGCTTGGTGGAGGGTGTGTGTGTGTGCGTGTGTGCGTGTGCATGTGTGTGCACACATGTGTGCGCGTGCATGCGTGTGTGTGCATGTGCGTGTGCTAGGCGGGGGTGATGACCCGGGGCAGTGGTTCTGACGGGAAGGTGCTCGGCTGTGTGTGCTCGTCTCACCAGGGAAGTGGAGGGAAGTGGTTGTACTCCAAGAACATTTCCTAGAAAATGGACCCCTTCCTCTCTTTCTTCTCTCTTTCTTTTTATCAGAGAAATAAAGGCTCTAGTTTTAAAACCCAACGGAACCCAAAGGCTTTTAAGGGTAACAGGCACCTCCAGCCCTGCGTCCAGTCCCCATGACAAGTCCTGCTCTACCGAGGCAAAACCCTTCATCTCTCTTGGCTATTTTGCTATTCTTGGTTGTACATATCCCTAAAGGTTATGCTTAAACTGCCATTTCTAGATTTTTCAATTTTATTCATTATTACTTCTTTTGTGGCAATTAAAGATTTCTCTTATACTCTGTCCCTCTTGATTTGGCAAAATCAAAAGTCAGTACTTAAATCATTATAATTAAACTAACATTCACGTGTATTAAAATTACATTTCTTCGTGTAATTTTCTGCTTTCCATTAAGTTCGTCATCACCCCCCTCCTTTCCCACTCCTTGTTTTTCTGTGCCCAGCTGCTCCAGACCACCCTGCGCCTGGTGGGATGCCCAGCTAATGCACCAGTGGGATTTTCTCCTGGGGGCTCGGTGCTCCTGAGTTTGCAGCACATCATTGTCTGGGGGATCTCTTTGCTGCTCCCCTCTGCGGCTTCCTGTGTCCAGGCTCTGGGGCTTCTTCTTTCTCAGTTGACACGTGTTTAAGTGGAAGATGTATTCCAAAGTTTGCAGAGAAAAAGTACAGGATAAGTAAACACTTCCAGTACTGGCATGTCTAAAAATGTTTCCATTACTCCTTACTCTTCAAAGTGTGAGTAGAATTGTAGGCTGAAGCTTATTTACCCTCTGAAGTTGGAAGTTGTTTTCCAGTATCTTTTGATTTTAACAAGTATGGTACTCTGACTCCAGACTCTTCTATGGTTTGATCTTTAGGGTGTCTCACCACCTTCCCTACTCCTGGCATGGATATTTTCCCATTTGTGTGCTGAGCACTCAGTGGATGCCCTCAACCTGGAAATTCATGTCCTTCCCTTCTGGAAAATCATCCTGCATTAATTCTTTGGTCATTTTTTCCTTTCCATTTCCTCCTTTCTGACTTCTGGAACTCACAGTATTAGGATATTACAGCTTCTGTTTGATTCCTAAATTTCTTACATTTTTATCTCCTGATTTCTTTTTGTTCTACCTTCTATGAGATTTTTTTAACTTGATGTTCCAACTTTTATGTCTTAAAAAATTATCTCCTTTAATTTTAACTTCGAAGGACCTTTCTGATTCTTTTATTATTCCATTTTATTGTATTCACTATTTGTTTTGTAGGTGCAAAATTTTCTCTTATGCCCTCTGAGGATATTAATTACAGACTAATTTTTCCAAAATCATTGCAGATGGTGATTGCAGCTATGAAATTAAAAGACGGTTACTCCTTGGAAGGAAAGTTATGACCAACCTAGATAGCATATTACAAAGCAGAAACATTACATTGTTAACAAAGGTCTATCTAGTCAAGGCTATGGTTTTTCCAGTAGTCATGTATGGATGTGAGAGTTGGACTATAAAGAAAGCTGAGCACCGAAGAATTGATGCTTTTGAACTGTGGTGTTGGAGAAGACTCTTGAGAGTCCCTTGGACTGCAAGGAAATCCAACCAGTCAATCCTAAAGGAAATCAGTCCTGAATATTCATTGGAAGGACTTATGTTGAAGCTGAAACTCCAATACTTTGGCCACCTGATGAGAAGAGCTGACTCATTTGAAAAGACCCTGATGCTGGGAAAGATTGAGGGCAGGAGGAGAAGGGGATGACAGAGGATGAGATGGTTGGATGGCATCACTGACTCAATGGACATGGGTTTGGGTGGACTCCAGGAGTTGGTGATGGACAGGGAGGCCTGGCGTGCTGCGGTTCATGGGGTCGCAAAGAGTTGGACACGACTGAGCAACTGAACTGAACTGAATATTTTCACTATGTCTCTGGTTTCTCTGTGTTTGTTTGTTTTGGTCTTCTCTTCCAAATAGAGGTTTTATTCAAGCTCCTGGGACAACTTGGTTCTCCATTCATTAACACAGACAGGTAGAAGGGTCTAGAAACTTGGTGTGCAGGGGCAAGGTTCACAGCTGGTGTACCCCACTCTGCTGCTGCTGCTGCTGCTGCTGCTGCTAAGTTGCTTCAGTCGTGTCCGACTCTGTGAGACCCCATAGACGGCAGCCCACCAGGCTCCCCCGTCCCTGGGATTCTCCAGGCAAGAACACTGGAGTGGGTTGCCATTTCCTTTTCCAATGCATGAAAGTGAAAAGTGAAAGTGAAGTCACTCAGTCGTGTCCGACTCTTAGCGACCCCATGGACTGCAGCCCACCAGGCTCCTCTGTCCATGGGATTTTCCAGGCAAGAGTACTGGAGTGGGGTGCCATTGCCTTCTCTGGTACCCCACTCTAGATGAGGGCTTTCAGCAGACTTTTCCCTGGAGCACTGTTACAGATGAATGTTTGTGTCCCTCCCAAATCATATGTTGAAATCTTAACTCTCAGTGTGATGATATTAGGAGGTGGGACCTTCATGGGTGATTAGGTCATAAGGGTGGGGCCCCCATGAAAGGGATTAGTGCCCTTATATAAAAGACCTCAGAGAGCTCCCTGCTCCTTTCTGCCATGTGAGGACACAACAGAAGCACAGTCATCTGTGAACGGGAAAGTGGGCCCTCACCAGGTAAAATCAGGATCCCTTGATTGTGGACTTCCCAGCCTCCAGAACTGTGAAAAATCAATTTCTGTTGTTTATTAGCCACTGAATTTGTGGTAGGTAGTTAAAACAGCCCAAGTGAACTAAGGCATGTACCCTTCAATGTCAGAATCTTTTGGTGTTTCCTTTGGGGCGTTCTCTATCCCGTTGCTGACTACATTCTAAGAAGAGGTTGCAAAAGGTCTGGGGACTTACCCAGCAAGACTTTCACACGGTCCACTCTCTTTTTCCCTCTTTTCAGGCACTCTCTTTATCCCCATCCTCACTGTGCTTATGACCCCCTGACTAGAGTCTCTACTGAATCCTTGAGAGAAAGCCTCTAGCTTCTTCCCGATGGGGAAGCAGGAAGCATGGCTGTGTTGGCTGGATAGAGGGGACTCAGGAAGTCTGGCTACTCACACAGAGATTTCCAGCCAGTCCCCCGTTTTCAGTCTAGAATTTGTCCCAAGTACCTCCAGGTACCAAGAGTTGGCTCTGGGAGTCAATCAGTTATGGCCCTTCGGTAGTCCCCTTTTGCTGGCTTTGAGGTTGTAACTTCCTTCATTCTGCCAAGTCCTCCATCTAATTTCCATCTCCAATATTTGGCTGTCATTTCTCACCTGCTGTGGTTTCCTATCCCTTCTCTCTGTCCTTGGGAGTTTATTCCTTTCTTGTTCCTTTGCTATCTTTTAAGGGGTTTAAGGAGTGAACAGGCATGAATGAGTCAAAAGTGGTACCGTGAAACATTTTGTGAAGGTAATATGTCGACAAGATAGTTGTTAGACTATATTGTGACCAGCAATCTCACTCCTGGGCATACAGCCTGAGAAAACCACAATTCTAAAAGACACGTGTACCCCAGTGTTCATCAGCACTATTTTTGATAGCCAGGACTTGGAAGCAACCTAGATGTCCATCAACAGATGAATGGATAAAGAAGTTGTACTACCTGTATACTCTGGAATATTACTCAGCCCTAAAAAGGAAAGAATTTGAGCCAGTTCTAGTGAGGTGGATGAACCTAGAGCCTCTAATACAGAGTGAAGAAGTCAGAAAGAGAAAAACAAATGTCATGTATTAATGCATATGTATGGAATCTAGAAAAATTGTACTGATGAAGCTATTTTGGGGGCAGGAATAGACACACAGACATAGAGAACAGACCTTGGACATGGGGTGGGGAAGGAGAGGGTGAGACGAACGAAAGAGTAGCATTAACACATACGCATACCACATGTAAGAGAGATAGCCAGCAGGAATTTGCTGTCGGATGCAGGCAGCTCAACCCAGTGCTCTGTGACAACCTAGAGGGGTGGGATGGGGTGGGAGGTGGGACCGAGGGTCAAGAGGGAGGGGACATATGTATGTATACCTGTGGCAGAAACCAACACAACATTGTAAAGCAATTATCCTTCCATTGAAAATAAATAAAAAATTTTAAAAGGCTATATTGGACAGATAATAAATAAAATATAGGCAAGCAAAGTCCAAAAAGAGGATGAAATTGGCTGCTCTTTGCTGTAATCTGGCTCTCTCCTGATGACCAAAATCGGCCCTGCTGGCCTCCAGGCCCCCTGCTCTGAGCCTGTTGGGCTCTGATGTCTAAAATGGAAGGAGGCACCCAAGGTGAGCAAGGGCACACTAGCTCCCCTGGGACTTGACACCTTCGCCTCCCTATGACCAAGTCTGGACCTGGGGAAGCTGCTTCCAGAGAAAGAAGGAGACAGACAGGGACCAAATCAGTTGCCTGATCCCTAATAGGAGGTTTGAGGGGAGGAGGCTTGCTCTGGGGATTGGTGAGCTCACCTGTGTTGTTATTAAAGAAGTCAGAGAGGGATCAGGATACAGTTACATTGACTGCCAGAGACCTGCTACCCAAGACAAATAATTCAGGAAGAAGGCTGGCTCTGCCACACAGCAGAGCAGAGAAAGGAAAGGTTGTAGTGTGTAGGCAGATGATGATACTTGGAACTGGAAGGTCAGAGTCTCACTCTGGCTCTCGAACTCGCCAGCTGTGTGACCTTGGGCACATCACTTAACCTTTCTGAGAATACTGCCCACTTCATACAGTTGTTGTGAGGTTAAAATGGAGTAGCCCTGCACTTGGCACAGTGTAGTTTCTTAAAAAAATTGCTCGTTAATGTATTAAGAGTGATACTAGAGGCAGAAATCCCCCTGGATCCCTCCCACTCCCACCCCTCATACGCTTCAGGCCATGAGACCAACACCCTCCTAGTGCAACAGACTTACCAAAAGGGGAGGAACGTGGAAAGAGGTCCTCCCACTTCCCCTTCCCCAGGGAAAGATGCCCAGGCCTCCTGGGTTCTAGCCCCTTGGGGACTGTCCAGAGTTTTCAGGAAGGAGTGCATTTGAGAGCCCCTAGGAGCCCTACCTCCAAGTCTTCGGGCCCTGTTGCCCTAGCTCTCTGAGCCAGAGGTCTCGGGAGTCCCTGGAGCACCTCACTGCCTGCAATGTGCTCTGGACATTCCCTTCAATCTGTTCAGAGTCAGGCTGGGACCCTCATGAAACCAAAGACCCCCTTCGTCCCGTGGAGACCCCCATCCCTACACAGTACATAGGGCCAAGAACTGCAGGGCCTGGGGTCCTTGGAGAGAAGACAGGATTGGCAGACCCAGTTCTTCTCCTGCTGCCCACTGAAGCAGCTAGAGCAGAGATCTGGAGAGCATCTGGGCTGCAGAGGGAGCTAACAAGGCCTGAAATGCAGTTAGAGGGGCCACACCACAGACAGTCACACAAACACACGTGTGCTTCTCACATTTACCCCTCTCTTACACATACCTTCTCACACACAGGGCTGCTTCTTATACCAGAGAACACGTTTCACACTTTCAGCCCTCAAGTCACACACACACACACACACACACACACACACACACACACACAAGCACACACACCTGTCTCCTATCTGCTTAAACTTAAGGTCATGAGGAGAGTTAGAGGGGATCACAGGAGATTTTGTAAAAGTAGGCTGGCTAAGGGCAAATTTTGGAGACTCGTTAACTTCTTCCTACCCATAGACTTCATCAGAGAAAGGACTAGTCCAGGAATAGGAGAAAAACTCACCTAACAGAGTAGGTGTTGAGTTTATGATTCCTCTCCTAGAAGTACAGAGACACACTCGAGGCTGTTTGGAGGAGGATATATCAGCAGCATCACCCTGTCACACCACGCTAGGACCCGAGCTCACAGCAGTTTCAAAAACATGAGAGATCCTTGAGGATGGTTTCGGGGTAGAGATGAGGTGGGGCAGGTTGCCCTGTTTCCATGGCAGCCTATCTCACTGCCATAGCAACAAGATTCTGCCTCTAATCCGCGGAGCTCGGGTTTCTGCCTCTAATCCACGGAGCTCGGGTTTCTGTAACTGGTGTTTCATGGAATGGTGGTGAACCTCACAGTCCTTCTCGGAAAGAGCGTTTCCATTCTAGACCAAGCAGGGTAGTGGTAGCCTGAGGCTGTCAAATAGGGCTGGGTTTTTCTGTGCGCAGAAGCCTCGATTTCCTGGAGTTTCCTAACTACTCTCTCCTTCCTACAGCAATTTAAACTCCCCAGCCATTGGGGACCCCCAGGAATGTCTGCACAAGACAGATTGACCCTTTCTGATGTCCACCACAGCTTACTCTAATGTCATGCCATGTCAGAGAAGTGTGACAGTGCGATGGGGAAGCCAGGCTCTGCAGTCAGGAGCCTGAAATGGCTTGCTACTCATTGGCTGTGTGCCTCGAGTGTTATTCTTCTTTTCAAACCTTAGGGTATTCACTGTGGAAAATGGGGTCAATACATGCTAAGCCCCCTGGGTGCCTCCAAGGATGTAGAGAAATGATGCACATAAAATCCACCCAGGGTTTCCAGGGGGTGCGGTGGATCCACCCAGGGTTTCCAGGGGTTGCAGTGGTGGATGCATGGCCCAGTCCCTGCTGACACTCCTTGCAAATGGAGTGGGGCTTTAGGGTCTTGTGGCCAAGCACCCCAGTGGAGGTCTGACTGTGGAACTAGGGTGACATTTATACCTCAGTGAATGGGGCAGCGGTCAGTATAGTCTCTCAGATCAGGCTGTTCGACTGGCTGAAAACTTCCCTGGGAAAAGGGGCGGTGCTTAAGCCAGCTGCCTTCCCCCTCCTCAAAGTGTGGGCGCCGGGCTCAGGGCCCTCTGTAAAATGCTTGCTACCCAGCTGCAGTGACATAAGTCTAGGAACTGAGATAATGTCTTCAGAAAATTTTATAGTAATTTGATGTTGCTGTAATACCACCCAAGCAGCATCCAACTGGGGTTTCTTTTTGGTTGTTTTTTAAAGTCTTAGATTCTGTGTGTGTGTGCGTGTGTATGTGTGTGTAATAGTACTGATCTGCCCCATTGGGGGAAAAACAAGCTGGTCCTTCACCACCTCTAGTTTGAAAAGCACTGACCTCGATAAGATGATAAAGCCACCTTAAAACCAGCTGAAGATGCAGTTGAGAGACAGGGTAACAATCTCACCCGCGCCACCTGCAAAAATGAGCCCCAGGTCACACGCAGGTGAGTCGGCAGCATTCCCTTTATTGCTTCGGGACACAAATTGCAGGTCGACAGCCCTGCCCTGCCCGCCCCACTCCGGCCCGGGTGGGGCTGGAGGCGAAGGCCCTACCTCGGCGCTCAGCCCCGCGCGGCGCTGCGGCTCCCGGGCAGCGCCGCCTGCCGCCTGCCGTAGCGCAGGCCGAAGGAGTTCCAGTTGTAGGCGGACACGTCCTTCTCCCGCTGCACCAGCACCGCGCCCCTCGGGGACGGGATCAGGCGGCTGCGCGGGGCGCACGGGCCCAGCCGCTGGGGGCCCGCGGAGCTCTCAGGGGGGCACAGCGCGGCCCCCCGAGGCCGAGGCCCGGCCACCTCGGGCTTCCCCGCCGCGCACCGCGGGCTCTGCTCCCAGGGCGCCCGGAGCGTCGCGGGTCCAAGCTGCGAGCCTAGGACAGAGCCACAGGGAGATGCTGAGTGAGGCGGGGGCCCGGAGAAAGGCTTTGGACCACCTCCTCACATCCCCATCTTCGGCTTCCCTTTTGTCGCTTGACCCCTAGGAAGCTCAGCGCTCCATGCTGGGCACCAGCAGCATCTTAGCTTGGGTGGCTAGTCCATTTGCTCCTCTCTCCTTCAACATAGCTATGATTTCAGATATTTCACAGGATTTTCTTGAGTGTCTTTTACATTGAATTCTTCTTCTTCTTCTTTTTTTTTTTTTTTAAGGAAGCAAGCAGGATAGAGCTTGGAAATAATCAGCTTCGCTTCTCTTCGCGGCTGGCTGGCCCTGTACCCCTGCTTTTCATCAGGCTCCTACTAGACCGAGCTCCTCGGGGTGGTTGGGGCCATGTCCACTCATCTGAGTCTTTCAGAGTGCCTTGCTCATAGCAGGGCCTCAAAAAGCCTTGTTAAATATATAAAAACTAATGAAAGGCTTGCAGTCATACAAATGAAGAAAGCGAAGCAAAGACCACTGTGCTCCCACACCCTCAGCAAATGTGACCCCTAATAAGCTATATCAGGGCTTCAGCAAAGAAGGGGAACTGGGTCACCTCAACCAGCTCGCCTCCCCTACTCCACGTGTAATCTCTCCCCTTCACACTGAGGGCTAATGAGGCTAACTTGGAAGGCACTTCACATGCAAGGCTCATTAAGTTCATTAAATTGTTAGCAGTAAGATAGTGCAGCTAGCTCTCAGGAGACAATGGCCCCAGCCAGTTGTGGCCAGGGATAGGTGGAAATGCGGTCTGGGGTGTGAGTGGGTGTGTGTTGGGTGGAGGAGGATAGTTGACTCTGAGCCCTGCTCTTCAGTGCCCCGGCACTCTCTGGAGGAGAGGAGCGTGGGTGAGTCTGGCCCAGGGTGAGTGATACTCTTCCAAGGAGGGCCCTGGGCCTGGCTGAGATGGGAGGGACGAGGACCTCTTGTCCAGCTACAGCCATCATCCCAGCAGGTGGATCACTACTTAGGCATCACTGTTTTTAGCATCACCTAAAAGGTTTTGCCAAAAAGAGCCAAGAGCTCAGTGTCCCCAGGGCGGTGATGACATTATTCTCCGGGGGATCCTCCCTTACCCAGAAAGAGCACCCGGTCCCAGGAGAGAAGATGTTCTTGGCAAGGGACGCCTGCGTCCACGGTCTCTTTGCATTGGAACATCTTTTTTTTTAATTTATTTATTTTAGTTTTGGCAGCACAGGGTCTTCTGCACATGGGCTTTCTCTAGTTACAGCGAGCAGGGGCTACTCTCTAGTCGTGGTAGGTGGGCTACTCTTGGCAGTGGCTTCTCTTGTGGAGTCTCAAGTATGCACACATCTCAAGTGTGCGGGCTTCGGTAGCTGTGGTTCTTGGGCACTAAAGCACAGGCTCAGTAGTTGTGGTGCTTGGGCCTAGTTGCTCCTTCCCAAACCAGGAATCAAACCCGTGTCTCCTGCATTGGCAGGCAGATTCTTGACCACTGAGCCACCAGGGAAGCCCCCTTTGGGATATCTATGGGCACAAGGACATCTTGTGTAGAAAGAATGGTGCACGTTCCATCGCTGGAGAGGGACACAGGTCCCAAGAGGCCAGGCTGACCACCGAGCAGCATTAAACCTTGATTCCTGACTTGGGGGTGACCACTAGCTCACGCCCTGTAGAGGGCCCTCTTGGGGGGAGCTCAGCACCTGCTGGGTTTCTGCAGCCTTGGATTGAGTGACTTTGGGAAGGTTTCTTTACCTCTTTGGGCCTCAGTTTCTCCAGCTCTTCAATCCCACAATGAACTCATAAGATTGAGAGGTATTAAGGATCTATCCTTTTGTGTAGGTTTTTTTTTTTTTTTTTCAGATTCCCCATAAAGGAACTGAGGTCACTGATAAGATAGACTTGCATAGTAAATGCCTGCCCAGCAGATCTGCACAGAGGAGCGGTTGGCATCGAGCAGAGAAGCCCGTGAAGGAGCTCGGGGGTTACCAAGCACCTGCACTTGGGTGAGCCTCCTGACGTCTGTAACGGCAGAAATCCGTCTCTTGCTCGCAAGGCTAGTGGAGCCCCGTGTGTGTTGCATGTGTCACCTTAGGTTTCCACTGTGCAGCTTTACATTCATAGCCGCAGATTAGCCATCTCTGAAAAATGTGGCAACTCTCATTTTGCATCAATTCACTGCTCCCTCCCAACCTTCTTCCCAGACAACTTCATACCTGTGGTTCTAGGATTCTCCATGGGCGCCACCTTTTCCAGTGTCTCCCTGAAGGCGGTGGCACAAAGGAGAAGCATCAGCTGCCAGGAAAGCAGCACGTTCATCCTGGTGAGAAGATGCAGGTCTTGGAAGTGCCCTGAGTCCAAGACAGAGAGAGGGAGGAGGAACGGGGTTAGGCTCGCTGCCTGGGCTAGGCCCTGGGGCAGAGCCCCGCGTGCAGCAGGCACCTGGAAGGGAGGAGACAACCCTGCCCATGGAGGGACAAGCCTGAACCAACACAGCATGGAAATAGGACTGAGAGCCCTCGCGCCATATAGTTCAAGCTAAACTCATGCTAAGGTGAAGATCATCAGGGAGGGCCTCCTGCCAGGCAAGGCCAGTAAAGTTAGGAAGGAAAGAAGGGAGGGAGGAGCCATACTTGTGGAAGGGGCAGGACTGCTCAGGTTGGAAAATGGCCAGGGTTCTGAACTTCGGGTTTGCTTGAGAGGAATGTTGGAAAAACGAGGAGTGAGATGCAGTGTAACGATGAGCAGGGAGGGGTTAAGTGAGGTGGGCAAAGAGCTGCACTGAGTGGAGGATGCTGAGGCCCCGGCCATTTCCCTGGAGCCTGGGAGCAGGGGCCTCTTGCCTGCACGCTAGGCTTTGCCGGAATCACAGCTCTCCGTGCTCCACTCTCCCAGCTGGAGCGTGCCTTTCTAAATCTGGCCCAGCCCCTCTTGCTGTAACAGGAACTTTTTTTTTCCTTTTTCAAGAAAAAAGGAAGAAGTAATCATCTTGCTTGCTCTCATAACCCTTCATAGCCTTGAAAACCATCATTAAATTGTCTTATTGCCTATAATTCAGGAAAGAGAAAAAGGCTTTCCCTGATGGATCAGGTCGATTGTCTCCACATTCTGTTCTCTGCGGGCCCTGAGAGGGTATGGATTTAATTGACTGTGTGATCTTGGCAGTTGAGGGGGGAACTGTAGACTCTGACCCCCTTTTCACCCTCTTCCCTTCTCATCCTCCACTGCCCCCCCCTCCGGCTCTTCCAGCTCCCAAGGCTGATTTCTCTTTGGAAAAGTCATCAGGCACTTTGAGACTGTCCAGCAAACACAACAGATGGGTGGAGAACAGGCAGCACTGCAGGCTGAGCGGAACGGGTGTGGGTGCCGGATCTAAGGCCGGACCTCCCTGTGCGGTCCGGGGGAAGTGGGTGGGGGAGCTGTTTGTACCCATCGGCTGCCAGTGGCAGCTCAGCCCATCCATCCCTCTGTTCTTGCTCCTGCGCCCCAGTCCCCTCCTGCTCCCTCCGAGATGCAAGTACGGGGTACGATAAGAATGGTATCAGAAGAACTCAAATGTGGCTGCAGCTCCTCCCTCCCTCCTGTGAGATTAGAACAGGTCCACCCCCAATCTCTGGATCTTATTGTTACCTGTGAAAAATAAGAGCATTGGATCAGACTGGCCACTAACTGTCCCCTCAGATGGCCACTTTCCTTGTAGACTTTGACTCTGTGATACCCTGAAACCCAGATCATGGCTTTCTGCACCAGCCGTAAGGCCTGGGGCAGGCTGTGGAGTGGAGACAGGTTCAATCCACTAGAGAGAAGAGTGTAAAACCATTTCTGTTGTGGCTTTAGGCCATGGATGCACAGGGTCCAGGTCAGTTCAGAAATCATTCCTGGTAACAACAACAGGTATTGCACACCTTCCCCGGGCCTTCCCCTGAGATCTAGCGCAAGAAATTGAGTCATAAGCAGACCGTCTCAAGGTAACATGGCCAGTGATTGACCGGAGGCTTGTGAGCATGTGGGTGGGGTCGGGGAGACCCTGAGCCCCTTTTCACCCCCTTGCCTTCTTATCCTCCACTGCCCTCCTCCGGCTCTTCCAGCTCCCAAGTCTGATGTCTCTTTGGAAAAGTCATCAGGCACTTTGAGATTGTCCATCAAACAATGGAAAGATAGACTGGTGGGGAGCAGGCAGCACTGCAGGCCGCCCGGGGTGCTTCAGAGCCCACCGGAGCCTGACCTGGAGGGTCCAGGCAGGTTTTCTGCAGGGGTGGCGCCTGAGCTGAGTTTCTGAGCACAAGTCAGCCAGGTGAATAAAGATTCATCGACGGCAGTCCCAGCAAGGAAGCCGACGCCAGGAGTAGAGGGAAGTGCCGCCCTCCAGCCTGCCGGGGTGGGGGGGGGGGGGTGGGTGTTGGCTGGGGAGAGAGTGAGCGATGAGGCTGGGAAAGGGGCCACCAGAGGCTTCATCTCGGAGCGGTGTGAGTCAGACTGGAGTGTGTGTAGATGAGCTTTCGGATGGAGAATTCAGGCTGCTCTTCAGAAGCAGGGTGGTACATGAGGGAGGGGGCAGTGGCCAAGCTGTGTGGTTAGAAGGTGGTGTTCCTCCTTCACGCTCCTCTCACTTGTATTGCTTCCTCCCCATCCCAGCAGAGGTAGTGCTTGCCATGGGCGCCGTGTGAGAACTTTGGTTTTTCCCTCCTACCTGTCCTGCGCACAGGGGCTTTTAACATGTGGTGGAACTGAACTGTTTGGAAAAGAACCATCAGCTTCCAAGGGCCACAGTGGCGATTTTGTGGTCCCGCTGTCCCAGGGGTTTTGAACCTAGAGAGTAACAGAAACTCCAGGCTTGCTTGGAAAGCTTTTGGGGTGGGGTGGCTCCCTTCTGGGGTGACCCCATCTCCTAGTGCCGGGGCTGGCAGGGCACTCACGAGCTCTTTGTTTATGTCTGTGTTTGCCATCTGCGCAACGGGGAACTGCCCAGAGGAGCCCCCCGTGTTCCCCAGGCCCCTCCAGATGCTTCTGGGACCCCTTATCCCAGCCATGGGGAGCTCATTCACTGCAGTCACTCCCCAGAAAGTAACCCCCAAGGTCCTGGTTTCAAAAAGTGCAAGTCAGTGTATTTACCCCGACATCCCAGTCATCAGGGAAGATCAGCACCCCTTTGGCCTGTCTGGACACATGCCTGCTCCCACCTCGTGAGCCTCCCTGGGTCCGGCCAGACCCCTCCCCTGGTGTGGAGGCTGCAGGCCACCTACCTTGCCTTGGCTGTGTCCTGAGGGGTCTCCAAAGGATGACACCGCTTGGGCGGGGGGGCACCTGGAGGCAGGCGAGCTGGGCTCCTGGGCTCACTCTCACTGATGCCCTGATCATGTCCCTTATAAAGCCCGGGGTGACGTCTGCAGGCACAGACCCACCTCTGCCCGCCCCCAGCCCCTCGGAGAGTGCAGCCCTCCTGCTCCCTGCTGCTGGCTCCTGCCTCCTGGTGCCCGTGGCTAAAATCAGCCTTTTGCTCCCTCTCCAGGAGTCTTCCAGGGCTGGCTTTCTGATTCCTAATAGTTCTTTGCAGCCTCCTCACCCCAGGCCCACTCACAGATCCACTCTGCTCCCAAACAACGTGGAAAGGGACTGTTTGAGGATGGGGGAGGCTCGGCACGCTTGTCCCCCGTGACCCCCCAGCCCTGGCAGCTCAGCTGGGGTCTCTGACCAGACAGCAGCTTCTGGGTTGGGGGCTGGGGTCTAGGACTTGGTAGGGGGATTGTCTCTTTTTTCTTCTCTGCTCCCTTCTTTCCCCAAGCAATTCCTGAGCTCAGCTCAGGGTTTGGAGAGGAACGTGCGGTGGTCAGATGGGCAAGACAGGCATGAGAGCAGCCAGCTAGGAAGGCAGCGCAAAAAGGCAGAAGGCAGGTGTCCCTGGGAGTGCTGAGGGAACGGAGGAGAGCTCTCCAGGTGAGGGTGTGTGACCTGCGGCTCCTGCAGCACCTCGGCCACATCCTGTGGAGCCACAGCCTCGCCATTCTGAAATCGCCGTGAACCTCTCTTCAAAGTGGGGAGGTCTGCTTTCCTTGCATCTTCAGCACCCGCTCCCTGGTTCTGCACAGACGCAGGGGCCCTCACAGAAACGTATTAAATGTGCTCATTGCAGGGGATTCCTGACTCTTTCCTGGGCCTGCGAGAGTGCGCTTTACCCTTAGATGAGGGGCTTCCCAAGACAGACTGGGGCTCTTAGAAGCTAGGGGCACAGCCCTCTACCCCAGCACAGAAGCTGCCTGGAGAGTGCGCTGTGCAGACATCCACCTAATCAGTAGCTGGGAAGCACTTCCCACCATCCTGGGGATTAATACTCATCCCTTGTTTAACAGCTGCTGCTAACAGGGGCTTGCAAACATCTTATCTCCCTCATTAGGGCTGGTAAACACCAGGGTTTAATGATGGGCCGTGAGGGCTGGCCTGCCCCTCCTTGGGTGGAGTGATGTCTGTGCGCCCACCCTGAGTCAGAGAGTGGGCTTAGTGGGCTAGAGACACTGAGTCTTGGGCACGTTCACAGCTTAGGGGTTTAATCTCTGCTTTTCCTCTCGTGGGCTCTGGGTCTCTGTTCCCAGCAGTCCTGACGGCTTCCTGCATTGGCTTGGGGATCGAGGTCAGTCCCTCGGCTCCGTCCGTCCTTCTGGACCTGGAGAGGTCCGGATGCGTCAGGGGAATGAGTCAGTGCGGGGTGGGCGCCTGCGAGATGTCTCCCATTTCCTTTCCAGCCCCCTCGCCCAGTGATCCAAGTTCAAGGAGTGCATCTCTGCTGTTCAGACCATTGAACTGGTGCCTTGAAGCCTCTGGAACAGCTGTGGGAGGCAAGAATCATTACTCCAGACAAAGAGCGGGGAGCAGACTCAATATCCAGGTCATTATGAAGCCAGCCTTGAGAGCTGGAGTGCCAGGTGCAGGTATGGAGGGGGCTGCGGGGTGTGCCGGGGGCGGGCGTGTCGAGGGGCGGCCGAGGGCCTCCCTGGGCTTCTAGAGGGCTGTGTTCTCTTCACTCCAGGTGCTTCAGAGAGGGGAGGGGCGGGGCCGGGGACCACCCCCTGCCCCAAGAAAAGGATAGAGGCCCAGTTCTCCAGGAATCTGGCACTTTCTGCTGGGTCACTGAGACCCCTTAAGGCTCCGTTTCTTTGGCTCTAACAGGGAGCTGTTGACCGACACCATTCCCAACACCCACACTTTTGGCACAGCTGCTCACAGAACCCTCATCCGCTCTTGTCGGAGAAAAGGGGCTGAGACGGGCCAGCTGGGGAGGGGTTTTGAGGGGAGATGGGAAAGGATCCTCTGCAGCTTCACCAAGTCCATGTGCTTCCCCCTCCCCAAGGACCACCACCAAGCCATTCACATGATTCACTTACCGCACTCAGGAAGGGGATGTTGGAGGCGCTGCCCAGGAAGCCAAAGGCAACAGGGAAAAAGCCCCTAGGAGTAGAGAGGCGGAGTGGGGATCAGGGATGAGCCGGAGGGGAGGCTGAGGTCCTGCTACAGGCTCCAGCTTTGGCTCCTGGGAGAGCAGGCCCTTGGACCCTGGGTAGGCATGGCTCTGCACCCCTGCTTTTCAAGAGGCAGTACGGTGGGGTAGTTATGAATGAAGGCCTTGGGATCAGACTCCTGGGGTCCCATCTGGACTCCACCTCTCACTGGCCCTTGGGCAAATTCCTTAACACCTCTGAATCTGTTTTCAGTTGTAAAATGGGGTTAATAGTAATAGCATCCACATCTCCACAAAGAACTGCTTGGGAAATGTTTATTTTTGTTAGTCGTCTCTCCCTAGACTGGCTGTGAACCAGCAGCCACAGGTTTCCAAGCCCCGGCACGGATCACCACTGGGGGCTGTGCTCAGACTGTTCTCCCCACACCCCTCCCCTGGCAAGAATGGTGACCCTCCAAAGGGCTTGGGGGCACAGAGGCTGGTGTGGGGAGGGAATAGAGATCTGAATTCTGGCTGAGCTACTTCCTTTCCTTGGACCTCGGTTCCCTGAGGTCCACTTGCATTTCTGAGGTCTCTGGTAGCTGTGATTTTCTTCCCCCTTCAATGCTGCTGCAAGCTGTCTTTGTCAAGGTTTACTTTTGGCTAGAACTACTGAGTCTGCAGAGGCCCCACTCGCACTTTTGATCCACACTTGGATCAAGTTCAGATCCTCTGCATGCTCCTTGTGAGAGTTCAGGCAGCGGCAGCCTCTCTGGGCCTTGGTTTCCTTATCTACAAGAGGACAGCCCTACGGTGGGTTGTGGAGATGACAGAATGAGGGGAAAATTGTGAGCCTGCTCCGTGCCTGTGAGGGGCTTCGCAGATGTGAGTTCACTGTCCCTGTTCCCTGTCTGACTGCTAGGCTTTCGGGCAGGTCCTGGGCCTCCTCCCTGGTGCTGGGCACAGTGATGGGCACACAGCAGGCACTCCATGTTTGCTGGTGGGTGTGCCTGTTCCTCCAGCTCACAGTGTCCACCAGGGGCCCACCCCCGTTCCCAGCCCTTCTGAGTCTCCGCCTCTTTTGGGATAAAGTCCGGCTTCTGCACGCACTGCCAGTCACGCTGCCCACACCCGCTGGAGCCTGAGCTCAGCTGCTCAGAGGCCCTGGGGTGCCCATCGCGAGGCCCAGGACCTGTTCTCACCTGAAGAGGCTAAAGAAGCCATAGGTTTCCAGGCACATGCCCAGGAGAGGCCAGCGCAGCAGGACGATGACCACGCCCCCCAGGAAGAAGCTGGTGCCCTTGAATTTGTGCCTCTGGAAGAAGAAGGAGAACGTCCTCCTCAGGCCAATGATGAGAGAGAGGCCAGTCAGGAACAGCAGCTGTGAGGAGGGAGAGCAGTCAGGCGGGTGAGAGTGGGCACGCTGGCTCCGAGCCCCCGAGTCCGTGGCCAGGCACGGAGCCGCACCGGATTGGGGGCAGAGGGGTTGGGAGGGTGAGAGCAGGCACGCTGGCTGCGGGACCCCCGCCCCCCGCAGAGTCCATGGCCAAGCCCAGAGCCGCACCAGATTGGGGGGCAGGACCTGCTCCTTCTTCAGAGGCCGATGTATCAGTGAGGGCGAGCCAGCGGGAGCCCCGAGTTACTGGAGCTGGTGATGGGCAGAAGGGCCCAGAGGCAGGGGACCCGAGGCCTTTGGAGGCCTCTCGCTTGTCACCCAGCCTAGCCTGGTTTCTTGGATCCCAAGCACTTCCCCATGTATGATATTTCTCGTCACACCTCCCAAGTAACGCGAAAAAGACTCCATTTCACAGAGGCTGAAGCCAGGCCTGAGTAGGTTGGGCAGCCACACCCGAGTCCCAGGGAGCTGGCGGAGCCCCGGCCCTCCACCCCGCGGCCTGTCGCCACCTCAGCCAGGCTCCTCCCGAGCCCTGCGAGCGCCTCGGGCTCCTGTCAGACTGAGCTCTCGGCCCTCTTCCAGCATGTTCTGTGCTTTCCCGCCTTCTCCATACCTCGGCTCTAGCAGATCCACCCACCTGGAAGTGCTTTATCCTCCCCACACTCTTTCTTCTCTAAATTCTTTCTCGTCCTTCTCTCACTGTGCGTACTCTTTCCCCCAAGCACCTCTTTCTATACTAGGTGTATTTATCTTACAGTGACTTTACCACTGCCCCTGCCTTCCTCCCCAGCCATGAGGTTGATGTCACATTCCCCTCCCTGGGTGGTGGGATTCTGAAGGGAGGGCCAGTGTCGGATTCATCTGAATTCCCGCCCCCCACCCCCAGCCCAGGGCCTCACCCGGAGCTTAGCATGAGAATCCAGGTCCTCAGGTCCTCTGTGCCCGGGAGGCCTTATTGTCCATCCCCAGCCACCAGCCCTTGCCTGCCCAACGCAGGTGGCACACAATGCCTGGCTGGACCCAATCTGGGTAAACTTGGGGCCGACCCTCCCGGCAGTGGAGACCTCACGCAGGTTCACAGGGCTGGAAGACTCACATTTCCGAAGGCCAGCAGCACCGAATCAAAGTACAGGAGCATTCCAAAGAGGATGAAGAAGATGCCGAAGCCGGTGGTGCCCACACCAATCTCTGCAATGGGCAAGGAAGTTGTGGTGGGATGGGTTTGGGGAGCAAGCTGGGATGCTGCAGCTGCCCCCGTTGCCCCTGGACAGGTGCCCTCCGGGGGGGGAGGCAGGGTGGCTCTGCTGTCACCCGGAACCTTGGCTTCCATGCTCTCAGAGAAGGATGGGAAGGAAGGGGCAGGTGGGCACAAGCCTCCGTTTAGCGCCTGGAAAGTGCTGCTGGGCCCTGCCCACACCCTGCCCTCACCACAGGAAGCCGGTGCTGCCCTCGCTGCTTCTATTTGCAGTTCCCTCTTGTCTTCAAGATCTTCTGACTTCTTCTCTGCCAGATCATTATCAGGGTTGTGACTCCGGCTGAACACAACCCGTTGCCTGCTCTGTCCCTGTTTTCTTGTAGTTGGGAGCCACTTGATGCCAGCTCACACCCGGGTGAAAGAGTAGCACCAAAGACTCATCGCCACAGCCCCAGAGGACCTCAGACCTGCTCAGCTGCCCTGCCCTATTGCTCAGGAGGCTTGTCCACAGCCCCAGAGGACCTCAGACCTGCTCAGCTGGCCTGCCCTATTGCTCAGGAGGCTTGTCCACAGCCCCAGAGGACCTCAGACCTGCTCAGCTGGCCTGCCCTATTGCTCAGGAGGCTTGTCCTCCTGATGATTCTCACAGCCTCTCCTTTCTTTTCTAAACTGCTCTGGTCACCGACTTTCCAGTGATGACCCTTCACACTTGATAGGGAAACAGAAGTCATCGACCAGATCATCACCTGGAAGTCTGTACTGCAGCCAGCAAAGTGACTGCCCCATACTATTTCCTACAGAAGTTACACCATTCTACGTTCCTAGTAGTGATGTGCAAGGGATTCCAACTTCTCCACATCCTCACCAACACTTGTTACTTTCTGGTTTTTGCTCTGTTTTGTTTCTGATAGCATTCATCCTAAAGGGTGTGAAGTGGTATCTCACTGAGGCTGTGGTTTGCATTTCCTTGATGATTACTAATGTTGAGAATCTTTCATGCACTTGTTGGTCATTTGTGTATCTGTTTTGGAGAAGTGTCTATTTAAGGCCTTTGCTCATTTTTAAAACAGGTTGTTTGGATTTTTTATTGTTCAGTTATAGGAGTACTTTGTATATTTTGGATAGTAACCCCTTATCGGATATATGATAAATACTTTTCCTATTCCTATATTTCCTATCCTATTCAAATACTTTCTCCTATTCTGTAGGTTGCCTTTTCACTCTCTCGTGTCTTTTGATGCACAGGAGTCTTAAATTTTTATATAGTCCAATGTTTTTATTTTCTCTGTAGTTGCCTGAGCTTTTGGTATCACACCCAAGAAATAATTGCCGAATCGAGCATTGTGAAGCCTTTCTCTTATGTTTTCTTCTAAGAACTGTTTTAGATCTTACTTAGAGCTAAAATGAACTTTAATTTTTATATGTGGTGTAATGTAAGGCTCCAGCTTCATTCTTTTGCCTGTGAATATCCAGTTTCCCCAACATCATTTGTTGAAAAGACTGTCCCTTCTCCACTGAGTGGTCTTGGTGCCCTTGTTGAAAACCATGTGCCCAGGTATGCCAGGGCTTGTTTCTGGGCTCTCTTTTACATTCCATCCTTCTCTCTGTTTGTCTTCCTGCCAGTCTCACTGCTTTGATTACTGTAGCTTTGTAATAAGTTTCGAAATCAAGAAGTTTGAAACCTCCAACTTCGTTCTTCTTTTTCAAGATTGCTTTGGCTATTCAAGATTCCTTGAGATTCATGTGTATTTAAGAATGAATTTTTCTATTTCTGCAAAAAATGTCATTGGGATTTTGATAGATTATTGCAATAAATCTGTAGACTGCTCTGGATAGTATTGACAGCTTAACAACAACATTGTCTGCCAATCCACAAATATGGGTCTTTCTACATATTCAGTTCAGTTCAGTTCAGTTCAGTCGCTCAGTCGTGTCCGACTCTTTGCGACCCCATGAACTGCAGCACGCCAGGCCCCCTGTCCATCACCAACTCCCGGAGTTCACTCAGACTCACGTCCATCGAGTCAGTGATGCCATCCAGCCATCTTATCCTCTGTTGTCCTTCTCCCCCTGCCCCCGATCCCTCCCAGCATCAGAGTCTTTTCCAATGAGTCAACTCTTCGCATGAGGTGGCCAAAGTACTGGAGTTTCAGCTTTAGCATCATTCCTTCCAAAGAAATCCCAGGGCTGATCTCCTTCAGAATGGACTGGTTGGATCTCCTTGCAGTCCAAGGGACTCTCAAGAGTCTTCTCCAACACCACAGTTCAAAAGCATCAATTCTTTGGCGCTCAACCTTCTTCACAGTCCAACTCTCACATCCATACATGACCACAGGAAAAACCAGAGCCTTGACTAGACGGACCTTTGTTGGCAAAGTAATGTCTCTGCTTTTGAATATGCTATCTAGGTTGGTCATAACTTTCCTTCCAAGGAGTAAGCGTCTTTTAATTTCATGGCTGCAGTCACCATCTGCAGTGATTTTGGAGCCCCCAAAAATAAAGTCTGACACTGTTTCCACTGTTTCCCCATCTATTTTCCATGAAGTGATGGGACTAGATGCCATGATCTTCATTTTCTGAATGTTGAGCTTTAAGCCAACTTTTTCACTCTCCTCTTTCATATTCATCGAGAGGCTTTTTAGTTCCTCTTCACTTTCTGCCATAAGGGTGGTGTCATCTGCATATCTGAGGTGATTGATATTTCTCCCAGCAATCTTGATTCCAGCTTGTGTTTCTTCTAGCCCAGAGTTCCTCATGATGTACTTTGCATATAAGTTAAATAAGCAGGGTGACAATATACAGCCTTGACGTACTCCTTTTCCTATTTGGAACCAGTCTGTTGTTTGATGTCCAGTTCTAACTGTTGCTTCCTGACCTGCATACACATTTCTCAAGAGGCAGGTCAGGTGGTCTGGTATTCCCATCTCTTTCAGAATTTTCCACAGTTTCTTGTGATCCACACAGTCAAAGGCTTTGGCATAGTCAATAAAGCAGAAATAGATGTTTTTCTGGAACTCTCTTGCTTTTTCCATGATCCAGCGGATGTTGGCAATTTGATCTCTGGTTCCTCTGCCTTTTCTAAAACCAGCTTGAATATCAGGAAGTTCACGGTTCACATGTTGCTGAAGCCTGGCTTGGAGAATTTTGAGCATTACTTTACTAGCGTGTGAGATGAGTGCAATTGTGCGGTAGTTTGAGCATTCTTTGGCATTGCCTTTCTTTGGGATTGGAATGAAAACTGACCTTTTCCAGTCCTGTGGCTACTGCTGAGTTTTCCAAATTTGCTGGAATATTCTACATATTAGCATCTTTTAAAATTTCTTTTAGCAACATTTTTTAGTTTTCAGGGTACAAGACTTTTGCCTCTTTAGTTAAGTTTATTCCTAAGGATTTTATTCTTTTTGATGCTATGGTAAAGGGAATCATGTTGCTTCCTTTTAAAAAAATTACTGATGAGGTACAACTTAAAGTTTACATTTTATTGTTTACATTGTTTTGCAACTCACTTTATTTACTTAATATAGCTAAAATGCCTTATTTTCTTTTTGTTGAATATGAAAATCATTTGTTACGATGAATAGAGAAAGAGCTAGAGTGTCTTTTTCAACTACAACATGTATAGCTTTATTAAAAATAGCTTAATTTTTAAAAAGAAAACGCATAGGTAAATTTTAAAAATAAAATTTTTACTGGACTTGTTAACTAACATCTCAGAACTGATCCTCAGCATCTCTGTGAAACTGGTATTACTGCCATGTTTCTATGTGTGTGTGCTCAGTCAGTCAGTCATGTCCAACTCTTTTTGACCCCATGGACTGTAGCTCACCAGACTCCTCTGTACATGGGGTTTTCCAGGCAAGAACACCGTAGTGGGTTGCCATTTCTACTCCAGGGGATCTTCCCAACCCAGGGATTGAACCTGCTATGTCTCCATAGAGCGTTGTAAAAAGTTGCTAAAAGTTTGGTTGTTAAGAGCAGAACTAAGAAAACAAAATAAAAACAGAATTATGAGGACAAGGCTTACTGGCTTCATTATATTTACAACTGAAAGAGAATGAAACACAATTGTCTTTCAGGTAATTAATCTTTCCTAATCTGTGCCCGTGGCTCAGTGGGTAAAGAATCTGCTTGAAATGCAGGAGACACAGTTTCGATCTCTGGGTTGGGAAGATCCCCTGGAGAAGGAAATAACAACCCATTCCAGTATTCTTGCCTGGAAATCCCATGGACAGAGGAGCCTGGCGGGCTACAGTCCATGGGGTCGCAAAAGAGTTGGACACGACTTAGTGACTAAACAAAAACAGCAACTTGTTATCATACAGATCTTAGGAGGAAATTAACACCGGTTCCAGTGTAGAAATAAGGCTAAAGGCCTTCCTTAAAAGAATCATTAAAAATACAGAAATGAGATTTGTACTGAAACCTCAGTCAACTCATATTCAAAAAAAAAAAAAAAAAAAGCCAGCCTAATTAGTTCTCCCTTTTGGCAGAGTTGGATTTGTTAGGAACCAGCACAGCATCATTTCTCTCAACATATTGCCCCGCCACCAGAATCCATCTGCAACAAAGAGCAATTCCTCCTGTTTCTGACAAACCTCTGTAATATATTCAAGCTTCCTATTTCTACCTTCTAGAATGCCTGCCCATATTAAATCTCTTAGAGCCCAAGACACTGGGCAAAATACAACCTCCTTGGTCGTTATGAAGTTTGTGTTCTTTCCATTGCATGATTTTTCTACCCTCAGGGACAATAAGGGCTTCCCCAGTGGCTCAGCAGTAAAGAATCAGCCTGCAATGCAGGAGACACAGGAGAGTGGGTTTGAGCTCTGGATCAGAAAGATCCCCTGGAGGAGGGCATGGCAACCCACTCCAATTTTCTTGCCAGGAAAATCCCATGGAGAGAGGGGCCTGGCAGGCTACGGTCCATGGGTTTGCAAAGAGTTGGACATGACTGAAGCAACTGAGCGTCCATGCATGAAGAGACAATAAACTGAGGATCAAGAAGTATTTCTACCTTGTTGTGATTATTTAACATGGGCCAGGATATTGTGGAGGAAGACCACAATCTGAATGACAAAAATATCTTAAGTTTTTATGACCACTATAAAAACCTCTTATTAGAGGTCAGGAGATTAACACTGATACATGACTACCATCCAGCGCTCAGCCCCATTCATGTTTCATCAGTTGTCCCTGTAATACCATTCCCAGCAAAAAGGTCCAGTTCAGGGTCACACGTGGCATGTGCTTGCCTTGTCTCTTCAGACTGTTATGTCTAGAACAGTTCTGCAGTCTCTCCTTGACAGGACCTTGACACTTGGAAGATCTGAGCCGGTCATCCAGTAGCACTCCCTCTATTTGGATTTGTCTGATGTCTCCGCGTGTCTGTATTCGGGTTATGCAGAAATATCAGCAAGAGGTGATGCCGTGTTCTCCTCCTGCCACTGTCGGTGACGCACGATTCCCGTTTGACCGCTACTGAGGGCGTTTCTTGAAGTCGGAGTCTGCAGGACCCTCCACATAAAGTGACTCTCCAGCTCCCACCACGACCCTGCCAGACGCCCCCCTCCTCCTGGCCAGCTGAACCCCACCCAGCGTGAACCCTCCAACCTGGGGAGCGCTCTGACGCCCGCCCTGGGCACTGCCCCGCTTCCGCAGTACGGCTTTAGGACGGAATTGTTGAAGAAGGAGGGAAAGGGGAAGAGAAAGAGCCTGTTTCTCTTTACAGAATTAGCAGCTCTGACTAATAGTAGTCATTGTTAACACTGGTGAGCGCATGGTGCCAGGCAGTCTAAGCGCTTCATGCGTATTAACTCATCTCGTCTTCATAACTGCCTATGCGGTAGGTATGCGTGCCCCCCATTTCACAGACAGAACTGAAACGTGAATGGTGTTAACCTGGGCCCTGGGGTGCACAGCCAGCAGCAGCAGAACCAGGGTGTGAACCCAGCAGACTGACTCTAGAGAAGTGACTTGAACGCCCTGTCCAGCCCACTCCTGCCCCCACCCCCTCTGCAGGAACTGCTCTGGCCAGGGTCTCCGACATCCAAAGTGCAAAGGATAGGGGTCGGGCCTCCTCTGTCAGCAGCTGGCCAGCCCCTTCTTGCAGCATCCTCTAGTGGGCTCCGAGACACCATATTCTCGATTTCTTCCTGCTATTCTGGCCGCTCCTCCCAGGCTTCTTTGCCAGCTCCCCTTTCTCTCTCTCCCTCCCGGGGTCTGAACTACTCAGGGCTTCAGCTCCAGCTCATTTCTCTTCTCAGTCTAGTTGCACATGGACTCCCACTTCTTTAAGTATCTCCTGTGTGCTGACAATGTCGATATTTCTCTCTCTAGCTCTTGGCTTCTTTGAGCCTCCAAACTCATATCCAGCTGCCTACTTGGCATATCTGCATGTTTTTCTCTCTTCAGGACATCTTGAACTCAACAGGTCCAAACTGAGCTATTGGTTTCCTTCCTTAAAGCTGCACTTGGCTCAGTTTTCCCCAAATGAATAAAATGTCGTCACCATCCACCCCGCAGCTCAAGGCAGAAGCCCAGTGGCCTCACAGCTCCGCCACCCCCTCCCCATTCGATCCACAGGTGAGTGTTATCGCTCCTTCCTCCCAAGTGTATCTTGAAAGCTGTCCGTTCCTCTCCACGCTTACGACTTAATTCTAAACCACCATTTCCTCTTTCCTGCACTCTGCGACATTCCCCAGTTAGTCTCCTGCTGCGTTCCTGCCCCCGTGATCCCTTCTCCATACAGTCGTCAGGGGTCTTGGAAAACATGCAGTCTACTCGTATTAGTGCATCGGACAATCCGTCATGGCTTCCCGTGGGCTTAGAAGGAAAGAGTCCTCCCAGCCGTGCCTCGGCTCCCGGGCCCATCACGGGGCCTCGGCTTGCTTTTCCGACTGCATCTCCTGGAGCAGGGCAGGCAAGAGTATGATCCTCGCCCTCCACACTCCGAGCACATCCTTGTTTCCAGGACGGGCCTTCCTACCTCAGGGCCTCTGTACACAGGGCTGCTTCCCACTTGTTATCTGGCTGACACACACTCCGCCTTCGGGTCTCAACGTAAATGTCAGTTTCTCAGGGAAGTCTGGTCCTCTCTCCATTCCTGACTTAATTTGGTTGCCTCATTTTTCTCTCTCGCAGGACTGACTTAGCACATTCTTCTCAGAACTTAGCACATTCTTCTTAGAACTTTGCACATTTTGGTTTAATAAAATGTAGGCTTGTCCCTGGGCTCAGGCCTCAGCCCTCTTTATTTTTCCTCCAGGTCAGTGTTTCTCAACTTGGTGGGTTGGGGGAGGGCTGATAGATGGTGGTTGGCAATTCTGTTCACAAGAAGGAAATGGCAACCCACTCCAGTGTTCTTGCCTGGAGAATCCCAGGGACGGGGGAGCCTGGTGGGCTGCTGTCTATGGGGTCACACAGAGTCCAACACGACTGAAGTGACTTAGCTGCAGTAGCAGCAGCAGACAGGCTGATGGTCACAGTCGGTGGTGAGAGTGTGCTACTGCCATCTAGTGGGGAGAGGCCAGGGATGCTGCTAAAATCCTATCACAGGAAGTTCATTTCAGTTCAGTTCAGTCCTCAGTCCGACTTCTTGCGACCCAATGAATCGAAGCACGCCAGGCCTCCCTGTCCATCACCAACTCCTGGAGTTCACTCAAACTCATGTCCATCGAGTCGGTGATGCCATCCAGCCATCTCATCCTCTGTCGTCCCCTTCTCCTCCTGCCCTCAATCCCTCCCAGCATCAGAGTCTTTTCCAATGAGTCAACTCTTCGCATGAGGTGGCCAAAGTACTGGAGTTTCAGCTTTAGCATCATTCCTTCCAAAGAACACCCAGGACTGATCTCCTTTAGGACGGAGTGGTTGGATCTCCTTGCAGTCCAAGGGACTCTCAAGAGTCTTCTCCAACACCACAGTTCAAAAGCATCAATTCTTTGGCGCTCAGCCTTCTTCATAGTCCAGCTCTCACATCCATACATGACCACAGGAAAAACCATAGCCTTGACTAGACGGACCTTTGTTGACCAAGTAATGTCTCTGCTTTTGAATATGCTATCTAGGTTGGTCATAACTTTCCTTCCAAGGAGTAAATGTCTTTCAATTTCGTGGCTGCAGTCACCATCTGCAATGATTTTGGACCCCCCTAAAACAAAGAACTGAAAGTCACGTCCGACTCTTTGTGACCCCACGGACTAATCCATGGAGTTCTCCAGGCCAGAATGCTGGAGTGGGTAGCCTTTCCCTTCTCCAGGGTATCTTCCTAACCCAGGAATTGAACCCAGGTCTCCCGCATTGCAGGCGGGTTCTTAACCAGCTGAACCACAAGGGGAGCCCACAAGGGAAGAATACTCAAGTGGGTAGCCTATCTCTTCTCCAGTGGAACTTCCCAACCCAGGAATCGAAATGGGGTCTCCTGCCTTGCAAAGAACTACCCTGCCCGCAAATGTCAGTAGTGGGGAGGCTGAGAAAGTGTGCGCCAGACAACCTCTTGGTTTAAATACTATCCGTATGCTGGCAATTCCCAGATTTCTCTCCCTTCCAGACTCATATACCTGACTACCTACTTGACCACAAACTCAGCATGTTTAAAACCCAACTCCTGCTTTCCTTCTCAACCCTTCTAATTGCTCAGGCTGTAAATATTGGAGGCACTCCTGAGTTCTTTCTCTCACACCCCACATCCAATCCACAGCAAGCCCTTTGGGCAGTTTGCTCAGCGCACGCCTAGCACTATTTCCCACCACTTTGATGCTACCACCCTGGTCTCCCCACCATCTATCAGCTCAGAGCGTCTCCCCGTCACCGTCTCCTGCCTCTTACCCGGCCTCTCTGTTGCTGTCTACTCTCAGGCCAGTACTCAGAGGGATCTTTTAAAAACGTAAGCAGATCTACCACTCCTCTGCACAAACTCTTCTAACGGCTTCCTGTCTTCTGCAGATGAAGCTGGAATCCTCACGCAGCCTGGCTGCTGGGTGGCCTCCTGACCAGCCTCCTGCCGCTCTCCCGTCCTCGCTGAGCTTCACCCACTCTAGCCGCCTTGTGTTCCTACCCAATGCCTCCGGGCTTTGGCCCTGGTGTTCCCCTCTCCCAAGAAGATCTCTCCCTCCATACAGCTACGTGGCTTTGCCCCCTCAATTCCCATGCACTTTCCCTGGGGAGTTTAGTGACCACTCTATACAAAGCAGTAACCCCTCCTACTCGTCACTCGCACGCCTCTTTACCCTGTTTTATTTTTGTCCAGAGGGTGTATCACCACCTGACAAACTACATACTGACCTCTTCATCAGCTAGTTACCTGTTTCCTCATCCTGGAGTATAAGCAGAGAATATATGTTTCATGCATTGGTGCATACGCTGTGCCCAACACAGTGCTTCGCACATAGAGGAGACAGTGAATGAATGGATACTGTCTCCAGTTCATGGATGAGACACTGGCTTTAAGTAACTCACCCAAGCGAAACTCACAGAGCCACAGTTCTCATCACTTTTCCCGGCCCTGGGGACTACCTCCCTGTCCTCTCTCGGCAAGAAATGGGAAAGACACTTAGGAGTGAAGACAGGGTGATTTAGGGAGAGGATTTGAGTTTAGTTTCTGATAAGAAGGTGCCAGGGCTACAGGAGACTTTAACAGTTTGTGGGGGAAAAAGTCTGAATAAGAGGCCTTCTAGGTTCACCCTTGCAGTACCCCCAGTTTCAGAATCCTGAATGGGGATGGGATCAAAGTGGTGAGCCTGCCAGTTCCTCTGGGCAGCAGCCTCTGGCCTCCTGGGAGCCCTGAGCAGCCCCCACCCCGGACGGCAGGGATCCCAGCTGGCCTCAGCCCTGCGGCCTGGAGGAGGCCAACGTGGCAGCTCCCAGCCACTGGCTCCGGAGGTCACCTTGCAGGTTCTCCAGGGCCAGCCAGGCTGGGAGGGGCCGCACCTCCCCGCGCCCCAGCCCAGCCCCCTCAGAAGCATGGGCCCAGCCCCCAGCACTCACTCTGCCATTCGGTAATGGAGATCATGTCGAGGGCTGCCTGGGGAACGCTCCAGGAGGAAGCTGGCCAGGGGCAAGGAGCCCTGGGGACCGAACCTGGACATGCTCAAGGGAAGCTGACCCTTGGTAAGTTGTGAAATGAGCCTCTGGCAAATCATTAACACAGACACACACCTACATGCACACAGACACACACACACTCACCCACATACACTCACATACAGGGCTGCTTAAAGTCACAGTTTCTCCCGGAGGGCACTGCTCCCTCCCTCTGGGAAGTCCACACCCATCTGACTCCTGTAATTCCTCCCAACCCATCCACTGAGGCTGAGTTCTGCAGTTTCCATCTCTCTGGCAAATCTTGGACTGTTTAGGGAAGAACTGTTTAGGGAAGTACCTGGCTTCCTTACATGGTTTGGTAGATGGTGTGGGAAGAGTTGGGATCTGTTTCTCTTTGGGAAAGTACTATTAATAAATTCATTTGTTGATTAAATTCATTAATAAATGCAGTATGAACTCAGAAATGAAGTCAAAAGCAGTATTACCGTAATACCTCCAGCCAGTGTTAAGGGATGCATAATGCAAATTCAAGTTGGAACCGACCAAAAAAGATAGCCCACAACCAAAGGCAAAGGAGAAGCCGCAACACGATGGTAGGAGGGGTGCAATCGCGTTTAAGATCAAACCTCATGCCCCCCAGAGATGCTGGGAGGGCACAAACAAAACCTTGCGTGCACCAGGACCGAGGGAGAGGAGCAGTGACCCCCACAAGAGATGGGCCAGACCTGCCGTGGTGTCTGAAGGTCTCCTGCAGGGGCCTGCTGCAGGGACAGGGGCTCCGGCAGCAGCAGTCCTGGGAGGTGCGGCCTGTGGCCCAGGTCCTCTTGGAGGAGTCACCATGAGCCCCACTGTCGGGCCGCCAGGCGGGCGACTCACAAACTGGAGGACAATCATACCAAAGAAGTTCTCACTGCTCTGAAGGTTCCAGGCCCCACCAGACTACCCAAGTAAAGGGACTCAGTATCCCCGGGGAATCTGCCTTTGAAGAGCAGCGAGATTTGATTGCAGAACTTCCATAGGGCTGGTGAAACAGAGACTCTTGGCGGGCACGAACAAAATCTTGTGCACACCAGGACCCAGGAGAAGGGAGCAATGACCCCACAAGAGACTGAGCCAGACTTGCCTGTGTGTGTGGGAGTCTCTGGTGGGGTGTGGGTCGACAGCACGGGGTCAGGGCACTGGCCACAGCAGTCCTGGGAGGCGCAGGGTGCTGGTGTAAGTCCTTTTGAAGGAGGTCGCCATTACAGTCATTACCCCTACCAGTTTGGCCTCAGGCCAAACTACATGGAGGGAACACAGCCCCACCCATCAGCAGAAAATTAGATTAAAGATTTACTGGGCATGGCCCTGCCCACCAGAGCAAGACCCAGTTTTCCCCACAGCCAGTCCCTCCCATCAGGAAGGGTCCACAAGCCTCTTATACTCATCCATCAGAGGGCAGACAGAAAGAAAACCAGAATTACAGGAAACTAACCGAATTGATCCCATGGACCACAGCCTCGCCTAACTCAATGAAACTATGAGCCATGCTGTGTAGGGCCACCCAAGACAGGCGGGTCATGGTGGAGAGTTCTGACAAAACGTGGTCCACGGGAGAAGGGGATGGCGAACCACTTCAGCTTTCTTGCCTTGAGAACCCCATGAACAGGATGAGATGGCTGGAGGGCATCACTGACTCAGTGGACATGAGTTTGAGCAGACTCCAGGAAACGGTGAGGGACGTGGAAGCCTGGCGCGCCTCAGTCCATGGGGTCGCCAAGAGTCGGACACAACTGAGCGACTGAACAACAATGTTAATAGATTCATCTTGTAAGCAGTTGGATCGCTTTGTGCTGATGCCCACGCTAGACGCCGGGGGCGACAAGCAGCTAATTGAGACCTGTTGCTGACCGTCTGAGAGCGCCAGATTCAGTTGACTCTAGGGCAGAATGTCCCAAGGGTGTTAGACACACAGCTTCGCCCCTTTCCCCCAGCGTTGTCCGGCTCTGGACTGTGAGGCTGAGCTGTGGAAAGACGAATCTAGGCTTGGGGTGGGGCTGGACAACGAGTCAGGACGCTTGGTTCTAGCCCGCCCACCTGCTGTGTAGATGCGGCTGCATCCCTCCGCCCTCTCTGAGCCTGAAAAAGGAGAAGCTGACCGGTTCCTAACCTCCTCTCTCTCTCGGTGGAGAGCAGTGGCTTTCAATCCCATTAGAGCTGGCATCCCCTTTGCAACATGCCCTCTATCCTGTAGTGCAGTTTCATAGATGATATGACCAGTCCACAGCCTTCATTTAAACACCTCAAAGGTAATTATAATAAAGAAGAAAATATTACCATAAGACACAATGTCTCCATATGTAACTGTTCAGTTCAGTTCAGTTCAGTTGCTCAGTGATGTCCAACTCTTTGCGACCCCATGAATCACAGCACACCAGGACTCCCTGTCCATCACCAACTCCCGGAGTTCACTCAAACTCACATCCATCGAGTTGGTGATGCCATCCAGCCATCTCATCCTCTGTCATCCCCTTCTCCTCCTGCCCCCAATCCCTCCCAGCATCAGAGTCTTTTCCAATGAGTCAACTCTTTGCATGAGGTGGCCAAAGTACTGGAGTTTCAGCTTTAGCATCATTCCTTCCAAAGAACACCCAGGACTGATCTCCTTTAGAATGGACTGGTTGGATCTCCTTGCAGTCCAAGGGACTCTCAAGAGTCTTCTCCAACACCACAGTTCAAAAGCATCAATTCTTCGGCGTTCAGCTTTCTTCACAGTCTAACTCTCACATCCATACATGACCACTGGAAAAACCATAGCCTTGACTAGACGGACTTTTGTTGGCAAAGTAATGTCTCTGCTTTTGAATATGCTATCTAGGTTGGTCATAACTTTTCTTCCAAGGACTAAGCGTCTTTTAATTTCATGGCTGCAGTCACCATCTGTTAGACAAGACTTAACAGAAGACATAAAGTAGGCAGATTGCTTGCACCTAATTGTAATAAGTTTGAATTTAAGAGAAATAGAAGACTTGGGCCACCCTTCCAAAAAAAAAAAAAACAAAACACCAAATTACCCCTCTCTATATACAAAAAAATCAAAAGAGCAGTAGGGAGTGAACACTAGAATAAAAACTGTTAGGTAGGTAAAAACAGACCAGAGGTCTTTGCACATATACAAATAAAAGAGGGAAATAACCTTCACTGAAGTACAGCTAACATAGCAAAGCAAGTTAAAGATGACAAAGTGAGAAAATGGAGGGAATACAATGTGAGTGCAGACAGACAGTCTGAGGGACCTCCCTGGAGGTCTGGTGGTTAGGGTTTGGCTCTCTCACTGCTGGGGCCCATGTTCCCTGGTCAGGCAACTGAAATCCCCCAAGCCACCCAAAACCACAAACCAAAAACCGGATTTGATGTGTGCTGTTAAAAATAGCTCCCCGTGTTACCACATGGGATGGGGCAGTGGAAACATGTCACAGACACATAGATCTGTGCTTTACTTTTCTTAAGATTTTTTTTAATATGGACTATTTTTAGTCTTTATTGAATTTGTTACAATATTGCTTCTTCTTCTTTTTTTTTTTTTTTAATGTTTTTTTTGGCATTTTGGTGTGCAGGGGATGTGGGATCTCAGCTCCCCAACCAGGGGTTAAACTCACACCCCCTGCATTGGAAGGCGAAGCTGTAACCACCGGGCCACCAGGGAAGTCCCCACAGATCTGTGTTTTGAAACACCATCGTGTGTTCAGGCAAACTTCAATCTGGGGGATCTTAAAAGGCCTTGGAGATCATATATTTCCAAAGGGCAATATAGGAAGGATTGGAAAGAGAAGTGGTGATATAAGCTGTTTAAAGCAATTGAATATGCACCCTGAGAAAAACAGCAGGCAATTCCCCCAAACATTTCCATATGCAATTGTTACAACATAGATGTTCATCTTTGGGCTGTAAAAACTTAAAAAATATGAAGGAGGCAATACTGTAATATGAAATAATGTCTAAAAACAGGTATTAAGGAGAGCCAAGGAGACCTTGCATCTCAAGAATCTTTGCTTTAATAATATTTGGTTCTCTCAGAGCTCCTCTGTTAACTGTTTGCAATCAGCCTCTGCTTTTTTAGTAAGACCACTGCATTGGAACCAAATATACAGTAGTTGCAGTGTTAGAATCCGTTGTATAGACAATGATTGGAGTAGATTATTCAATCATTTTGAGACAATGTCTTTATTCCATTTAAGTGTCTTCTCCATAATAAGCATCTCTTAACTTACTGACGGAGAAGGCAATGGCACCCCACTCCAGTACTCTTGCCTGGAAAATCCCATGGAGGAACCTGGTAGGCTGCAGTCCATGGGGTCGAGAAGAGTCGGACACGACTGAGCGACTTCACTTTCACTTTTCCTTTCATGCATTGGAGAAGGAAATGCCAACCCACTCCAGTGTTCTTGCCTGGAGAATCCCAGGGACGGGGGAGCCTGGTGGGCTGCCATCTATGGGGTCGCACAAAGTCGGACACGACTGAAGTGACTTAGCAGCAGCAGCAACTTCCTGAGTTATTCAGAAAACTAATTTTTTAAAAAATTAGAAGCATGCAAAAACTTTTTAGAACTATTATGAATTGTAATATGACTGACTTACACTGGTAGTGGATTTAGTCTACTTGTTTAAAGTTATACAGCAACAGTTAGAACTGGACACAGAACAACAGACTGGTTCCAAATAGGAAAAGGAGTACGTCAAGGCTGTATATTGTCACCCTGCTTATTTAACTTCTATGCAGAGTACATCATGAGAAACGCTGGGCTGAAAGAAGCCCAAGCTGGACTCAAGATTGCCGGGAGAAATATCAATAACCTCAGATGTGCAGATGACACCACCCTTATGGCAGAAAGTGAAGAGGACCTAAAAAGCCTCTTGCTGAAAGTGAAAGTGGAGAGTGAAAAAGTTGGCTTAAAGCTCAACATTCAGAAAACGAAGATCATGGCATCCGGTCCCATCACTTCTTGGGAAATAGATGGGGAAACAGTGGAAACAGTGTCAACTTTATTTTTTGGGCTCCAAAATCACTGCAGATGGTGATTGCAGCCGTGAAATTAAAAGACGCTTACTCCTTGGAAGGAAAGTTATGGCCAACCTAGATAGCATATTGAAAAGCAGAGACATTACTTTGCCAACAAAAGTCCGTCTAGTCAAGGCTATGGTTTTTCCTGTGGTCATGTATGGATGTGAGAGTTGGACTGTGAAGAAAGCTGAGCACCAAAGAATTGATGCTTTTGAACTGTGGTGTTGGAGAAGACTCTTGAGAGTCCCTTGGACTGCAAGGAGGTCCAACCAGTCCATCCTAAAGGAGATCAGTCCTGGGTGTTCATTGGAAGGACTGATGTTGGAGCTGGAACTCCAGTACTTTGGCCACCTCATGCTAAGAGCTAACTCATTGGAAAAGATCCTGATGCTGGAAGGGATTGGGGGCAGGAAGAGAAGGGGACGACAGAGGATGAGACGGCTGGATGGTATCACCGACTCGATGGACATGAGTTTGGATAAACTCCGGGAGTTGGTGATGGACAGGGAGGCCTGGCGTGCTGCGATTCATGGGGTCGCAAAGATTCGGACACGACTGAGCGACTGAATTGAACTGAAAGTTATACAGGACAGAAGGCAATTAATTATTTTGGAAAACTCTCCTGTGCATTGGAGCTACTAAATGCCAGTAAAAGTTTTGCCTCCTTAACACTAAGACAACTTAAGACCTGAAAATTTTCAAAATCACCCTTAGGGGGCCGTATAATTCCCATTGAAACTGGTAGGTAGGGAGCTCAGGCTATGACATCAGAGTGCCCTGGGCTTCACTCTAGCTTCATAAGACCTTTAGATATTCTATTCACTCTTTCTGTGCCTCAGTTTCTTGGATAATAATCACATAAATGTGAGAATTAGTGAGTAAATGCATGTGAAGTACATAGAACTAGGTACCTGGCTCATAATAAATACTTAATGAGCCACTGTTATTACTATTTTCATACAGCTGTAATAATTATACTGTTATTAACATTACTATTATTACTCTATTGTCTAGTGCTGCTGTATGAAAGACTTGGATTTCAGTTATGGTTTCAAACTGCTCCCACAGGAGTGAAAGTGAAAGTCGCTCAGTTGTGTCCGAATCTTTGTGACCCCATGGAACTACACAGTCCATGGACTTCTCCAGGCCAGAATACTGGAGTGGGTAGCCGTTCCTTCTCCAGGGGATCTTCCCAACCCAGGGGTCGAACCCAGGTCTCTCACATTGCAGGCGGATTCTCTACCATCTGAGCTACTAGGAGTAGCAGCTAGGAATCCATTCCTCTCAGCCATGGAGCCCACCTGTAAGCTAGGAACTGAACTGTCCTGAAATTGGACCATTTTCATCTGATCCTCAGATGACAGCACTGTGTACCAGAGTTGGGCCCACGGGCTTGTCTACAGCCCACCATGCTGAAGAGGGGCCCCTTCGTGGGGGCAACCTCAGAGAGGAGGACGCAGGCCCTGGGATGCCTGTTCTGGTCCGTGGGGAAGGGCTGGGAGAGCGCAGCTGCTCCCCGGGGCTGCAGGGATGGAAGCGGCAGGGGGAGGACCCCCAATGGCTGAAGGGTAGGGGCCCTACCGAAGTCCTCCAGCGAAGACCGTGGGATCAGCCAAGGATCTCCAAGGAGACATTCTCCCTCTCCCTTCATCGTGATCCTAAAGACAGCCAAGGGGCCAACACAGGGTCACTACCGTCTCCTCACATTTGTAAATGAATTTGCATTTTGAAAGTGCTTTCCATCCCTTTTTTTTATTTGACTTTCTCGAGAGCTCCTTATGGATGGTAGTTAATATCCCCATTTCACAGACAAGGAAATTGAGATTCAAGAATTTTAGTGACTTCTCCAAATCTTTATGCAGCTAGCAAGGAGCGGGACCAGGAATTGAGCACAATGTCTCCTTTGCTGCACCAGTCTCACAGTGGGGTGAGCCAGTTCTGCACTGGAAGTTTGGGGATGAGTGGGTGTGTGGCATGGCCCCCGTTCCCTGCAGCAGTAGGGTCTGAAGTCTGGCTGCTTGCCTGGCCCCCAGCACACCCGTCACCACGAATAAAGACATGGCCATGCAGTTACAGAGTCCGCTCCTTAAAGGGCCTTCTCCGAGCTGCTTGTTCATGTTTGGTTGCTGACTACCAACCTCTTTTGCACCCCTAGCCTGACTTGATGGAAGGACTGATTTGGGCCAGAGAGTGGAGCAGTCAGGGCCTGTGAGCATCCTGCCTAGAGGGAAGCCGGGCTATCACGCTCCATGTCCTCTCCAAGCCCCTGGCTCTGGCCTGGACAGAGAAGCAGGTCCGGTGTGTGGGCAACTTCTCCAGTACGCCTCCTCCAGCTCTACAGGCTTCTGCGCGAGCCTGCATCTGGTCCCAGTTCTTGATTCACAAAGGACATTAAGGTTTATAACTCTCTTGGGATGTTACAAAATCCAAAATCCAGTCATTAATACAGGTGCTACTAGCCCTTTAGGGATGAGAAAAGGTGCCCAGAATTCAAAACCAGCCATTAGAACCAAGCTAATCAAGCTTGCCTTCCTATATATCCTCTTTCTCGAACCAGGAATGCCACCTTCTCTCCCCAGAGATCCTGCGGAAGCCCAGCAAAGCCTGCTGCTGTCCTGGGCTCATGTTCACTCTCCACCCGCTTCCCCACAGAATTCACAGGGTTTCTTAATTCTCACTCCTCGCAAACATTTCAAATTGAGCAGCTCTGCTAAAGTCCCTCACACTGGGTGTCAATAAAGGATAAGCACTGAGTACCTGCCAGGAGATGTGGCCCCAAATCTCTGAAGCTGGATGAAAAGAATTCAGGCAGCCTTTCAGATACCAACCCCCACCCTGACTTCAGCGGAAGGTTCCAGGGCCTAAAGCACGTGATGCTTCCATTGTTCAGACTTGGGACAAGTCTTGATCTGGGATCACATGGATCAAAAAGATGACAGTCGTGTTGACAGCAAACCATCATCCCCAGTCTGTGGGGAGGTCCCATCCTTCCGAGAATTCTGGGATTCCTGCCCAGGAGGCAGGCCAAGGAGGGCAGCCCCCGGCTTAGGGGGAGCGGGTGGTCCCTTAGGGAAGGCCTGGCCCAGGCCTCCTCGCCCTTTCTGCCAGGCATGTAAACTGCCATGGACCCCAAGGCCAGGCACGGCAGACATGGACACGGAGTGCCAGAGACACGCCACTTGCACAAACCATTTATTTCCTGTATTGGGTTTATACAAACTTGCAAGATACAAATGCAGAGTTCACTGAGTGCTTCAGTACCTGTATCTATAAAAAGAATGTTGCTGAGAAGGAAGCAAGCTCTCACCTGTCAGTTGGGATGGCCCCTCCCTGGGGAGGGGCTTGTTGGCTAGAAAGAAGCTAAGGGGCTGCTATGGAGCCCTGACAGATACTCACTGTTTATCTAACCTTAACTCTTCTTCTAAGGTCATTTTTATACTAAATAAAGACACCAAGACCATAAATTTCCTTGTAGAGTTTATTGTCTAATACTAGCAAATCAAATTGGCCCCAATATGTGCATAAATAGATATATGTATATATACGTATATTTCATATTTTCCTTAGTTTTAAGAGCTGCCAGGTGAGGGGCTGCCTAAAGGGAAGGGAATTACTTCTGTCTTGCTACAGTCGGCCCTGCTCCAAGAGCATCCCTCTCACCAACACAGGTGAGCAAGTACGCACAGCCTTCAACCTCAGAAAATCTCTAAAGTGACAACATTAGTACTTGATTACAGCCTCCTGGTTATTGTTGAGGGAGGTAATGTGTTAACTGGGAAGGCCCTAGATTGGTAACCAGGGCTTTCCCCGGGTGGGTTACTTAGCTCTGGGCCCCCAGCCAGGCCCCCTTCATTCCTAGCAAGATGTTTTAAGCTCGGAATAGGGTGCCAGCAAAGGTCAAAGTGGGAGGCCAGGCTTCAGATGCTGGCCAGGAGCTCTGTGCTAGGCTCCAAAACCTTTGATTCCAGATCTGGACAAAAGACTTCCATTCTGCCCAAATCCTTGCAAAGCAAGAGCCCCTTGCCCACTTCAGCAGTCACTAAGCAGTTTGGAAGGCTGAGCTGGCTTAGTTCAGGGCCCCAGCAGCAGGAAAGTCCTGGGCAAGGCTGAGATGCACCTCATCCTTCGGACCCTCAGGGCTGACTTCACAGTCTGGATGCCAGACTGGGGTACCATCCCCTTAACAACGGGCCCCAGAAGAAAGGTCACAGAGGGAGGCAGGTGCTGTAGATGTCACTCAGACCAGAGAGGGACCAAGTGAAAGGAATGTGAGAAGTCCAAGGAACTTGAATGTGTCTGCCCCGAAGGACCAGAGATGTCACACTGTTTGCACTGGCCGTTGCACCATACCCTGGGTCCATCAAACAATAGACCGACATTCTCAGTGCTGTTTGGCATATTCCAGCAGGGTGATAAAGGTGGTGATCCAGGAGCACATCTGGGGCGTGTATGCCTGCAAGGGTCTGCTTTTGTGCACACAGCTGTAAACATTTCCTTCAAGAAGGTTCACATTCAATAACCCTAGAGAGTCATCAAAAGTTGACAGTGTAATCAAATCCTTAGACCAGGACTGCAAGAGAATGTCCTGCCCTGGCAAGATCCTCTCCGGCTGAGTTCTGGGGACCAGCCCTTGGCAGACTGGGAATGGGAAGGAGGAGGCTGCTGAGGAGGAGGGAAGGGTGGAGGGCGGGACCTAGAGGCAGCCCCCCAGTCCCTCACATCGTCTGCCAATTCCATTCAGACATTGCACATGTGGAAAATAGATTTGCTTTTATAACAAAAATGTAAAATAGATCTGTCTTAAAATAACTCCTCTCCCCCTCTTTGGATCAAAAGGCATGGGGTATGGCCACAGTATGCTTGGAATGATGTGGAAAGGAAAGGAGAGAAAACGGGCCTGGGCAGGAGTTTCAGGAAAGGATCAGATGTCCAAACAAATATATATATATATATATTACATATACATCTGCAATATGATAATCTTCACAAAACATATATTAAGGCATGTAAAGCAACATAAAGAGCCAGCTTTATGAAAAAGAGGTGAAAGAGAGGTCGCAGAGGGGCAGACATTAATCCTTGGTATTTCACATGTATTTCTAAAAATATCACTTAAAAAAAAGACACAAAGAAAGGGAGAAGGCGTGGAAGGACCCCCAAAATCTGCTTTTTATGGATGGACAAGGTGTGGGAGAAGATGGAGAAGGGAGAGAAGGTTACCGGGGAGCTGATCCCACCTGTCAGTCTATGGGGGAGAAAGGACACGTTTGGGGTGCTTGAGCTGTGCTGAAGATGGGAGATGCAGCCAAGGGTCACGTTTACAAAAACCTGCTAGATGTGAGGGTGAGCGAATCCTCCTGTCTGTAAACCCTCCGAAACATGGGAATGTCTTAAGCACCTACAACAGCGCCTGGTACATAAAAGGTGCTCAGGGAATATTTGTCAAGTGAATTGTCAGCTTTACTCGCATATGAACCATAACTGTCCCAGCCACGAAGGAGTGGAGAGGAATTGCTAGAAGATGAAGGAATCGTTCTCAGGGTCTCTGAAGCTCAGCTTGAAGTCTCGGGGAAGCACCCCTGGCAAAGAGAAGGTCTAGGGGCCAAGGGTTTTCACTCTAGCTCCTCCGTCCTCTCTGGCTACGTTCATCTGAAGGTGGTGGAGCGGAGGGACAGCAGGCTTTGCTCCTGTCTCTCTGCCACTGGTCCCCTGGCTACGCAGGGTGTGAATGAGCCACGCGAGAAGTGAGACCCTCCAACAGCTTCAACTTGTCCCTGTGTGGGACGCCTGGGATTGAGAGGAGGACTCCAGAATCTGGCCTACCAGGCTCAGGCCACATCTGCTCTCCTGGGACACACGCTCAGCTGGCCCACAGCACATTCCAGGGGGAAGGCGATGAGATGGTGTCACAGAAACGTTTAGGGAAGGCCCCGTGGCTGATCACACGCTCCACACCCCGACCACCCCACACCTTCTGGTCTTCCAGCAGGACCAAGACAGGTCCTTGTCTCTGCTCCTGACCCCAGGACAGGGAGGCCGACATCAGGCCCAGATCCAGAAGAAGCTGTCCCCAGCCCACGCTCCCTGGGCCCTCAGCGCACACCTCCTCCCCACAGCAGCGTGCTCCGTGGGGGTCCTGGAGCTGGCAGCCCCCGATCCCGGCACAAGGTGGGGAGAGCTGAGCTGACACCTGGCACTGTGCCTGGCACTAACCTGAGGCTCCACCCCGGGGAAACCGACCCCATTCCCTTCTCATCTCTGTCCTCCCCCTCCTCCCCGCACACGAGTCCTGCCAGTCCCTTTCCTCCTGCCCTCCCGAGACCTCTCCCCTTCTCTCCGCTACCCCTTCTCAACCTGCCCTCAGACGCTGCACACACTTGCCGCTTCCCACCCACGGCCAGCGCTCCCCTCTGGGAGCCGAGGAGCCTCTCCCATCTCTTGTCAGCTTGTCTTTGGCTCAGGCAGGTGGTCAGTCTCCACTGGACCCCAAAGGAGCACCCAATAAACCGGGATGTGCCAAGACCCTGGGCACCGCTGGACAGCAGGGCGGGGCTGATGGAAGGGGATGACGGCAGGCCCCACTCTTGGCATCGAGCGACAAGTCCTAACCTAAGAGGGCCCAGGGTGCATTCCCCACTGCATCTTCTCCACCAAGGAATGTTCCAGCAGGGCTGTCACAACCCCAGCCAGGGCCAGAGCGAGGCTCCCTGTGCCGAGGGCAGCGGACAGGATGGCGCTCCTCACCCCGCCACCTGACGCCCAGCCTAGGGTGGCTGTCTGAGTAGCGAGGATCTCGGGCCGGAGTCCCGGGGGTGTGGACACCGTGGTGTCTGTGCTGCTGTTGGGCGACCCCAGCCCCTGGCCTGGCTCCCGCAGCATTCCCGTGGGAGCGCAGGGGTTGGGGGGCCAGGGTGGGCCGCGGGGCAGAGGCGGCTTCAGAACGTGGCTCTCTGGAGCTTCGCGGCGTTGGCTTCAGCCAGGGCTTGCACTGGAGGAGAGAGACGCGGGTGAGAAGGCGCTGCACGGGGAGGGCCCTCCAGCCCACCCGCCCAGAAAGTCTCTTCTGCAAAAACCACCCCTCAACCCTGTGAGAGGCGGACAAAGGAACAGAAGTCAGTCCTTGTTCAGCTGCCTGATACTGAGGGGCTGTGTGCTAGGGGGAAGGGACACAGCCTTTGCCTAGAGCTGTCCGGGGCCACTTTACTTTACAGAAGACCTGGGTACCATCTGGGAGAGATAAGATCTGGGAGAAGCAGCTTCTAGGGGCTTCTGAGGCAGGGAACAGATGGCAGGCTTGCAGGCCGACAGGAGGTGCAGGGGTGGGGAGCTGGGGTAGCCCTCTGACAGCGGACAGGAGCGGCCTCTGTCCTGTCTGCTCCTGGAGACGCAAAGCCACTGGCACCGCAGCTTCCGGGAGCAGCCCTGCCAGCCGGCTCCAGCCCAGCACCGCGCGGGATGGACCGACGGAGGGGAAGAGCGGCGAGGCGCGCCGGCGCGGGGAGAAGCGATGGCGGGCGGGATGGAGGGTGCAGGCGGCTGGCGGGGGGAGGGCAGGGGTCCCACTCCCGGGGCTGGATGAAATACGGTAGAAAAGTGCTTACGTCAGAGCTCAGACCCGCATGACATGGCTGCTGTCGGCGCCCCGCGGGGGTTCAGACGGTAGGGGGTTGGCTGGTGGAGCCGGGGAGGCAGGGGAGGTGGGAGGGCTTGGGGTGGCACATTGCACTGGAAACAGAAATGAACAGGGCAGTGAATAGGGGCTGCGGGGGTGGGGGGTGGGGAAGGCGGAGGCATGAGGCCGGTGCCCAGAGCAAGCGAGGCCCTCCTCCACGCAGGGAGCAAGGCAGGAGGCAAGCAGAGAGGAGCGCTGAGCTTGGGCATCTGTTCAAGCTGAGCGGAGCTGGTTCCAGGGTCGCCATGGAGGAGAGCACGGGGCCCCAGGGGAGACCTGGCCGCATCCAAGCTCTGCTGAGAACCAGGGTGACTGGGGGTGATGCTGGCCCCTCTGAGCCTAGAGCTCCCCTTCCATCTGTGCAGCGGGGAGATGCTCACACCTCCCCTCGACTGTGGACAGGGTGAGGGGTGGCACCTTCAGAGGCAGTGATATCACTGATGACCATGATTAATAGTGCAGTAAAATCACACTAATCCAAATCACCAGGCCCTCATTCAATGACTCAAAGTGGAGTGATCCCAGTGTTTATCAGCTCCACGAGGACAGAGGCTCCTGATGGGCTTCAAACCAGTCTAACTTTGACTGGAGGGTTCAAAAGCGATTCCCGCTGTCACTTGAGATCTCTTTTCATCCATCCAGGAAAGGCCAACTTCAATCCACCTCTAAACAGATCATTTAAGCCCGAAAGTGGTGACATTTGAATTACTGAGATTTTACTCTATTATCATTCTTTTCCATGCTGAGAACAGCAAAGTGAAGGACAAGGAGTCGTAGTGTTAGGAACAAGCCCTGCAAGTCTCTAGACCCCCGTGCTCCCTTGGTGTGGCTGTGGGAGCCTCACTCAGGCTCAGAGCAGAACCAGGCCTGGGCCAGGGTCACAATGTCTCCCTCCGGAGAGGGACCCCGGCACCGGCCTTCCCAGACCCCTGCTCCCACCCTGCCTGGGTCCTCATCACCTTCCCTGGCCTCTGCACAGGAGAAAGGGCCCACGCAGCACCGTGGCACATCTGTGCATGCCCACAAACATACAGAAGGAAGTGATCCAGTCTGCATGGGTCCAGCAACACCACACTTTTCTACTCAGCGCACACAACTCATGTGTGTGTGTGGGCACGACTGAGCCTGCGCCTCGTACACAACCCAACACACTTGTCACTTTTCATACAAATACATCCACAAACACCTCTGAAGCACACATCCATGTGCACACCCGTATCACAGATTCAATGGGTAGTTGTCTGGTAACTTCGATTCCTAAGAGTCAAAAAACCAAAACCTAAGCAAGGAAGATCTTAAGGAAGCCAAATAGATGCTACAATGTGCATGCAATAAAGCTCTTACAATTTATTCACTCAAGAGTTCCTTGGAGTCCAGATACTTATTTAAACACAAGTATGATAGGTGTTGACTTTCTGGGTGTCTAGCCCATGAGAGATTAGAAATAGGAAAATTAGGAGAGGGAGAGAGAAAGAGGAGTTGAGAGGCCCACTGAGGCACAACTGAAGGCGAGAGCACCTTCTGTGAAAAGGAGACATATTAACTTTAAAGCCTTCACAGTCTGGGAGCATTTAGCAGGGCCACAAATAGACCTGTACGGATTAGAGACCCCAAGGGCATCTCTTCAACAGAGGTCAGCAAAATAAGGACATTTATAATGATACTCTAGTGGTAAAGAACCCGCCTGCCAATATAGGAGATGCTGGTTCGATCCCTGGGTTAGGAAGATCCTCTGGAGGAGGGCACGGCAACCCACTCCAGTATTCTTGCCTGGAGAATCCCCATGGGCAGAGGAGCCTGGTGGGCTGTAATCCACGGGGGCGCAAAGAGTCAGACACAACTGAAGTGACTTAGCACACGTACATGCATAATGATACTAAATGAGCGAGAACAAGAAAGATTAATTATGTTAAATACAACCTCTACGAAATCAGAAAAATACTAAACACAGATTATGAACATGTCCATCAAAATAAGTTCACATATGCAGCACATAGGCATTGTACAATGTGCTACTTCAGTTGTGTGTTCACAAGTACTACCACACCTGCACGTATAAATAATCAGTCACACGTATTCACGTTCATGAGGCTGTGCTCTCTCCATCCTGCACACGTCGGTGTGTTTTCACAAAAGTTCCACACACACACTGTGCACAACATATACACAAATAGCCTCGATCATCCATCACACTGCAAAGAAAGCCCATCACGTGTAAACGTCTGCATGTTTAAGCACCACCTCCACCTACATATTGTACACTCACAGCAACAGTTTCCCAAACACCACCTGTACTGATAAATAATGGGTCTCTGCACAACACCCATAGGCATCTTGCACACACAGACACACTCCTATATTTGCAAACATTCCCTCCACGCATACATCACATACGTGAATATACACACATACATGTGTACCTACAACCATTACCCAGTACAGACACTGAGATGACATCACGCCACATGGACAAACCCACTATTGCCCCATCTTCCGTGTACTGCACGCCAGGACACCGACAACGGCTACAAGCTGGCCGCCCGCCTCTGCACCCAGGCCACACGCTGCACTCAGGCCCTAACTGCACCCCCTGCCCGCTGCACCAGCCCATGGGCACCCTCTCCCACACAGCGTCTGCCGTGCCCGGCAGAGCTCTGGGAACGTGAGCCACAGGTCGGGGCGGTGGGGACAGGGTAAGTCTGAGGTCTGGCCGGGCCACAGCCATGTTTTAAATAGTTGGGGTTTTGGCAAAAGCAGGGTGACCATTTGCTTTGCACACACAGACTCTGGAATGTAAGCCCATGTGTATCAAGGGAGAATCTGAAAAGCCAGGGTGAGCTTTGTTTTCACAACGCCTTCGGTAGGGGAGCTGTAGCAGGGAAAGCCAGGGGCTGGGGAGGGTCAGAGAAGTTTTAATAGCGCCGTCTGTTCTAACTCTTGAAACAGGAAGTTGCCTTTTGCCCAGAGCATGTGGAATTTGATCTTTGGAAGGTTCGGGTTCATTTTGTAGCTAAACTACAGGGCGGTTGACAGAAGCTTCCTTGTAGCCAAACTGGTTCTGCTGCCTTTTGGCTGCAGGATGGGGCTCTCTGAAGCCTATCACTTCTCTTGCTCTCCTCTCCTGCCAACTGAGAGCTTGTTTCTGAAAGATCTCCAAGGACTTTCCCTGGCCACCCATTCTAAAGTCCATTTACACCCCAACTGCTAGTAGCTTCTCTCTTAAAGCTTACTTAGATCCCTTTTGCTGTATCTCAAAACGCTTTGGTTTCTGAAAATATCCATATTTAAAATAGCTAGAAAAACCACAAAAGGCTCCTGCTTCTACTTTAGCTGCTGCTATTTCAACTAATATGACCCCCAGCACTGGGACTACCGCTCCCACAGCAGGGGAGCATTTACTGAGCAGTTACTGAGCGCCAGGCACGGTGCTACCTGCTTAGCACCCCTTGTTTCCATCCTCACACCACTAGACAGGTATCTTGATTTAAACTTTACAGATGCAGAAAAGAGCCAGGACTGAAACCCTGTGCCACTAACATGAAAAGCCTTTCCTTCCTCTGTGCGTCTAGCCACGATCCTAATCTGACACTCACCCAGGGCATTAGAACTGTGGCCAGCACGACTAAAGTTACCACAAGCCTGGCATCCATCTAGGGCATTTGTCTTGGCTGGCCTTTGGAGCCTTCCCCCTCTCCATCCGAAGCACCTTTCATGTTGAGGAAGAGGGAATATTCTGTCTCCCAGGCTTCGTGACTTGACCACTTCCTCCACCACAAAGCCTCCCATTCACAGAGTCTCTTCCATTCTTCCCAATTACATTTTCCTCTTTTCCAGGATGCTTCCCTTCAGACGGAAGAGAAGTTAATTCTACTGGCTACACCCTGTAGTGTCCACTAAGACCCCCTAACCTTTGTATCAGTGTGCAGTCAGCTCCTTACACTCATCTTTTCTTAGCAGGAAAGTGGGTTTGGGTCAATAGCCAAGGTGGTGACTCTATTGGCTACTTGTACCATCTTCCCTTTTCATTCCTGTTATTTGCCTGCAGCACGAATGGGAAGTTGGAGAATGCCCTGGAACACTGGCCCTCACTCCGCCACACTCTGGCACACACTTGTATATCTCCGCATCAGGCTCAGTCATCACCCCTTCTCTGGGCCTTTCCTGGACCTGCACAGGTACAGCGGCTTCCTGCGCTCCCCACACGGCCTCTGGCCATTCCGCCAACCAGCAGCGAGGCGGGTCATGGTGACTCGGAGCTCCCAGATGTCAGCGACTCTGGTCCCTTCGCACCCCGTGAGCCTAGCACAGTCCCTGGTGCTCAACAAGCGCTCATCCTGACCTCAAGGAACACTGCCCTGCTCTATGCTCGCCCCTGCCACACTGCCTCCCCTACTCCTGGGCAGCCGGTCTCCCTGGCAGAGCGAGGCCCAGCCCCTCTCACCAGACAGCATGCGGCCTCGGCGGGAGGCCTCGGTCGCCAGGGCACAGGAGATTTCAATCCGCTTCTCCTGCTCCTGCAGCTGGCTCTCTGAGTCCTGGGGCACGTCCACAAAGTCCCCCTCGCCGACGGGCACCACGTTCTGCATACTGAAGAGGCACAGACACACAGACATGGAGGGGGCAGGATGGTCCAGCTGGCTTGGGGGACCTGCGGGCTGAGGGTGGTGGGGGTCCAGGGGCCTGTGAGTGTGCAAGCCTGTCCCCTGGGGTGAGTAGGACCCTGGCAAAATGCATGTCAGGACCCCTGCCTGCAACATTTCAGAACGAACTAGAAGGTTTAAGAGAACACTCAGGGCAGCCTTGATGGGGAAAAGAAGTCAGCAGAGGGCAACTCATCCGTTTGTCTTGATGAGAGCACATGCATGCGCCCAGGAGGTCTTTGTGGCACCGAGGGCTGCGTCACCGACCCAGCCACGTGTCTCGGCCCAGTCTGCCGCCTCAAACCACTTCTTCCACGGTGGGAGGCTTGGGAGAACCAACCACATGTCCGGGCACTGGATTCAGGAGCGCTAGTGCCCTCGATGTCCTGGGTGCCAGGGTGGGCGGAGAAGGTAGAGGTCACCCGAGGCCTGTTACCTGGACTTGGCAATGAGCGTCTTGATCCTCTCCACCTTCTTCTGCTTCTCCTTCAGCTCCTCTGGGCTCAGGGGCATGTCGGGCTCCAGGTCAATGTACCGCTCGGGGATGAGGACTTTGTCCGGGGTGGAGAGCTGTGGAGAGACGCGGTCACCACCTCCACGCCCTTCTACGGTCCCCCCACCCCGACCCTGTGCTGCTCTTGCAGGACGCTGCTCACCTCCTTGTTGATATCCACGTCATAATGCTGGGGCTCCAGCTCCATCTTGCGGAGCCGGGCGATCTCCTCCCGCGGAGTCTCATAGGCCTGCCCGCCGGGCTCCTCGGCTCGCAGCGCCGCCTCCAGGTTGGAGATGTCTACCTCGTGGATGCTGCGGTGGCGGCGCACCTGGGGGGCGGCAGAGTCAGGACCACGCGGGGCCTGTGTCCCGCTGCCTCCAGGCAGCCCCAACCACGCCGGGGTCCTCACCGGCCCTGCCCAGCACGCCTGACCTGGCAACCACCCCACTGTACCCACCACGCCCACTGCAAAGCTACCCTCCTTCCGTGGTGCTCATCCAAAGCCTGCTCGCCTACAAGGGTGTAGAGGAAACACCTCATCACTGTCTCCTGTCAGTGCCTGTCTCTCTCCGCCCGCCTCACCTGCGTTCACATCCTGTGCCATATATTTTGAGTAACGGAATCAGTGTGTCTTACATGGATCTCTAGCCTTATCACGTGAAAAAAGGGCAGGATTTATGGGTCATAATTTTTCTGTATTTCTGAAATTTAGTGGAAAGAGAAGTTAGCCCCATAGTTTGGGCTATTCTTAGCTCTGCACTTAGGAGCTGTGTGGCCCAGAGCTCCTTAATTTCTCATGACTTTTTCCCCGGTCTCTAAAATGGGGACAAAAGCCCATCTAGTCAAAGCTATGGTTTCTCCAGTGGTCATGTATGGATGTGAGACTGGGACCATAAAGAAGGCTGAGAGCAAAGAATTGATGCTTTCTAATTGTGGTGCTGAAGACTCTTGAGAATCCCTTGGACTGCAAGGAGATCCAATCAGTCAATCCTAAAGGAAATCAACCCTGAATATTCATTGGAAGGACTGATGCTGAAGCTCCAATACTTTGGCCACCTCATTTGAAGAGCCAACTCAGTGGAAAGGATCTTGATGCTGGGAAAGATTATAGGCAAAAGAAGGGGGTGACAGAGGATGAGACAGTTAATTAGCATCAGCATCTCGATGGACATACATTTGAGCAAGCTCCAGGAGATAGTGAAGGATGGGGAAGGCTGGTGTGCTGCAGTCCATGGGGTCGTAAAGAGTCTGAAACGACTTAGTGACTGAACCACAACAACAGTGGGGGTAACACTTCCTAGTCCAATATCCTTGAAACGACTAAACGAGACAAAAGGGCTTGGGACCTGTACTGCAGCATGTGCTGGTGCGCTGTGATGATGACCTGCCACCCCCAGCCCAATGTTAAGGGCACAGGAAATGCTCTAGAAACATTAGAAACATCTAGCATGTGCTGGTGCGCTGTGATGATGACCTTCTAAGCGCGCAGGAAATGCTCTAGAAACATTAGAAACATCTAGGCTGTGGATTCTGTACTATTCTCTATTCAATGAATTTTGTATAATTCACTTCAACTAAAACAATCAAGGCATTTCTTTTTGTGAGTTATTTTTCTTAAAACACTAAAGAGGCAAACGCTTGCTGCAGTATGTCTTCTGCCCAGCGTGGGAGAAGCTTCCCCAGGTCTCCCAGTTGCCTGGCTTGGGTCCGTCCTGGCCCCTCCCTGCTGAAACCTCCTCCTCCTCCAGGCCCCTCCGGCTGAGGTTGACCATGCCTGGTAGTGGGCAGTGCTGGCAGACGCCAGGCCATGTCTGTGGGGCCGGGAGGACGTTACCACTTTATAGGCAGGCCGGGCGCCGGGGTCGGGGGCCGGGCTGGGTGGGAGCTGCAGACTCCTCCGCTTGTCCCTCGCAGAGCCGCTCTGGCGCCGCCGCATGCGGTCCATCTGCTCCTCCACGCTCATTTTGGCCTTGCCCTCGCAGGGAAACACAGCACTCTTGGGGCGCTCCTGCTGCGGGGGGAGGACAGGGCTCGGACTGGTGCCCTCCCCTGCCCTCCGACTTTTTACCTGCCAGTATCCCTTAAAATTTCCCTTCTCTGGGAAGCCTGCCGGTAATGAGTTACATTGTGAACCCCGAAGAATACATCTAAGTCCTAACCGCAGTATCTGTGCATGTGACCTTACTTGGAAATGGAGTTTTTGCAGGTGTAATTAAGCTACGGAGCCCAAGATGAGATCATTTTCAAATGTGGTGTGTTCTAAATTGAATAATGGGTGCCTTTATAAGCAACAGGAAAAAGAAGACATACAGAGTAGAAGGTGATTGAAGGTGGGGCAGAGATTGGAGTGGCGTGTCTACAAGCCAAAGAATGTGTCTACAAGCCAAATGTTGCCAGCAACAACCAGAAGGCAGGAGGGAAGCATGGAATGGGTGTTTCCTCAGCCTGCACACACAGCCCACCTTCAGACATCTTGATTCTGGATGCTGGCCTCTCTAATGGTGAGGGAATAACTTGTTTTCAGTCACCATATTCGTAGCATTTTGCTAACTTCCTAGGAAACTAACACAGTGCCTCTGGCCAGCACATGTATCTTTGACCATTGACTTTTGCATTTGTTTCATCAGTGGCACATTATAACAATTTTGTTCAATATGATATCTTGATTATGCACAGCTTCCTTGTCTCATGGCGTGTTTCCTTGAAGCACTCCCCTGCTTCCCTTCTGTCTTGTTCTACTTTCCTCCTCTAGCTCCGGGCTTCCTGAACTGTGACAGGCGGCCACACAGAGGCTGACTCCCAGCCCAACTCGGGCAAGCTCGGGGCCTGCGGGCGTGCACTCACCCGGGAGGAGAGGCCATTGGTGAGCCCGTTGGCACTCCTCCTCACCACCCTCGATGGGGTCACTTCTTCATCGGTGGGTGACTTGGTCCGTGGGGGTACGATGCCCACTGCAGGGAGACACAGTGGCCAGTGGGTCCCACAAAGAGGGACACAGGGCTGCCCGCTCCTCATAGGGGCTCGGCCCCGCCCCTTCTCAAGGAGACTTGGCCCCGCCCCTTCTCAGAGATGCTCGGCCCCGCCCATTCCTCAGAGGGGCTCGGCCCCCGCCCCTTCTTAGGGAGGCTCGGCCCCGCCCCTTCTCAGAGGGGCTCGGTCCCGCCCCGCTGCAAAGGTGGAGGCCCAGGTGGGGAAGCGCTTTCTTGGGTGTGAGCGAGCACCTCTTTGGGCTCCCCCCTGGTGCGAAGCCTTGCTTCTAGGGGACAGCGGGGCAGGGGTACCTTTGTTGAGAGCCGCCTGCTTCTCTGCCTCAACTTCTTGCCTGGTGGACACAAGGCTGATGTCTCTAGAGGTGTCCAGGGGGGATGTCTGTTGGGGGTCTCTCTTGCTTTGCTCGTAGCTTGCCTTGGGCTAGGGAGAAAGGATGAGAAGATGGATGGACGGACTGTGCTACAGTAACCTCGGAGAACTTGGCCCTGGGTGGTGATGCTTTGTTTTGCAATGGTTGGAGTGCCAACCTTTGAAAGAGACATGGAGCAGGGAGACTGTGCACTCACTGGCAAGTGGGCAAGGATGCACTTGAGCCTCCCACCCATGCCAATGTGGGGCCCTCTTGTGGAATGAGGGCTCAGGGTCTCCAAGAGGCCCCCAGTTGAGGCTCATCAGAGAAATTCCCTCATGGCAAACATGAAATGTACAGACTTGCTGTGAGCCAGAGGAGGAACGACTGGAAGAGGGGGCCACAAAACCAAAGATCTCTGAGGATTCTATCGGGTTTTCCCACAAGAAAACCAGATGAGTTTTGTGGGAAGGAAAAGGGCATTGGGGTTGTGGACTCCCAGAACCATGTAACTAGACCAGAGGTCAGAAACTAGCTCTGGCCTAACTGGAGAGCTTGGGTGAGTCCTACCACCTGTTTTTGTCTGTAAAACTGAGGTAATGATGCCTGTCCTGCCCACCTTACCGGGCAGACCCTCAGGGTTGTGCATATTACCAGTAAATGGCTGAGCCTGTTTTACGACTCTTTCTACTCAGCACGCAAACTCTTCCAAGCCTAACTGCACATTTCTCCTGAACCTTGGCTAGCGATTCAGGTGAGAGAAGGAGCCAGAACAGGGGAGAAAGTGTGTGTATCCTTACATTCCGGGGGCTGGTGAGGCCCAGAGACACAGGCAAGGGGAGAAGGAGAGCGTGGGGGGACGGGGGCTGAGGTGGACCGAGGCAGGACGAGACCAGAACGGCACTGGTGGGGATGGGGCACCGCGGGGTCTCCGCTGTCGGTCACGCTGGCAGGGAGAGGGCCCCAACCCACCACCTACAGCCATGGGCTGCCATGGGGCAGGGCAGCAACGCAGTTTTCCATTGTCCACAGGAAGCAAAAGGGGAAAGAGGGCC